>NC_088981.1:4909200-5225320 GCF_963932015.1 Anas acuta | reverse complement strand
ATGAATCATTCGGGCAAATCTGAGAGGAACAGGAGGAACGAGCTTCAGAGTGATGGATTGGGAAAGGGGATCTGATCCCTGGGTAATGAAATGTGAGGGGGTCTTGCCTTATGCTATTGACCTAGAGGTAGCCTGGAGGAAAGTGATTCCTTCTGACTATACAGTGTTAGTTAAAACAATCCCCTGGGCTCAAATATCAGCTATTAAAATAAATTCAGGAGACAGAGGAAGCGATGTTTATAAGTTGGAAGTTTGAGCTGCTTTTTAAACAATTGTGGATCTACAGATTCTGAACTGGAAACGTGATACGGCGGGAAGAGGGCAAGAGGAAATGACAAGAGGGTAAACTGGGGGTGAGGTGGTAGAGCAGGGAACTGGGAGGCAACGTGGTCTTTTTGGGGGCGGAGGGAGGAGGCATTCTTGCAGGGCCGAGCAGAGAAACTCCCTACACATGCTCTCACCTCACCTTTCTCCATTCAAAGTGCTGTCACATGGGGACACCACAGAAACTCGGGCTGCCCCAAAGATAACAAGGGCTTACAGCACGTCTGGGTGTGTTTGGATTTTCAGCCATGATTGTGAGAGTTGGTCACTATTTTCCAACAGGAGATTTTTCCTCCAGAAATGATTTTTCATTGAAGCTGAGATCTCTTATGGAAAAGTGAATGTGGCTTGGTTCTGGAAAGAAAATAATAATAATAATAATCAGTAATAAAAACAAGGATGTCAACATCATAGCAGAAACCTTTCAATTTAATTGCAGCAGCACCAACAAAAGACATCTTTAACAACAAAAGAAATCTTTTAGTTGACCACCAAGCAATTTTGGTTTTGGAACAAGCGTGTTTTTTATAATTGTGGCATTTCCCTTAAGTGATCACTTGAGTCTCAGCACTACTCCAAAGCATTTTGGAAAACTGAAACTCTAATTTGGGTAACAGCATGACCCAAGCATTACAGGGATGCACTTGAAATGGCTTCTCCTCTCCTCTCTGGCATTACCCTGTGATGTGATATCCAAGCAAGTCGCTTTTCCTGCCTTGCCTATTTCTTCTAGCCTGGAAGCTGATTAAAGCAGGGGAGCTCTCTTTTGCTGAGCAAATACTCTTACACGGTGCTGTTCCCGTTTTGGTCTCGTACTACTCTGTGTGTATTTATGTATATATCTGAAAGTGTGTATTGCATATAAATACAGAAATGCAGGCAGGAATAGTTATTAGTGGGTTTTCTCTGCTTACAGTTATTCTGTTGCTTCCCTAACAGGTGGATTTGTTTGTTACTCTAAATAATACAGTGAGTCTCAGGGTGTCAGAGCTTCCTCTTTCTTTCTTGATGCTAGAGGTATCCCGTGGCTTTTCCAAATGACCTTTCACCATATAAGATCTCGTCCATGTCTGATAATGACACGCAAGCAAATCCCCCTCTGCACTCACATCCCTATCGTATCTTTTCTTGTACTTAATAGTTCCACGTGGTTGCTTCAGTGGGAGTCTCATCATCTATTCCTCTGCGATTTATGAGCAGGATCGGTGCCTGGAATTTCCCAAAGCGCCAGGTGAAAGACAGGCTCAGAGACCCATGTATACAATTCTGAAAAAAATGTGAAAGGCAATGAAATCTGAGCTTGGGCTTTCAGAGACAACTTGACAAGTCAATTGCCCTGTTAGGAGTTGACAACAGTGACCCTGATAGTAGAAATGATCCGTTTCCTCTGTTTTAATTTATCACCCCAGGATTCTGAGTAGCTGCTCAGTAGCACAATCTTCAGATACTGATATAGCATCAGTCCCAAGTGGGACGTTTTGTCAAGGGAAAGTTTACAGTCCTAAAAAAAAATAAATAAAAAAAGCCCCAGGAATGCACAACATGTTTATTGTTCAGAGCCAAATCTGATATATGTGAAGCCTCCTGTTTTAAAATTCCTTGCAAAATATAGGATGTCTGTGCACATTGTTCCTCTCTCTTTTTAGGCGTTTCAAACAATGTTCTCAAATACTGTCATTCTGTAACGTAGAGAACAACATCCTCAGTCATTCAGAATTAAATGTGGACAGAAAAGCCTGTACAGAGTATGTCTGGGGACGAACAAACAAATGAAAGAGTTTGTTTCAGTAGCATGCACAAGCTTCTTTTTCCATTTCATAGGGCACTGATGGAAGGATGCTTAGTTTTGTAGGCCTGTTCTTGAAGCTCAGAAATTGTGAAAGCACTTCCACAAATGTTACCAGGACTTTTACAGTCACACTCAGAGAGAGAACAATCAGGAGAGACAAAAAAGGGAGAAAAATCAGGTTCATAAAAATGTACTTAAAACAAGTACTTTATGTACTTAAAACAACCTTTTTATACATATATATTAAACAGAAAAAAAAATCAGCAAGTAGATAAATCACAGATGCCAAAGAAAATTTTTGAATTAGAAATTCACTCTTGCCTGGTGCTTCTGCTGCCTCCCTCCTGAGCTGCTACGCCAGGGGACCAGTGCTCAGGCTCAGTTTGGGTACCACTTCCTTCATGTCACTAATCCAAAACACATTTCACAGGTGAGAAACTGAGCCCCGGGGATGTCGGAAGGGCAGAGGGGATTTAGGAGTCTGCTCTTAAATTAGGAGCCTACTTTCCCTATACAGCCAGTAAGTGCCCTGCTCCTGAGAGTGCTCTGAATCACCCAGCCCAGCTCACTCAACTGGCTATAATGGAAGCCTGAGCTCTTAATATAGGCATTGAAATTAGATGTTTGAGTTAGATGGGTGAATACCCCCCCGGTGCAATGCATCCAGATTTATACAGGAAGTCTGTGGCAGAGGCAAGAATTGAACCCAGCTTTCCTGTGACCATCTTTTTATTCCCAAGCTTCCAGTTAAACTATAATCCATCTTGAACCACTTACTGGAAATAGTTCCCTAAAAATAAATTGAAAGTCTAAGTGATCAGGAAGTTTACCTAAACTTCAGAGGCAGGTTAATATGAGGGTGCTTTGGACTGACTCATTGGACCGGCTCTTCTCGCAGAGCTCACTTACTCTTCTCTGCGGGCTTTCTTCAGTCCTCTGCTCCTGGAGATGGGTTGTTCCTGCGAGGTGCATCCTTCCAAACCTCACCTGGTTTGCCTCATGAAAAACACACACCAGTGAGGCTTGGACAAATGATTAAAGAACAAGATTAGGGGATCTCAAATGAGGGAGGTCCACTTTCTTTCTTACCTGAAAGGCATTGCCAACACAGATTGAGTTCTTCAGCAGCTGAAGGAGAGGATGTCACAGCCCTCGCGTGGCAGCTGATGGGAGGTTTGCAGCCTCTTGGTACTCCTCTGACAGTGCCATGGGAGGGCTGGTTTCCAAACCATCTTCCTATGCTAGTGGTGTTATCCGTAAGTGGCTCTGGAGTGGGTTTGCTGGGAGAAATCAACCTGTAATAAATTTGAGAGGTAATTTGGCCGGTTACACTTGTTGCTTCACTTCTGAGCACGATGTGTGTGCTGCTAACAGAGACACGACTGTTAAATATGGTCACAGGACAAAAGTTAGCTGACATCATTAAATTGCTATAATTATTATTTTTTTTTAACTTAACTTAGCATAGACTCAGAGCAAATGCAGGGAGGCGCACATTAGCTGCAGAACAACCTGGTCTGTTTCAGAAGGTGCTGGTGTCCCAAATGTGCTGCTGCTGGTCCCAAGCTCTGCTTGAGGGTCCTCTGTGAAGCCATGGCATGAGCCTGCAGTGGCCCCAGGCACTGGTGCTTAATGAGTAAGGATGTTTAGTTTGAGGGCAGAGATGCCCAGGGGTCTGGGAGAAACCCTGATGACTGTCAGTGGACTGTTGGCTGTGAAATACCACCAGAAATCAGGGATGTGCGCCGTGCCGCTTGCAGGGCGGCATCAGCACCCGGCCAATGGGAGTGTGGAGAGCGAGAGCTGCAGAACTGGCTTCAGGCAGAGAGCTGCAATGCCTGAGTGTGGCTGATTTTCGGCGTTTGCCCCCATACAGCAGACAATACCATGAAATATATTTTAAGTGTTATACATGTATATAGATATATGCATGCACGTGGGTGCAATATACAAGTGTTAAGAATATTGAATGAAAAATACATGAAAGAGTTTAAATTCTAGTGACGGTACTGATTTCATTGTGTTTTAGGGTTTCTGTCTGGAAGGGAATTGCAGATTTCATGGGGGAAGTGGTCATTTGTGCACCATCCAGAAGCAGAGCTGCCTTTTTTAAAAGGAAGATTCATAAACCAATTCCATCCAGTCCGAGTATATAAAGCCAGGCATTGCCTAAAAGCGGTTGGAAAGCAGCAAAAGGTTTTTTTTTTCACCCTAATGTATGTGAAATCTCCATGGGAATGTTTACATTAGACAAGTGCCTGCCAGCTTTACGAGGACAGCTAAATCCCTGCTGGGGACCTCGTATACCACTGAGCCTGTAGACAGAGATAAGGGCTCACCAAAGCATGACGCAGAGCCTCTCTCTTTTGTACAGAAAGCAAAGTGGCCTGGTTTTCGGGGATGCTCTGTGTTGCTTTCCAGGGGAGATCTAGACCTTGGGGCGGGGTTTTTGCAGTTAGTTCCAAAACGCATGGTGAACCCAGCGCTGATGAAATGAAAGCCCAGCTCAGGGTAGTGTGGGACACCGGCTGACCAGGAAACCTCTGAAGTTAGGTCCAAAAAATGCCATTCAGCAGCGTGTGGCTGTGGTCCCCTGTAGAGCAAGTCTGTAAGTACCATCTCTAGAAAGTGGATGGATGTGTTAACGTTGCCTGGTGTTTCCCTACTGCTCTGTTTTTCTATTTCGGCCCCAGCTTCAGGGCAGGATTGCAATCCGTAGATGTCCAAACGGCAATAAAGGTGCTGTCGCCGGGGTGTGGGGGTATGTGCGTAAAGGAGGAGGCAGCTCGCAGCACGGCTCTGTTTCTAATCGAAGGCCTCTTGGAGAATCCCCCCTGGTACCCAGCGAACAACTGCACGGATCGGCTGTGGAGAGGCTGCAGAAAGTCTGTGCGAGAGGGAGAGACAGAGATGTGGGGCCAGCGGAAGACCAAAACGGATAAAAAAGGCAGGAGGGCAGTGGTGTTAACTCAGGCCATGGGAGTAGCGCTCCGGAGACAACATCCTCTTTCTAATCTTAGACTTCCTCGGGAGATCCGTGTGTCTGGCTGTGCATGGATAGGTACCTGCACTAAAACGCGCTCACATAAGGTGAAGAAAAGGCACCCACAGTGCTTAGAGCCCCGAGGCTAAGGGCTGCACACAGCTCTGCTCTGAGGTTTAGGCTTGCTGATGATAAATGTGCTGTTATTCTGGCTGCAGATTTTTATTTCTGGGGATATCAATTGAATTCTTATTATGAAAGCAGAAAATTGGAGTTACATCTGGTGACTGACGCATGTGACAGTATCACTGCAAGGAATTCCAGTTTCCTGAAGCTTTTCAATTAACTCGGTGCACTTTTCCTCAGGTGCTACGTGCTGGGTTTTTCAGCATGTGCCTGCTTCCAAGTTGTAAATCAACGAGGAGGTTATTGTACTTTCGTAGGAGCACTTGTGCCAGTAAAATGAAACAGCAAATAATAAACCCCAAGGAGATTTATATAGCCTGAGTTGATGAAACGATTACTTTCTCATTCCTAGGCTCTCTCAGAGAGGTGGGTTAAAAATAACTGAAAATTTACAAGAGCCTAAAACCGAATCTGAAAAGTACAACCTCAGCAACTTATTGGGCTCAGCCTAGCGAGCGCCAGATTTACTGTTTGCAATTTCTTCAACTTGTTCGGTCATTTTTATTATTTTTTTTATTTTTTTGTTCAACTGCCCCCTCCCCAAGTTGATGACAAGCCCTGGCAAAAACATCTGTGCAAATAAAGCAGGGGAAAGAATGAAGGAACTTGGCAAAGAGCCCCACGTGTCTGCTATGGCAAAAATGTATGATAAAAGCATCCCTTCCCTCAATAGCCCGGAGTCTCCGGGGGTCACTTCTCACGTGGCGGATGAGGAGCCTGCTTGGGTTACGGCTGCCGGGGGCCTCTGCCGGGCACCTCGCTCTCCTCGCCATGGGTGAAGTTTCAGGAAGAGGCTGAGAAACCTCCACAGCGCTTTCAGGGATGAACTGGGAGCCCGAACCCAGACCAGGAGGTGACCTCTCCCCCAGGTCTCCTGTCCGTGCTCCCAGCACTGCTCATGGCTCGCGGGCGGTGACTTCTTTCAGGCCAAATGCCTCGGCAGTGACAGGAGCAGAGACTAGAGCTGTGCTTGCCATCGGCATGCCCAGGAGCAGGGCAGGGCAGAGAGGGATGAGTGGTGCTTTGGGAGCGATGGGAGGACTAACCACGTTGCTCCGAAGAACGCGTGTTGGTTTTATCCCTGCCTGATACATCGGCTTGATAAATGCTCTGCTGACAGCATCGGGATTAAGCTGACAGCACTTCCCATTCAAACCAAGCCCGGAGGTCCCACGGTCAGCTGCAGCTGGGGCTCCTTTGGTCAGAAAGCAGCAGGACGGTGGCCGTATCCTCCTGTCACCGTTGGTGCTGGCAAGGCCCTGATGAAAAAGTGCATTCCCCTGGTTTTCGCTCGGCTCGTGCTAGCAAATAAACCCAGCAGCCCCTCCTCTTGCACAACTAAGATGCCTCCATGTCCTGCTCGCTGTCTTCCTCCATTCGAGCTTCCTGGGTGCCTGGGAACGAGTCTGTCCTCCCGGTGAGTCACTCCTGACTCAGAGCCGCGCCGAGGGCATGCCGGGGCCCCACGCGCCCGGGGACAGGCAACGGCGGCCGTCTCTGCGCGACCCCTGCAGCACCACCTCGCTGCCGAGACCTCCTGCAGAAAGCAGGGACGTGCTCCAAAGCTGCGCTGCGGGGAGCAGCTTGGGGTTTTACAGCCCTTAAAACAGTGGGGTTCATCCCTCCTCTGGGTCACGGGCAGCCCGTGAATACCGCGTCCCAGGTTGATGCAGCATATCCAGCCCCTCACGCTCTGATCCTGGTGGGACCACCACAGCCAGCCTGGACATCTGCACCTCCCCGGCCACAGCCGCTGCTGCAAAAAGCTTTCTTCTGCGTTTTCCTGTACGACTGTTGTGGAGTTCGCTGAAAAGATGGGGGAAAACGAAGAGGTTGGTTTGTTCTCTACCAGCAGAGGTATTTTCGTTGTAAATGAAGAGCGTACAGGTGGGCTGTTTGTTGGCAGGATTGATTCCTCCGATGGAAAGTTCTTCTTTCACCTCAAAACAGACAACTCTACGAGCATGTTTTTTTTCTGAAAATCTTTTTTTTCTTTATTTTTTTTTTCTTTTTTACCTAGAGCAGTGTCAGGGCATTGCTTTCAGCTGGCCCCGTTCCCCCGGGTGTCGCACTCCTCGCCCTGAGGGCGCACCCCGGGGACCCTCAGGCCCTGCCTATCAGTGCCACAGATCTTCACATTGAACGTGGTGGCTAAAAGGAATAGCGATATGCGTTTTAATGGGCCAATTACCCTCTGAAGGTTTGCATGTGATTCTTATTTTCGATGTTATATAAAAGCTAAGGGTGGGATTTTCAAAACCACTCAGTGCTGGCTTAATTCCGCTCCCATTGAAGTCAGTGGGGCTTTCTTACCCTTGACTGTAATAGGAGCAGAGTTAAGCCAGCGCTGAGTGCTTATGAAAACCACATCCTAAATATGCTCCCAGACCTCACCCATATTTCTGCTTTCATAGCATGAAATTTGTTTTCATCATATTACATGTGCTGGAATGCTGATGTCTAAGGGAAGCTACTAGGGATTGAGTTCGATATTAAATCTGACCGGGCTTGGCTTTGTGGGTCACAGCTAAAGCGTTCCTGTAAGTACAGCGTAGAGGGCTCATCACACAAATAACGCCAGCGGTGTCAGGACAAGTCAGAGCTGGTCACGCCCCGACTTGTCCCAGGTGCTCAGGGCTTAGGGAAGGCTCGGGAAGCACCTTGTTCTCCAGGCAGACACCTCCTGCAAGGACCAGACTCTGCCATGGGCCATCCCGGTACCCATGTCCTTGCTCCCGGAGGTGGCAGGGAAAAGGAGTCTGCTGGGAGCATTTTTGGGTGGGCTGCACCCAGAGTGGTGCTTCTCATGGAAATCAGTGTCCCAGAGTGGCTTGCTTCAGTGAAAGTGGAGGGGAGCCTTGGGCCATGGGTCCCTGGAGCTCTGTTGGCTTGGAGAAGGACCAGCCTTCTGCGTACAATGCTGGGAAGCAATGGCTGCGGGGATTTTTAGGGAATCGGACTTTGTGCAGAATGGAGTTTGGGCAGAAAGTGTCTGTTTAACTCAGAAATGTCAGCTCCTCACAGAGAATTGCCAGATTGCTGATTTGGAGAACCTGGTCTTTTTTTTTTTTTTTTTCTTTTTGGTGTTTTTTTGTTTTGTTTTGTTTTGTTTTGTTTTGTTGTTCTTTTTTGCATGTGTATTTGATCTGTGAGAGGAGGCAGTTGCTATAAAAATGTTATTTGGATTCTCAGATTCTTGATAAAAAGTTGACATTTTCTGAAGGAAGAAAACTGGTTCCCCAGCCATACCCCTTACAGTCACTGTAGCACGTCGCCTGTCAAGCAGGCTGGCAAAATCCTGTGTTTTGTGCTCAAGTTAATTTGGAAGTGACCTTTTTTGCGGGGAAAGGTGGCTGTGCCAGGGGACTGTCTGTGCTCAGCAGCACTATGGGATGTGACGGATCCCATCCCGGTGACCTCCATCGTTTCAGGATTTTGTCAGGATCCTGGTGGAGACTGAAATGACACCACCAGTGAAAATCCAGCTTAGGGAAGAGCTCCCACCCCAGCCTCCATAACCCAGGGATGAAACCAGCTGGGAAGAGCTGCGATCTCTTTCACTGTGGCCAGGAAAGTCATTTTGTGTTCCCTGCGCAAGCTGGACTGAACTTGGCCCATGGATGATTGTTGCTGTCGATCCAAATCTCCCAAAAGGCTGGTGTATTTTCTTGCTAATAAATGTCCCACAAATGTTTTGAATTTCTGCACTCATTAGGGCTTAGGGAGGCGATTTGTCAGGACCAAAGACGTCTTCTACAATAAACCAGCAGCTGTCTGCAAAGGGTGAGGAGACATTTGTTGCCGTGAGCTGAGTCTGCTGTCAGCAACCAGGCCCCTGACCAGCCCTAGTAAATGTTTTATTGATTTAATATTAAATTAACTGCCCGGGCATAAGGAGTGCATTATTTTTAATGGCATTCTGATATTAGGGACTGCAGTTTGCTAGAATGCACCTGTAAAATTAGTATCCCCTAGTATTCTGCTGGAGCCATAAAACGAGGTGCTCTTTGTGCACGGCGCTCTGAAGCTCGCCGTGGGTAACGTGACACGGCGCTCACTTGCAGCCCCTCCGGTGGCTGCACTGATCTCTGCCAGGAAGGGAAGAGGATTTGGGTCACCTTGGAAGGCTTATTCCAAGTTCATCTCTGCTGTGCTCCGAAAGGGGTAAATGGAGCCTCTGAAGCCTGGGACCTAATCCCAGAGCATCTTGTCTGGCCAGGCATGGTGCCACACGGCGGTTTCTGTACAGGGCGCTCAAAACGCCAAGGCACCTTCTGGAGGTCAGTGTTGGCACCAGCGACCTTCCCCTGTTTTTTTTAGTTAATGCAAGAAAGGGAAAAATTCCAATAAAAACTTATCACTTCTTCAGCCCCAAATGAACCACTCTGTAATGTGGCTGTCTTTTAGGGAAAGAGAAGGAAGCGTAAGAATGAAAATGTTTCCTGATTTCAGAATTCATGCTGTTTTGGTTTCTTGTTTTTGTTGTGTTTGTTTGTTTTTACTGGGTTATGAATTTAGCAGAAGAAAAAATTGACTCATCGCAAATTGTGTTTTGTTTAACAACAACAACAAGTTCAAATAGCATCACCCAGCTGTAGTTCTTATCGCTCTTTACTTCTGGAAATTAGGGCATAAAGAAAGAAAATCTATCACTGGGAGCAGAGGGGATAGTTTTTGCCTAAGTTCTGCTCTCTAGTGCAACAGTTGCTTGGGTTTTCTGCTGAGTACTGCAGCCTGTTTCCATGTGGTGATCTCTTGTTTTTATCAAGCTCTGCTATTCAAGTACAAAGCGAGAATTTTTCTTATGTCAATAACATGCACCTTGCTGCTCCACAATTAGTGTTGGTTTTGCTTAAAATTACTATGATTGCTCTTTTGCTATGGCAACCTTTCTCTTTTTGCTAAAATGCGTACCTAGTAAATGTTGCATTTGGTTTTATGAAGGCTGTAAAAATGTCACATTTGAGCTGTTTATATTTTTTAACTCCCTCAGAAATGGTTAATTACAAAGTCAAATCTTCTTCAATGGCATTCAGATGGGGATTCCAGGGAATCCCAAGATTTCTGAGGGGTTGCTTTGCATTGATTTCACAGCAATGAATCGCAAAGCTGAAACAATAATGGATACAAGACAAACCAGCAAGCACAAAGCCATCGTCTTAGTACTTGTAAGTACTCGGTTATAAAAATGAAAACACTAAATTAAAAGTGTGTAATCTTAGGGAACAAGGAAGGGTACCAAACTGCGCATGTTTTGTCAGTAAATTAAAGACTGAATAGCTAAGGGGCTTTTCCTATGACTGAGCGGTTGAAATAATTTCAAGCAGCAAATCCAAGTAGCACAGCAATCTCAGGGGGTGGGTCATGATTAAAATGGACACAATGGCAAAATCTGATGCAAGGCCTTTTTCAACCACTTCCTTACAAGATAGCTCTTTGTAAATCTTGTTTGCAAAGGCACAAATGATCTCTTTTCTGCTTGCTTTCTTGGGCATACCAGTGAATGAAAATCACGTGTTAATATTCCTCGGGGAAATGTTGACAAGAAGTGTTTATTTTTGTTGTGGTTTTCCACAGAAAATACAGGTGTGCTTTGCAAAAAATAAATAAATAAAGATTAAACAAAAAAAAAAAAAAAAGAAAATTTCACTGAACTTTTTCCTCAGAGTTTTGGGGACCAAAATTCAAATAGATCTTCTTTTCTAGAGAAAAATATGGAAGATGAGACAGAAAACTGAATCATATCTTAAAAGGTGTCAATTGTTGTCTGTAGAGATTGTTATTTCAACAGACGTAGTTTCTGTAGGAAGTCTCTAGAAAAAAGTTCACAAGCTCTCTCTATGAGAGATCCTTTTCGTTGTCATAGTTGTTATCAAATTATAATGAATTTATCAGAAGACAAAATCTACCCAGCATCTCTCCATGGCTCTGACCCGTGTGGATGCACCAAGAGCACAGGGAAAACCATGTAAAGTGGCTGTGTGTTAAGGCTCCTGTTGAATTCAGCGCTAGATTGAATCATAGAACCATTTAGTTTGGAAAAGACCCTTCAGATCACCAAGTCCAACCATCAGCCTAACACCGCCAAATCCACCAGCGTCTTAATTTTTTCTATTATGATACCAACATTGCTCTTCCCACTCTTCTGCCACTTTCCCTCATGATGTATATGACACTAATTTACCACCTTTCATTTAAAATTCAGAATTGAACACTTTGCAAGAGGGCCCACATTTTGGGCCATTTCCGCGGACTTAGCAAAGATGGGGCAGCTTAGCACTCGTTTCGGGAGCTAGTCGTGTGAGTATCCTGCCCATTTTGTGCTGGCTCTCAGCTCAGCTTTGAGATGAGGATTAGAAAATTGTAGCAAAAGGTGGGTGACTGCTGGATGATTGCTTTTGAGTTGACAAATGCAGATAATTCATTGCCCGGGCAACTTGAGTTGACAGAGTCAAACCATACTTTTTTCGAAGGATGTGGTGGATTTACTTATTCCTGTTTCTGTATTTGATTTACTACCACATGATTTCATTAAATAAGAACTTAACATGGGGATTTCTGCCAAGCAACTTTAGGCAAGGCCCATATTCCACAAATCCCTAAATTTGAGGGTGGTGGGTGGGGGAATCATCATATTTTTCTAGCAGATGTCTGTGCTGCCTGTGGACTAGAGTTCGGGGTGGTTTGTTATTACTGTTGTTGCTTTAAAACCCTTGTAAAATGATGTTTATTTTCCTCCCATTAGATAATGAACTTGATTTTTTCCATCCAGTAAAAATGATGATAACTTTAATAACTATTAATTCTCTTAATTAATTGCGACATTGCAGTGAATAAATAAGAAACCTTCAAACAGGCTTGAGCTGGTTTCAAATTCAAACAGAGCTCTCTCTTGCCCTCATCAAGTATAAGGCCACACATCTCATGTTTGCTGGCATTTTGAGGTAGATAGAAGTGTGAAGAAAGTTCCTACCTCCATGGCTGGATAGAAAATCCATACCGTGGTAGCTCAACTGTCCAGGTCATGTTAAATTGTTGTGGAAAATGAGAGAACGCAAAGAAGAAAATGCCAAAGAAAATGCAGTGAGAGAAGAAAAAATCATGCAAGTTGGCCAAGAAGTCAGTTACACTTTTTGGCCCAGGTTCTGGAGTGGTATAAATCCTTACTGTTCAGCTTCGGGGCAGCCGTTCTACTTTGCAGTTTTCAGTTTGACCTGAGCAAAGGTGGTCACAGTCAAAATTACACGCAGCCACAAAGCAGTTTAGCTCACTTTTGCATGCTGATCTTTACCCTCAATGTTGTTTGGAGGACTTTGGAGGACCAGTTAGGGTGAATATAATTAGGGTGCATTAGGGTGAATATAATGCAAACTGAGATCTTAGGAGCAACATGCCTCCACTGAAGGTCTGGTGTGTGAGACAGACCGGAGATGATCCATTGGTCTCAATTTCTGAGCTAGGTACCCACTTCTCTGTTTGAGAAGGATTTCTAAATGTCACCTAACAAGGAGAAGTTAGAGGCATTTATGTGATCTCTGCCCACTGCCACCATCTTCAGTAGACTCTGGTTGTTGCTCTGAAATGCTCCAGAGACGTTTCTGGGAGCTGTTCTCTGGAGCCCATGCCAAGTGCAGCTCATCTGAACCCAGGGCTCCAAGTCGACGTGCGCAGCCCTCGGGCAGAGCGGGCTGGGAAGGCCACCTGCTAACTGTTAGCTTCAGTGCTTCTTTTTTGTGCTTTATTCCTCTGTCCTTGGTCATTTCAGGTCTTGGCTTCGGGTGACAAATGGCACCATCGACCGGCTGCCATCCAGCAGCAGACGCTGCTGCTCGCCTTCGAAACCCCTGAAGTGTTCTGGTCATTGCCCCAAGAAATTGTGTTTACATCATCTCCAGGAGACATCCGGAGTTAAAAAATGGCCAGAACAGCTTAGTGCTTTTGGCTTATTGTTTGAATATTTAAAGACATTGCATCTGGAAAGTATTCCATTAATTTGTGGCTAGCACCCATATATCAAATCCATGAGCTTCCAAGTAAACAGCTGTCACTGGAGCTGCCATGGAGGGAAATTGGCACCGCTAGCTTGTGGTGAGCAGAGAGGGAACATGCTGGTACAGACTAATCCAAGGAGGAAACATTAACCCAGATGTGTAGAGGACAATGAATGAATTGTTCCGTAGAGCTCCTCAACTTTTCAGCTGCATTAATATGAGACACAATTAAGGCCTCAGACTGTTCTGTTCGCTCACACACATACACAGAAGCATGCATATCATCATAGCCAGAAAGATGGGGTTGCATACTGCAACTATATGCCATAAAACAGCCTTCAGGTCATGCCTAGCTCTGGATTTCCTAGTGCATCAAGGATTGCCTTGTCTAGCTTCCCTCCAGCCATAGGAAAGGGCCATTCCAATGCTGCCACCAGTAGCAGTTGTGACCTTGCTGTAAGTTGCCCATACCAAGCCTTGGGAAGTGATTCAGCCTAAAATTAACTCCACAAATACAATGCAAGGTTCATCTTCAGCTAGTGCCACTTCCTGAAGCAGGTTCCTCTGTGCCCATGCACACAAGAAGTGGATCGTGTGTGCAAGGAAGAGAGGAGACTGTCCGTGGTGGTGGCAGCCTGTCTTTAGGCTGGTTCAGCCACGTAGGCATCTTGTGGTGGGTACTCAGCCTGAAAAACTGAGGAACCCAAACCATCCATGCCCTCCCCACAAAAGACACAGTAGGCTCAGCACCCGTCCAGACCCTGGTGTCGTGGGGAGACCTGCAGGGTGTTTGCCACAAAATCTGAGCTGCTTTGGGGCTCTTGGCAGTCCTGTGTCCTGAGTGCCTCAGCTGGAGCTGTGCTCAGCTCAGAGCAGCGCAAGAATTGCTACCTGAAGCCAGGTGAAATGCCGAGCCAAGGACCCGGCTTCAGTTTTCAAACGCCGCCGTTTCTGGCAGAGCTGTTGTTGTGCAGCCTAAGGCAGGGGGGTGAGGGCTGGGTATTTTAGGTTGTGTGTTTGATCAGTGTGCTTTCCACGCGGTGCTCAAGTAAATGAACTAATTAATTAAGAGGAATTGTACATGTGGAAGAGGGGCAGAGGTGATACTGCTGCTTACATTTTCGAAGGAATGTTCATCATAAGGGATGTTTGAGGAGTATTGAGAAACACCACACCAAGATCGGCCTCTCTGGTGGTAGGTGCTGGGGGGCAGCCGGGGAGCAGCGGAGGAAGGGCAGCAAGGAGGAGGGCTTCCCTTCTGCGCTCCAGAAGGGAGGATCTGGGGCCAAGGGACACGAGGTGGGGCCCCAGAGGAGGTGGCCACATCAGTCCCAGGGGAAGCGTGGATGACCTGGGATGCAGGGAAGAAAAGGAAGGGAAAACCTTTCCAACTTCTGCCCAACAGATGCTCTGGCATCTACTCTGGATGCTCTGGCTCTCCACCGGACTTGGGGTCTACCTTGTGTTTACTAACCAGCCCAAAGTGGATTTGAACTGGTGACCCGAAGGTGAAGGGCTCTGCATCTTATTAGAATTACTGTGAGCTGCTGAATGAGTCCCCCATGGCAGTTAATATTTGATTATGGTTCTAGAAAATGTTCAGCTTTTACAATTAGTGTCAAAGCAGTGGTAAGCCCCTCTTTGATTCCTGGGTGTAGGCTCGTGCTTTTCTTAACCTCACACGTATGCTGGCATATTTACAGTAAGTGCTCAGGGGGTTGGGTTTTTTTATTATTATTTTTTTTTTATTTTTGAATTAAAAATGAAAGTTCCCCAGGGAAATTATGCAATGGGAAATAGCCACTTCAATAAACTTGACTCACACATTTTATTGATTATGGTAAATTTAATTATTCCATTTAAACCTTGCTTACGCATAAAAAAAAAAAATGTATCCTTCCTACATGTTTTTTCCTGATTTTGTATCCTTCTCTACAAACCAAACATGTACTATATATTATTCTATGTTTTTAGAAGAGAAGCACTCAAAGCTAAGCTTCTCCCCAATAATTATAAATTAAAATGAGAAAACATACCATAGATGGTATTCAAAACATCCTCAGATAGAACTTTGAATTGTTAAACAGCAGTAATTATAGCTTTTAAATATTCTTTTGCCTCTGCCTTATATTCAGTGCACCGTTTTTGCTAAGGGAGACAATTATTCAAGTGCAAAGGATGTTAAAAAAAAACAACAAAACACAAAACAGGTATTTCTCCATCTCAGTACTTCATTAGGTGATACCTTTCTTTTTCTTTATGCTCAGATAATACCTAGCGGCTTTGATCTTTTGGGGAAGCCACTGCACTAGGGTCTTTAGAGGCAACAGTCAAAAGTGCAGCAAAAGAGCTGGTCCCTGGGTCATTCCTGGGTTTTAACGTTTTTGCTCGAAAACAAAATTTGAAAAATTGCTACTGGGTATCTTTCTTTCCCTTTCCCTTTCCCTGAATTCTTGCCACTCTTCCTGAACCACTTCCAATGCAGGCAACCATTTTTCTTATATATATATTTTTTTCTCCTTTTTAAGCTTAAGAATGGTCTCTCCTTCCTGAGGGAATTCAGTCATTCATTACCTTCTGTCTTCCCATGAAGAGGAATCTGTGGGACTGAGGGCAAATCAGTTCACCATGGCCAGGAATTAGGCCACAGAAAGAAGAATTAGTTAGAGATGAAAAATCAAATGTAATTCACAGTTTTTGTACTGCCTCTCGCGTGAGGGGACCATTCTGAGCCAGCCCATCCCAGCAGTGAGGCAAATCATGGTTTGTCTTCCTCCTCGAAGCTGCACAATTCAATGTGGAGTGCGATTTTTGGGGTTCTGACCAGTTTTGAAAGCTGAATGGGGCCAGGATTTGCTCAAGTCATTGTTGTTTCTAAACACATCTTCCATCCAAGTGCTTTCTCAGGGCTGTCAGACGTGGGATTGTTGGAATCCCATGGCCAAACTCTCATCTGGTGAAATCTGAAAGGGAGCGACTTACTTCAAGGGAGCTGCACCTCTTTGGTCACTGCGGTGAGCATGGGAGAAACCGGTGAGTTGCTCCAGTTTCTCTCTTGGCAGCACCTTCGGCTCAAGCACAGTGACCAGACCAGCACCCTTCTGGAAGTCTCTTCTTGGCAAAAGATGGACTGGGGAATACTCCACAAAGACCTCAATGCCATTTCTGTCCCTGGGTTTTCCACATTACAGCATCAGTGACTCAACATAGGAGATGCTTCTCCCGTGGCTTGAAACAAAAATTTGGATGCTCTGTATCCTGGTGGGTTACAGATTTATTTGCTTTATTCAAAAAGTATAGCTGGAATTAAGTACTTACATATTTCTACATGACCTACCCTTAAAAATAACTACTATTTGATGTAAACTGGCGAGGTTCCCTTGAGTTAAATGGATTCACTCCAGCTTGCACCAGATGAGGATTAGGCCCCAAGATTCATGCAAGCCTGGTTGTGATGACCTTGAAAAGAACTTAGATTAAAGATGAGTTTGGAAGCAAACCGATTCGTAAGCCTGGCTGATTTAGTTTGTTTTTCTGGCAAGTCCTAGTTTTCTGAAAATATGACCTTGTTACAATATGTATTACACCAAATCCTTCACTTAATGAGCCCATTGCCACAGATGTCACTCTCCATGCCATAACTCCCCAAAACATTTCAATTTCCTTCCCCATAACTGTCACCACGCTTGCTCTGGCCGCCGCAGGGAGGAAACTTAGCCATGTAGCAGATCCCAGACTCGGCTCTTGGCCTAGATGACATGCAGAAGAGTTATTTTGCAGACGGACCAACCTAGGACACGTGTTCCCGCTGGGATCGGCGCTCTGCTCTCCCCTCGTGGCCTCCTTAACGAGAACGCGAGAGCTCAGACCAACAGCCAGCTCCTCAAATGGCAACAACAAAAGCCTCCTTGTCGTTACCCAGGCTGACTCAGAAAACAGTAGAAAAGGGGATTTTTTGACAGAAGTGCGGATCACAGACTCGCGAGATGCAGCTTGTCACCTAGCGCTGTCAGCGATGCTCCGTGTGAAGTTGTAAGGTCACCTACTTGCTTCCTGCCTCAGTTTCCAGAGCTGTGGGGATAGTAGCATCTCCCTGTGGGCCGTGGGCTCTGTGAGGATTAATAAAACAGGAGATACGGTGTGTAGCTCCTATGGTGTTGGTGGTGATAGATAGAGGCATATAAGCAACACTTCAAATGACGTACGAGCTGGAATCCCATGGTGAGAAGGAATTCTGACATCTGACTTGAGAGTTTAGGAATCACTCCAGAAAGAAAAACAAAAACAAAAACAAAACAAACAAACAAAAAAACTTCCTTCTTTCCTCCTAAAAAGCTGTTGTCTTTCTTCCTGCTTTTCACAGTCTTGCATAGTGATCTACATGAGAACCTCAAAGTACTAAGTTTTGAAATGGAACAATTGCAGAGCTCTTGATGTTTCTCTTTTTCCTTTGGATGTTTTTCTTTCAAAGCAAAGTGTAGTCTAAAAGGAATCTACTGGTGGGACTGCATATTTCAAAGAAATAAATGTGTATTCCTTATACAAACCCTATATAACCATGTAGGTATATGGTTCTTTTATATGGCTCTTTTGAAGCTTTGCCAGCCATTTCTATTTACCACTGCTTCAAAGAAAGCGGAGCAGAGTGCCTGTGGAATCCCAACACACAGAGACCTCGAGGTTGGAAGGAAGTTGCAATATTATTTCTTCCCCTGCCTTTTATTGTTATTATTACAGTTATTACTCTTACTAGTGGCAATAGCAAGTGCTGCTCCAGTGAGGTGCCGCATACCTTCAGCTCCCATGGGAGTCGCTGACAAGAACAAACACTCCCATACGGGTTACCTGCCCGTGATGTACTAGCAGTATGGCCATGGCCAATTCTGCCCACCTTCCAGCTCTCCTCTGAGTGCAGGAGGAAGGTCAGAACTGCCAGGGAAGGAGACGTCTGGGAGGGAAAATGCTTCTCATGGGTAGAGGACTCCAGGACACTTTGGGAGCAGGCTGAGGTAGAACACCTTCTACAGTGCCTTGCTCCTGGTTAGTGCTGCAGACACCAGTGTGCCAGCCACCTGTCTCATTGCACAGTGGCACTTTCTCACATTCCTGCGAGAATAAAGAGCTCCTCTCCCCTTCTCTGTTTACAAGAATACCATGGTTTCACAGGGAAAAAAGACTTGATTTTTCCACATCCCTTCCTCATCCTTTAGCCTGTTTGATTCAATGATTAATTTTATACCCTGTGAGATGGACTCACTTTTTAAGCTTTATTTGTTTCTCTTTTTTATTTTTGTTGTTATAGGTTAGTTCAAGAAGAAAGTTTGAAGGCCTCGTCTACTAGATGGCACACGTGCATAGCTTTCTTCACTTTGCCGTCCCTCTACGAGATTTCATCACGCTTGCCTAGAACGTAATCTGCAACACCCACCACGGAGCTGGTCCCAAGGCAAAGAGGCAGTGGCTCACCACGTGCCATCCTTTCTCTTAAGATCCCATCTCCTTCTGCGTGGCCCCAGTTGCGGGGCCAGCAGGATGGGTTCCCCACTGCGCCGTGTTGGTTGGACGTAATCGCTGTAACGCCACTGAGCAACACGTGGCGAACAGCTTTATCACCAAGGGCAGCCAGCAAGCCGGGATGGATGAATGGGAAGCAGCTTCCAGCAGGAATGCTCCTCCGTATTTTAAGTTAGTCTTTATTGGAGAGTTGGGAAAGAAGAGATTGTTTTTTTTTCTCCTCTGTGTGATTCATTGTAGCTGGCACTATCTCTCACGGCACAGAGTGGCACCAGATAGCTGGTGTAAAAGGTTGTCCTCAGGGATATCCTATTAATTTCTTAATCATTGAAAAGGCCAAAGATAGCTTGAGAGTCCAGCATCTCTAGGCAGCTGATCTGAAGCAAAACTGGAGAGGACAACCCCATATCCTGAGAGCCCTCACCCAGCCCCATTTGACCACATCACAGCGGAGTTTGTGGTCGGCCAGAAACCCCATCTTGTGTCCCTGCAGAGCTCAGGCATGCCTTCAGACAAGTGCTCTACTCGTGCTCTATCTATCCTACATGCTCTTTTTCTGAGCACCTCCCGGACTTTGCTACGTTTATCCTCTTAGCACCTCTGTAATTATCTCTCTTGTAACAGATGAGAAACAGAAGAACATGGAGATTTTGCAATTTGAGCTGAGGCAGGCAGGAGCTCTGGCAGAAGAAGAGGCCTCCCGAGGGGTGAGTAATGTCCTTTTGACAATCCCATTAGACTTCTGTTTATTCTAATGTACCTAGATACAAACCCTCCAAATTAAGCCCAAAGCATCTTGTAGACAGCAAAGTCACTCTTTGAACCTGGTCTGGGAGCAATGGCAGGGCTCTCCCCACTGTCCTTCCCAGTCCTGCCATAATTCCCAGAGACCAGATCTGCGAAACAGTTGCATTCTGTTCCACTTTGAAGGATCAAGCCTTATTTATACAAGCAACATAAACATCTCTTTCGCTTGACAAATACACAGAAAATTCAGAACAGCTGCAGTCATTGTGTGCAGTATTTTTCAGAATAATGCTGTGCACTCACAACTTTATTTTAACCAGTGTAACTGGCATAGTGGATCAGATGGCACTTGGCTTTAAATATAGGCTTACGGTCAGCCCTAGTACCAATTATATCAACGGGAACTTAACCAGGTATCTGAATATAGCATTAAACCCTAATCAGCAGCAGGAGTTGAGTACAAGAAGTGCTGAGTGGAGAAGGAAACCCACTGGATAATGTCCTTCAGGTGAGGCACACGCTTAGCCAAACGGAGGGCTCTGTATAAAATCAAGTGGAGCAATGGAAATCAGATCAGCAAGGCCAGGTCTGCCTAGCGAACATCCTTTCCTGCGTGTGAGTCAGCGGCAGGTTAATTAGGCATAGCTAGGCAGGGAGCAGCGGTTATGACAGGAGAGGCTTTAATTGATAGGATCATTTTCAGCACAATAATATTAATCAGCAATTGCGATAGGGAACATGAGGGCAGGCGGAGCACTTTCTGTCAAGGTATTTTTGTAAAGAATTAGCGTGTATAAACACCCATTGTAAATACATAGCCCTTGTCAGGTGTAATAAATGCCTTGGCACATACCATCCCTTCTCACAATGGAAAGATAATTAAAGACAATTGCACACTACGGTGTTTCTCCCAGATGCTAACTGTGTCACTGGAGAGATCTAAACAATTATGGTAGGAAAATATTGGGTGACTGTTAATAGCCATTTCCAAAATGCAGGCAACAGATAGATTGTGAAAAATGCTGTGAGCATTGAGCCAGCCATGGAAAAAGCTAAAGGAAAAATACATTTCTGAAGAGAACATGGAAATTTGAAGTGGGAGTTAGGTGCCTAAACATCTTGGAAGAACTTAGACCCCAAGCTTACTGAAGCCAAATCCCACCCTAGCCTGCAAATGCTTTCACAACCTTCACATTTCCTCCTATGTAAGTTGTTCTTAGAAGCTTATACAAGAAGGGCCGAATCCTGAGGACATTACTTACCGGAAATTTCTAGTCATGTCACTGAATATTTACTACTGATAATCCTAGTAATAATTACCATGAAAAACTGTGTTATATTACCTGTTACATTTTATTATATATTGCACTTATATTATATTATATTGTATAACTCTATATTACAGGTCTACATTACATACCTGTAATATTATGTCCTGGTAATTAAACCAATTAAAGTGCAGTTATGATCTCACTAAAGCCCAGAAATATGAGATGTCAATCAATTCGTTTTTTATCTAGACAAAATCTTATCAAAGCCAAGTGATTCAGTTCTTAAAACCAAGTGTTCTTATGTCTGTGTCTCCATTCATGACGCATAGAAAAACACAGTCCAGAAAATGCCTGTATAGGCATATGTGACCTGCACGCACAGTCCCCGTTGTGAAGCAAACTGCTACCGGATAATATTTTTAGTTCCTTAGTGCCTGTGATACATCTGGGAAGGCTCTTCTGTTAGTATCATAAAAATTAAAATATATAGGAGTATTTCATAGTTCTTTACAGATCTGATATAAGCAATACACAGCCCTCTGTTGAGCGTGTAGGTTCTGCTCATCTTCCCCCAGAGGACACCAGGACAACCTAGATGAGCTGAGCTCCCTAGCTGTGGTCAGAGGCCTTTTTCCTGGGTGCTGCAGTACCTGGGTGCAGAGTCGGCAGGTCCAGCTCTCCCTCCAGGCTCTTACAGGGCTGAGAGGTGATCCTGAATTAATTCCTTTGAAGTTGCCCAGGACTAGTGCGTGCCTGCCTGGAGCATGACATTATACTCTGGGATAAACATACTCAGGGCAGAAATCTTCATCCCACTCAAGTTCTCCCATGGCTCTTACAGTGCGGGTAAGAGTTTGGGCAAAGCCTCACTGCCGTCCCAGTCAGCTGCTGGAAGCTTGTTTCCTGGGGCTGGGTAATGGCACTTCTGGGGTTTGTGCTTTGCATTAAAAAGTCATTTGGTACAGCCACGTTCATGATCACCAAAGACAGCACCACGAAAAATTCCGGTTATGCAAAGAGGCATCAGAGGAGTGGCGGTGACAGAGGATTAATTGAGCTGGGCTGTTTCTCACACTGGCCAAGTGTTTCCCCTAATGTCTTGCACTCTGTTTCACGGCTGCATTGCTCTAGATCTGTTCCAGGCGGAGGGCAAGGACCGCGTTCACACGTTGTCTGCACAGCATCTGCACCATCATCAGGCCTTGATCCCAGCTATCATCTCTAAGGGGGGCACAAACATAAGCAATAGCAGTAATAATAATAAGGATAATGCCAATGAATGACTGGTGATAGTTACCTTGTAATATGCTCCAGAAGAGCTCCACACATCAGTTTCAGCTCATCCACGCAGGGAGGCTGTTTATATTCATATTGTCGTTCTGACGGGAGGAGTTGGAGAGCATGGGGAGAAAAGAGAATGTGGAGTGATTTTTCTATTGTGCCCAACGAGATTATGATCAGAAGAGGAGGAAGAGAGGAAAATGTGGATAATATTTTTATTACTAAAATAAAAGAATTTGAATGTAATCATAGCAGTTAGGGAAATGTGTTTTTAAAGACCTTGAGAGAAGTCATAATGAGAGTTTACTTTGTAGATCTAATCACGGTTTACAAGACCATATGCCAGTTCCCAGTGGTGTCCATAGTGAACAGCAGGACACCAGTAATTTTCCAGATGTGGCTTCACCCCCCAGGAGGAGAACAAAACCAGTGAGAAGAACTGGAGTGACCCAGCACTGGGGGAGCCTCTGAACTGCTCTCCATCCTTTGTCTGGATGCCCTCACGAATAGTTTGGCTGTTGCCTGGTAACATTGGCATAAATTCTTCTGCAGTGTGACTGGGAGAAGCGCAGAGACGGGTCATAGGACCGATTTTATGGAAGAGTCTTTATGAAACAGGGCTGAAGTGCACATGCCATGACATCTGCCCGAGATACCTGATGCGTATTCAGGGCCTCATCAGGATGGTGGGTGAGGGTGAGGATGCTGGGTGCCAGCAAGGCACTACTGCCTCATGAAACGTCCCGTCATACAGAAGGTCACAGCCTCAACTTCTGCACTAAATTTCCTGCAACTTGAATGCTTGCATACTTGCCCCCCCCTTGGTCAGATCCATCCATCATCCACCTTGTGTGCCCTATTGCACTGCAGTGGGAGCACTCTGCTGGTTAGAGCACACCAGCAATGAGGACTTTGCAGGGGACTACATGGAGTCACCAGGTCTTTTCCCATTTTTGTTTGGCCTTTGTTTTGGAGGAGTGGATATAAGAGGAAAAGACATCTTGAAGAAGGTGAAGAAACGATGTTAAGCAGGAAAGGAATCTCTGGAGTCACTCGATCTCCTCCGGGGGTTGTTCTTGCAGCCTAACGCCCTTGCTCCAGGTTGCTCTTTCCCTCTGTCTCATGTGCTCTGCCCTCTGGTTTGTGATTGACATCAGCCTGGGGAAGGGAATTGTCACAGATGACACAGAGGTTTGTGATTTCACCAGTAACTGATTCATAACTTAACTTCGGGAGATCAGGGAACACACTAAGACCCATGCGAAGAATAACTTACACTGTGTGGATGGTAGCTGATGTCTAGGCATTGCTTGTGCTGCGGCTGCAGGGAACATACTGCCACTTCCTTTAAAAACGCACAGGTCATGATAGCCAAATCTTTACACAGGAGGAAGGGCTGGAGTTCCCTAACGAGCTGCAGATGGAAGGAGGAAATTGTAGGCAGAGACACCGAGTGGTCACCCCAGGGCAGCGATGCATCAGAGGACACGGAGGCCTCGTTCTGCTTAGCCAGAGGAGCGCTGCCTGCCCTTGCTGCAGATCACGGCAGGAGCTGCGGAGTCAAAGAGGAGAGCAGCCCCCGCGGCTGTGTGAGGAGCGGCGCGCTGCTATACGCATTACCAGGGATTGGTCGAGAGCCTTGGAGAAGAAAAGGGAAAAGCCCTCATGGGAGATGGTCTATTTTTAATGAGCCCAAACCTCTTCCACAAATTAAGTGAAATATTTTAAAAGGAAACAATATTACTTTGGTTTTATTTGTTTCAGCTACTTAGTTACAGCTCCACGTGGACACAATTAATGGAGGAAATAGAGTATTTTATAAGCCCAGGACTCTGAGATAGATATTTTGTGACCATGTGAAATTTTTTGCCCTAATCACCGCACATTCCTTGGGAGAAGGTTGTATATTGCCGAAAATTATTAACCTTGGTTCCAAAACTGTTATGTCTAGTCATTGAATGGCAAAGGTTAAAAATTGTCATGGCATTACTCACTGATGAATTTTGCCCTCCGTTTTTCATTAAAGTCCCTGCTGTCCATCTCTGGCTCAGGTCTGTTCTAATTCTGTTCAAAGTATTCCCCTGCAAGAAAGAGAGAAATGACCTTTCCACTGGAGCTAGTTTTATTTCTCAGATCCTTTTCAGACTCCCCCTTGTGACTTCATGTAAATCACTTGGATGTTCAATACCTCATGTCTCCATTTTTTAATGGAAAGAATGTGATTTCCCCTTTATTTGCCCATTTACGTGATGAATTTCTCAGGACAACGAATCCTCTTGTGTGGGTGGTATCTAACACCAACACATCTGATCTTTGCTGCTCAAAGAAAAAGAGATCAAGGTAAAACCTGGGGATGAATGTTGTCTGGATGAAGAGTTTCTTCTGTGCCTTGACATGCTTTCTTGGTGATGGAAACAATGAAGAAGTCATCCTTAGAAAAAATAATGTATTCTTACTCCTCTGGGACTGCCTGAAATATCAGAGACAGGAGCCGTGAAACACCAGGTCTGGGCTTTCTGGCTGCAATGAGCGTGATGGCCGGGTGTGATTTCTGGATTTCTGAATGGAGACAATTGATCAGTTCCTCGGATGATACAAGCCTATATACCTCGTTAAGCAGCCATCCAATTCTCACAGGCAGACGTCAGTATTCTCCCTTTTAGCTCTCAGACCAGTGCTGCTGAGAAGATTTCACTGCAACAGGCTATTACATGGAGGTAAACAGCATCTTGTGGACGCAGTAATCCGTGCAAACATCCCGGCAGCTAAGCGCAGCAGTGCAGTAAATAAGCAAACAACCCCAACGCCCCTTGCCCTCCACCGTGCCAATAAATAGAGTTTACTGTACACATCACTCTTCAGGGCCGCGTTGGGGTGGTGTGAATCCATTAGTAGGGCAAGGGTGAGTGACTTCTGACTTCAGTGACCCTTAAAGTTAATCCAGCATTGTAGGGGCAGAATTAAATGTGATGAGCTCAGAAAGTGTGATAAAACCAGATTTAAGTGCACAGCTGGGCAGCAACCTATAAAGGCAGAATTTAAAACCGTAATAAAAACTTTGTAATCTAATTACGACGGTAAAGTTAAAGGTGAGGTATTTGCAGCATGATTCACATGCACCACGGCTAACCTCTGACATCTTGAATATATTATGTGGTTTCTTCACTACAGGAGTAATTTTTTAGTTGCTCTCTTGCACTACATGGTTCCCCAGGTTTTATTCTCAGTATCTTTGGAGGTTTCAGGACAGGACAAAGCTGCGGGTCAGCACTTGGCAAAGCATCTGCTTTCCTGTGCGTCTCGCCCCAGGCTTCTCACGGGGCTGCTCCTCCCCGAGCTCGGGGCACCAGCACCCAGGCACACAGGCAGGGGCTGCGGCAGGTGCACACCTCCAAAAAATCGCAGTGCAGTCTGAGGAGAAACCACAGCAAGAGCACGCATATCCCAAGCCGATTTCAGCCTAGCTAGTCTTAAGAGGAGGGAGGATGCAGAGCAGGATACAGGCTTGGATGCAGGAGCTGATCGCCAGCAGGCAGCTCCCATGGAAGCCCATGCTGTCATGTCTTCATTGCAATTGGCACCTAATTAACACCGCCTCAGATATGCGGTCATCTCTCTGATTTCAGTGCTGGCTTGTCCCAAGACCAAAGCAATGGGAAAAACCAGCCCCTTGAACTCTGCCTGATGTTCCTTCACTGCTGCCAGTGGACAAGACTCATTTTCCCCAGCTGGTGGGCTTCTTTCTGGGACAGGCACTGAAAGCTGTCAGATACGATAGCAGCCTTGGGTCCAAGTCTAGCCTCTTTCACCAGAAAGGCCACAAGGAGTTAAATATTCTGAAATAAAGGTCTTTTTCCTGGGTCCCATTAAGTGTTGTCCAACATCCAGCGAGCATTGCATGCTATGGGGGTGTAGCGATGGGATTTAAACAAGTTTGCTCAGCGTGGTTACAGTTGGGCAGTTGGTCTAGGAAAAGCAGCTGGGAAGTTCACTCTTTTTCTTCAGCCAGCCTGTCTCAAGACAGAAATTTCAAGTCATTTAGAAATCTGTTCCATGAGATAGTTTTGACTTTTCTTTTTTTCTAGATCCCCAACTGGAACAACAATGTCAGAAGAACGTCTCTTTATATGAAGCATGAAAAACTATATTGTAATTTTCAAACTGACAGAACTTGGGGACATCTTAGAAATCAAATTATATTTAATTTCATTTCATTTTGCTTGAACTTAGCCCAAAGGTTTCCTTTTAAGTCTGATTGACACTAAGCAATATTCATACAATGTACTGCTCACAGGAGTTGTTCATGGAAGTGTTGTTTGTGGAATCAGCATCCCAAAATAAACTACGTCCTCCCCCAGTGCAATGTGCACCCAGCTAAACAAGATCTGTAAATATTATTCTTAAACTGATTAAATATTTCCCATATTTGTGAAACCTAATTGAAACAAATCTGTTGCTTAGGTTTCCCCAGTATGTAATCAAACAGTGTTCTTCCTGAAGGAAGTTAGTAATTTTTCAGAAACTGTGTTTCAGAATCTGTCCTTCTTTTTCCCCTTTTCTCAGCCTTGGAGGTGAACAGCAGATCCACCAAGGACAGTGTGCAGGAATCAGAGTGATGTTCTCTCTCATGGAAAGAGGAAGGTAAGAACCAGTAGCTTTAAAAAAATGATTACTATCAGCAATGGGTGAGAAAGAGGTGTGGGGTGCTCTTGGACCCCACACCTGACTTTTGTGGTAGCTGGCATTCATGGTATTCGTGGTAATGTTGTTATTTAACGAGAAAGAGAGGGGCTTTCTATTTTTGAAGGAGAAAAAGATGCTTTGTGCATAGATTGAGGTTCTGTACAGACTTCTGCCGCTCCTGAGATAACTTCATCCCAAACTCTGCTCCTCATACAGCCATACAACAACTACACCAGGGCAGAGCCCTCCGTGGGAGACAACAGCCTGTAAACTGCTGGGACTACCAGAGAACACCACAAACACCATAAACCACCGGAAGGAGCCCGCCAGCTGCAGAAAGGCAGCAAGAGGATCAAAAGAACAACATCCCAGGTACAAACAGCGTGAGATCCTACTGAGCCCAGGCCAGCAGCCACCCACTGCATGCTCCAGTGGGTTTAGAAATCCCATCCTGTACAGCAGCTCCTACACGCCTGAGCTCACTGCACTGCAAAGAGAGCAAGGGAGCATTTAACACCCTCAGTCTGCAAGGCACAGACAGGAGGTGGTAAATACCTTGATAAGGAAACTGCAGTGAAAATACCAGCTTTAGGCAATCCAGATTTTATCAGGGAAGTATGCAGGGATGAGTAACTACCTGACATGCAGATGTACCTATGCACAGTGCCAGCAGTCTGCCAGTCCACACATCTGGCCTCAGGCATCATGCTCACATTTTCAAACCCATGTGATTTGGGGGTACACTGGGGTGGGAAGATTTTTGCATGGAGTTCTCACTTACACAATGTCAGTGCCCAAAAGGAATCTGCAGCTCTGTGTCTGGGATAAGATATAGATTTGATGCTGGAGATCTTTTTTTTTTTTTTTTTTTTTTTTTTTGATATAGGAAGCTGCTTGGCTTCTTAATGCTATTAATAGCTCTTTTTGGCAATGGCATACATTTCACAGCATGGGAATCCATGTGTGACAGGTGACAAAAGGACCCTGGAATACAAGGGCCCAGCAAAGTCCTGAAGAAATGAATATTGTGTATTGTTCAGTAAATGAGTGGCGTCTTCTGGCCCATAAATGTCAGCATGAGACCTAGACAAGATCTGTGTCTGGTCCCATCACAGTCTGTGCAACATAAATCACAAATTTGGTTAGAGTGGTTGGAAACTGAAGTACTGCAAACTGTCTTTGGGGCGCAATGTGTATATTTGCACTTGAGGAGATAGGGGAATGGTCTTAGGGCAAGAGGAGCTCGGAGCTAGACCTGGCAACGTGAACCAGGAGGAAGGAGAGACAGCTTGCTGGATTGATAAGGGGCTGGGGCAGCGCTCGCAGCTCTGCCATGCCAGGGGCTCGGCTGCTGACGGGGTGGGGATGGACTCTTCCTGGGGTGGTGCTTAGTGTGGCTAATGACAACCAGAAGTAGGAGAGAGAGGCCCAGGAATGGATAAAGAATAAATTGGCTGCACTATGTACAGAGAGGGCCAAACAGATGTTGGGCCTGATCCAGAGCCCATTGAGTTAATGGAAAGGCTCCCTTTGGTTTCGTTGGACACTGTATCAGACCCATTACAGCTTCGCAGGAAGCAGTGGAGACCAAGAGTAATAACTTGTGGTGACTGGAGTGGTGTGTGTTGCATAGGTGTGGGCTGTGAGGTTTTCATGGTGAAAACAGATGGGTCTTCAAGACCTGTCCATTTGGCCTGGCTAACCTTCCTGCCTCGCCTCCCCCACCTTATGGGAAGCAGTCTCATGCGGTTTTGGTCCACTAGCCAACATTTTGGCATGATTTTGTGCAGAAGTGCCCTTCTCCCTTCTGTCTTCCCCCTCCTTCTTGATGAGGTTCCGCTGTGATCCTGTGGTGTCCCAGAGCTGAGAGACCAGTGACTTGAGCTGTCCACAGAGAAGGAAGGAGCAAGGCCTGCTGAGGACCGCTGACCAGGGAGGATTTTTGTTGTGGACCAACAAGAAACATAATGTAAAGCAGGTGTTTCTGCAGTTGTGAGACATTTATAAAACCAACATTATCCAACAAGTCTCCCACTCACATTCTCATCCACATGATATGGCAAGGTCTCACACGAAGGACTGCAAATAGAAAACATCTCTTTGTACTAGTTGGCTTGCAACCTGCACTAGGGCCTCTCTCCCCTTCTGCTGTCTGTGCTTTTCTGTTTATTTAGGTGTGTGCTTTTGTTTCTGTTTTTACGTTTAGCACAAGTGGAAAGGAAATGGAATTTTGTGCAGCTTAGGAGCCTGAGAGCACACTGTGTTTGGATCTTGGGCCTTTATTTGTCCTCATGCCATAGGTGCAGGTGTTCACAGGCCAGATCCTCCACCAGTAGAAACTGCCCCAGCCTCCAAGAGAGCTCCCTCCATCTGGCCAACACATTTGAGGAGGTTTCTGATATCCAGAGGTGCAGACACAGGGCAAACTTAGGCCAAATTGTCTCATAAACCCCTAAACGGGGGTGAGAACTTGCAGCTGAGCAGCAGCCATTTTCTCCTGGTGACAGTACCAGGAGGGATGGATTGACCATTGCATACAGAAATGTGTCAGCATACTGTAGAGGCTGGTTCATCCAGGGTCATTACTTTATTGGAAATGTAAATTTGGGAAAAGTTTAATTTAGTCTAATTTAGTCCATTTTGTAAAGAGGCAGGGAAGTAAATTATCAGGGTAATGTCAGGTCTCTTTCAGGACAGCCCCTACCCAAACACAGATAGCTTTGCTCCATATCTTTCTGTCAGCGAGGGAAATGTTCATGGTGGAGTGGGATTCACTTGTACTGCTGAGAGAAAAGGCTTTGTCTTTCTCCTGTGAGAAACTCTGCTCTGAATGGGGCTCATAGTTCACAAAGGTTGTATAAGGTAGAGCTTGCTCAGCATGAGGACCACTGTACTGATTTATCCCAACTGAAGACCTGCCCCGGTGTTCCTTCACATACCCATAGTCCGCAACTGGATTTTCAATCATCCATTAACAAGCTGTATTCATGTAGGTTTCATTCCTCATGTGCCCCTTTGCATGCACGTTACTGCTGGTTTGAGCAAGGGAACCCATGCTGGCACTGGTGTGCACACTGCAGTGGGGCTGGGCTTGGCTCAGGATGAGCTGGGTTTTAGGTACATAGCAGGTCAAAGTTGTGACCCTACAACAACCAACATCCAGAATAAAATCTGTCACTCTTAACAAGAATAATGCACTTCTAGCCCTGTTTAAAAAAAAAGGTGGTACTGAAAAAAGCCGCTAAACTTTTAGTGTGAGGTAAGGGTCAGTGTATGGCTGGATAAATAGTCTGGCAGAAAGGTTGTGTGGCAATTTGGCAATTGTACCACAGCACAGCTGAAGGAGAATGCCTGAGCCCTATGTTCTAGTCCTCTTTTTAACCATGCTGGCTTGTTTACGTTTGGGTGGTAGATGGGTGTATCCCTTACTCCAATTTTTGGCTCATATCTGTCCACTTGGATGTCAATGTAAACTGCTGCAATTATATCCTAATCGTGTCCCGCTATTGGAAATGATTAGTCTGTTCGTGTTCCATAAATGCTGGCTGGCTTCACCTGGCAGTGGCTGGGAATTGTCATGGCAGATATGAAAGGCCAGAGAATATAGGGAGTCATAACTTTATGTGAGCTACAGTGTTTTCCAGGTGGCAAAGCCTAACAAGACTATTCTATTGAATTTATATATAAGCAGGATGCTGGAGGAGAAATGTCAGCTTCTAGACTGGGATTCAGGTAGCAATAGAGCGCACAGGTATTTTGAGGCAAGGGCTGTCTTACTTTGCTGTCTCATGCAGAAAGTTAATTTCTTATTAAAATAAGTCACGGTGTTATGGGGGATTTTTTTAATTTCAGATTAAAGTTCATAAATATCCAGATTTTATCATTAAATGGCACTTCCCTTTCCCACCTCCCCACCATGGCAGCCTTTGCTCTTCCATACCTACCAGTTCCAGTGGGTGGAACTGGATGTAAAACGTAGCCAGTGTATTAACTTCAAGGCTATTTATTCTACAAGAGAGCTCTAATTCCAAATAACACCGATGCCAACCTTTTTTTTTTTTCCCCAGCACTCAGGCATACAACACACTTTCCTCTATTGGAGCTCATCATTCCATAACTCCAGAAAATGCAATATAAACTTTGGCTACTATGCATGCTTCAATTTGAAAACACAGCAGTGATCTGGGATTTTAATTCAAGCAAATTTGAAAGTGGATTAGAAATAGGATCCAGCTGCATCTCTAATAGTCAAAAGACAAATTAGCAGAACATTGGAGTTGAAATGAACTCTGTCTTTCTTTTTGCATTTTCCCCCCTTTTGCTTAGACCTAAAATACCATAATTAAATTGTCATTTGTTCCTTACCTTGGTAGAAGCTCTCCCCAGCTGAACACATCTCAGTTTTCATCCTAAACATTTACCTACAGCACAGGGTTGGGGGAGGATGGGGTTATTACTTGTTTGAAGAAATTAGAAATCAGAGGTATGCACAGCCTGTCTGTTATAGTCTTCAGCGTGCGTGTTGCCAGGCTCTACAGGTTATACATCATTAGCGCACAGAGTGTCCAGGAGAGCCCAAAGCTTGTGCAGGTGTGTTGGCAAAGCTCACACCACTTCCCTCCCTCCTCCCTCTCTGCTGCACTTCCAGCAAGCCGATACTTGAAACTCGATGTGGCAAAATCGCAAAGAGCTCTTCTAAACTTTGTTAGCTCGAAGCTCACCCAGCAGACGTGACTGCGAGATGGCGCGTGGAGCCTGGAAGGGACTCACTGGAAAAACAAAACCATTGAGTCAAAAGTTTAGTGTGTTTTTCCATGATTGTATGAAAAGAAAAAAAAAAAAAAAAAGTGCATGTGTGTTTTTTTAAGCACTTTCAGATATTAGAAGTTTAGTGAACACAGAGACAGTTTCTTCTGTTTTTTCTTTTCCCCTGCCCTTGAACTTTCGGAATGACTATAGGGAATATATTCCAGCCTGTTTTCAATGACCCATTCATATGGTGGTTTTATTTCAGCTTTTCCCAAAAGGGAACAAGCTCCATTCTATCTCTGCTCCTGGCATTAGCTGCCATTATTTGTGCATCCCACTCAGATAATCAATAAAGTGGATGGCATCTGAAAATAATTATGTACACAGCTCTTCCCCCACTTCCAAGACGGAGACAGAAGCTGGGAAAGGAGCCTTTGCATATTCAGCACTTGTTAAAGGAATGAAATATAGCGTTGTGTGTTATTATTGTATCCCGAAACCTGGGCATTCAGCAGCAGTTCCTTTTGACTCTGGCCGCACAGCACCTGATCACAAAGCTAGTCATCCTTGCTATCTTCCCTGGCTTTGCTAGAAAAGTTGCCCTGTCTGCTTGCACGGCATGCCAAAGAGCAAGAACTGTCAGATGGGTCTCAAATGTACCAGCAGTGGCTGTGGCCTCCCTCGGGGAGGAAGGATCTAGCTGCGTCCAGTACCCTCCTTTGTTTAGGAGACACCATCGCAGTTGCATTTTTACAACCAGATGTTCTGGCCCCAAGCAAGAGCTTGGTGACAAGTGGGTGGCCTGTGCAGGGCGTGGTGTCTCTCTGTAGGATGGGATGAGATTTTCCAGTGAAAATCATGTTCAATGCTGAGCTAAAATGGTGAGGCTCTGTCTTTATACTGCTCATGGCAAAGTCACCAATGTCCCTACGGCTGTCGCTGCCAAGGGACCTGATTCAGGTTCTCCATTACCTGTCGGAGCTCTACCAGCGAGGGAAATAGGTGAGTCACCTCATTTGAGACGATATTTAATGACTATTTTAGGAGGTTTGCAGCTTCAGCCTCCCTTCTTGCAGTGGCTAAGAGGAGCCATTGGCAGGAACCTGAGCATTTCCAATGCAACCTGCCCAAACAGCAGCAGCAGCAGGTACCAGCACCAGGCCTCCGAGCCGAGCAGGTGCTAGGAAAAGGAGAGGCATGGATTTTGCCAGGGCACGTTGCAACTGCAGAGTAAGGCTTTCTCTGTTTAGTCCTTCAGCTCTGGAGGAGCTTCATGCAGTGCTGTCACAGCGGGGACTTGATCCTGGCTGTGGCCCTAGACAGTGCCAATAACACTGCTTTTATTCTTCTTTCCTGAGAGTCTCCTCATGGCCTCTGCTGAAGACAAGAAGAGAGATGAGGTGCAGCAGTGGTCTGACCCAGCGTGGCCCTTCCCAGATATTTCATTTACACCTTTCTCTCTTCCACTGCAGAGTCAGGAGGAAAGCCGTGACTCTGCAGCCAGGAAAACCTGTAATGTCTGCAAGGGCTTATGGCTGGGGACATCGGAGTTTGGCAGCTGCCTCCCCAGGAATGAGCTGAGGACACTGAGCAGTTCCCTGCTCCCAGCTGTTGGGTGCCAGCAGAGCTATTTCACATATCCGGAAAGCAACAATTACAAGGGAGCAATTATTTTTTGCCACTACTACAGGGTCACTGCTATCTCCTGATCTAGGCAGCCAGCAGAAGTGTTTGTTCATGGCTTGCTCCATTGTCCATCCCCAGCTTTTCTCCATGGCAGTACATTGTTTGAGATGTTGTTTAAATCCTCCTGCCAGTCCCAACAATGCCTCACGCAACCCCAGCATGTCAGGAGCTTTGAGGCCACAGAGAAACCAAGCCTGCTCAGCCCAGCACTGTTTGTTGCGAAGTGTTTGCTTAGTGATTAACTCATGCACGGACATACACAGCCACAAATCTCTAGGTTGTCTCACAGCCCTTTCATTCAATTAAGTCTGTTGACTTAGTCTCATTTTGAGCAGTAACTGGATTTAGATAAGGCAGTGGAAACCAAAACATCAATTGTGTGATTTCTGGCCCAGCCGGTATGCTGATCTGAGGGGAATGTTTGTGCGGGTGATAACCGAGGTAGCGCAGTGATTAGGACAAAGTCATTTCGTGCAGGGTTCTGTAAAGTAAAATCCGCTCTGCATTAAGTACCAGCACGGGCCACAGGGAACCAAAGGGAGCTGCTTGCCTCTGCAGACTCGCTCGATGTGCTGTGCTGTGACCAGCAGCTGGCAGTGGGGAGGTCGTGGTCTGTCTGCAGGAGCAGCCGTGGCAGGGCTGGGGCAAAGGGGCTGTGCTGGAGCCCAGCTGATGTAACCCTGACCGCTCCTCTGAAGCCACAGATGCAGGGAGGTAATCATTGGGATTCAGACAGTTACTTTTTCTCAGCAGTAGCCTAAAGTTATTCCGGGATAATTTCTTCCCACGATCTCAAATTTACATTCAGTTCCTAATGGAGTTGGTTTGTCCAGCTTGAACCAGCCCTCCTCACACACATCCCTAGGAGGAGGAAATGCAGATGGCACAGAGTCAGCATCTCCACTCCTTATGAGTCAGGTGGCCCAGACAGAAAAATCCTCTACTCTACAATGGGTGATGTCTCCCTGTATCAGAAAAGGAAAAGAAAAATAGAAAAGGAAGATATTCTATTTGCAAGCATACGTTTTTGTGATACCCTCCTGTGTCTTCTACTGGTGACACACTACAGTGAGAAAGCATACTGGGAAACATACATACAGATTTGTCAAATGCATATTTCAGTGCATGACTTTTTTGGTTGCATTCTTTTCCATATTACTGTTAAGCTAGTGGGGAACATGGTTTTTAGGCATTCCTGATGTCCTGCAGATTTTCAGCAAGATTTGTGGAGGAACAGAGCAAGAAAAGCTAGCCAGAAGACATTGCTTCCTGTGCACATCGGACAAGGTACGCTGTTAGAAAGATAGCAAATATCACCTTTCTCTTTCTTCTTTTCCATGGTAGGGAGGGTTTTTTCCCAAATTGTCCTTTTCCCTCTGACATTCATCTGTCACTAAAGAGATCATTCTAGCTTGTTGCACTTTGCTGATGGAAACTGAAAGGGGGGGACACATACATTGTTCAAAGCAACGGGCAGCGTGCAGCCTTGGAGCACATATTCCTCCAAACAGTACAGCTTCACCACGGGAGGAATGTGCTGCTTCAGAGAACTTCTCTTCCCAGGTCCTTCCACCCTGCTTGTTTCTCTTTTGGGCCATGCAGCACTTTTCTTAGAGTTAACGTTTTAAAACCAGTATTTACTGAGAAAAGCGCTGAGCCCATGTGCATGCCGTGGGGTAGGAATGGGGAGGAGGTGCTGAACACCTCCAGACACCGAGCCAATATTTCATGTCACCGCTCCAGGCTTGGAACAAGAACCACCACGACCAGCTTCAGCCATACCACTATGTGCACTCACAGTCACGCTTATTATTAGACCTTCCTATGGGGAGTACAGCACGCTGGCACGTGGGCAGAGGGTGTTTTAGTGCCTTCAGACACTGCTCAGTGTTTCCATCAGTGACTCGGATGACAGAGTGCTTTTGGCTTTCTGGCACCGGGGCACGGCAGGAGCGGTAGACGTGCATCACGCGCTGCAGCCTCACCGCCTTGCTCCCTGTGCAGACGCACTCAGCCTGTGACTGGTTTTGTCCCAGCTGCTGCCACCAGAAGCAGGACAAACACATTAAAGGGTGCTTGCTCTGGGCTGCAAGGCAGTGGCTGCTGCAATGCCATCGCCCAGCAGCACAGCCGCAGAGCTGTGCCCAGGCTCGGCGGGTGAGCACAACGCAGTGTGCAGCTCCTGGGACCCAGCAAGTGGCTGGGCACATGTGTACACACACACACAAACACTTAATTGTTGGCAACTTAGCATATATTAAACATCTTCTGGTAGTGATGAAAGATGGCATCCTCCCAGAGTTTTGCATACCTGTGAGCTAATCAGCCCTTTGTGTGAAAGCGTAGGTGGGGACTCTTCTAACAATACAAAGCTGATTAGCTCATCATCTTGGCTTTAGGGGCATACTGATGTGCCCATCCTGCTTTTAGAGCTATGAATAATCTGGCTTCACTGCCGTCTTCTTATAAAAAAAAGGAGAGAGTGTAGTTTCAGGGCTTGGTACTCAAGCCTGTTTCTCAGTACAGGTGATGAGTAGGTATTCGCCTATTATTCACTGGTATCACTCTTGGCTTCAGGTCTCCTTTGGACAACTGTTGGTATCAGAAATGATATCTATCTGACAGAAATAATTGCTATTTTTCAGCCATTGGTTGGAATAACACTCTTGCAGATTAGGTAGGAGTGATTCACTGTCAAACTGAGAAGGTGCACCAACAGGAGCCTGTGGCGGTCACTGTTCATTTACATCTCTCTGTTAATGGTTTGGATGGTGGAGCAGACAGGGCTCTCACAGTAGGATAAAACAATGAAATAGGCTGGAAGGTCCCTCCCTATCTGTGGGAGGGGAAGGGGATTTATTTTAAATGTTCTCAATAAACTTTAGAAACAGTCTTACATGAAAAAGAAAGTGCATAATCAAAATGCACATAGGTACCTGGTCTTGGTACTGGAATTATGCACGGGGAGCTGGGAGAGGAGAAGCTCAAAGTCTGGCATGTGATGCTGTGGCCAGAAAGATACTTGTTATTAGGACAGGTATTTAGAGCACTCCTCGTGGGGAGGTCATTGTGGCGCTGGAGAAGCCCAGATCTGCGCTCCCAACTTTGAGTAAAGATGCAAGCACACAGGGAAGTCTGGAGGAGAACATCAGAACTGATAAGACTTTTCAGAAAAAAATAGGACCTGAAAGGAATTGGTTTTTTAATTAGGTTTGTTTAGTCTAGAAAAGACAGAGGACAGCTAGGAGAGACTGCACATGTGGGGACAGTAGCTGATAGGGGTATAAAAGGATATGGTGGTCACTGGGTCTATCTGCATGGGGAAGAACAGGATCTAATTGGCTTTATTGGCAGCAAACAGAGGAGGTAAGAGTTCAGGAAAGCTTTATCCATAAGGAAAGGGAGACACTAGCACTGATGTGAGGCATTGGGATCTCCACCACTGGGAAATCCCAAGAGTTTAAACAAAAGTACAAGAGGAATGGTGTGGGTACAGGCACAGAAAGATGCAGGAGGGTCTCCCCATATCTACTTGCCTTTGGTTAAGCCCGTTCTTCAGAGATTGTTGCTTTGGTGGTGGTAGCAGGAGGCACGTGGGACACAAGTTGCTAAAACAGAGAAGATGTTGATAGGGAGGTATGTTTGCACAGAAAATGTTGATAAGACAGGAAAAATGTTACCGTTGTCAGAAACAAGAGCCAGCAGTTTTAGATGTTCTACTTCAAAAAACAAGTACATTTCAGGAAAATGGAGCCTTTGGCAAAGCATCATCTTCTATTAAACAAAACATTTAGATGGAAAAATTTGCAATGAGCTCTGTAGATTAGCAGCCCAGAAATATCACGAGACACCTGAAGTGCAATTGCTGATACTGGAGCCATTTGCTGATACTTTTTGCCATTTGGGATTAAGCAGAGGTAAGACAGCAGCTCTGTATGGAATGGAAAGGTGGATGGAGAGATTCTCAGGGGAGCCTGGGAGAAGCTTCACCTGCAAAAAAGGGCAGCGCAAGAACAAGTATGCAGAAGGGCTCTGTGCAGTAACGTGCCAAATTAAGGGGGAAATGGTATCTTTCACAAAGTCGAGGAAGGGCTGCGGTTAAGGGATGAGAGTCAGAAACCCAGCATTCAAAAACTGCCAGTTCTCACAAAGCCTGCCCTTATATGTACTCCGTCCAGGAAACTGGTTAGTGGGATGTGAAACTACCATATGTTTTTGCAGATGCTACAAGTATGTGTGTTTTCCTTACGTATATATGCTTTATACCCACTTTTGAAAATGGGTCAAAGCCTTCCAGTCCTCCAGCATAAAAACTCTGGAGAGTTTACAGATCCGAGATGCCACGATTACTGTTTCTGGACAGTAATTTCGCTTTCCCCTATTGAGGCTTGGAAAAACAGGGAAGAGTGCAAAAGGAGATCCACACCAAAGATCAAGGCAGGCACATCTGCCTGGCTGTCAGATTTCACGCCAACAAACTGGAAGAAAATTAAAAAATCCAGGCCAGATCTGGTCCTTGCTCTGGAAGTACAAAGAGGTCTGAAAGGCTCCTACACAGGCTTGGCGTAAAACCACCACAGAAACTCCTGTTTTTCTCTGCTCTTGCTATCCTTTCAATACAAAAATGCCAAGTGAATACAAAGGAATGACTTCTTCTGGTTAAAATCATCTTGGGTTTGTATTCCTTGAGTGAAGAGGTGGTTGCAATGTCTACCTCAGCCCACCACAGCTCACTAGCAGCTCTTCCCAACGCTTCAAGTCACAGGCTTACAGCTTCAATCAACAGTCCTGCAAGTGTAGGAGCTGGGGGACCACTAATGCTCAGAAGGTGGGTTTTTCACCAAAGCCCTGGGAGACTGGCACCCTGAGACACCATCAGGTGTGGAGGATGAGCTACCTTCATCATCAGCTTGCTCTTACATTCAGCTTTCCAGCACAAAGAGCCCCAAAAGGCTCTGCAGTGGGGGCAATATGACACTGCCAGATGATTGCACATTGCCTCTTAATACGACGCAAATTGTGTTGTTTGTACGCCATTACTCAGTTCCAAATTACAAGCCTTATCTCCCAGGAAGCTGAGGACGGCTCTATAGTTTTAGAAACCTCATGGTAAAAGGGTCAGGTTTTAAATATAGTGTTTTCCAGAAAGACTATCTTAAAAACATAGTGCTGTTCAAATCCTCTGCTTCCTTTAATGCTATTTTCAGGTTGTTGTTTTTCAAATTAAACATTAGGCTTAGCAACATGCATGAGATGTTAGATTAAAGGGACACTGCCTGGGTTTTCCATCTCAGTCTAGAAATAGCTATTCCATGGGTGGGCCAGGTGAAGTCCACCAAGGTTATTGTCGCCTGACTTCCCCCGGGTTTCTGGGTGGGGGAGAGAGAGGGGTGACTGGCAGCTTGCAGAAAAATCTGGCCAAGAGCATTGGGCCACATCCTTTGCTGAGGTAAATCAACATCATCTGAGTGGCATTTCTGGAACCATGACTATTTTCATCGGGATCAGGCCTTTTACATATGGTGAGGAAGTGGTAAAGATCACAAAGGGAAGGAAAGATATACATGCATGGCAAAAAGCTATGGGGTTTTCCTATGTAGGTGGTGTCATTTTCTCTAAAGAATTAAAGCGTGGCTTTCCCAGCACTCGTTCCCTTTAAGGATGCACGCTGAGCAGCGCGTCCCGATAAGACAACAAGCACAGATGCCCGGAGGAAGAATACTGTTGTTGTGAAGACACAGGCCCGAAAGGCAAAATGTCTGGATTTTATTTGCAGCTCTGCCACGAACTTCCTGGATGATCGTAGCCAAGTTAACCAGGTCCGTTTTTTTTTTTTTCAGGCAGAGTCTGTGCCCTCCCTGCATATGCATGAAGCCCACATCGCCTTTCAGGACTTTGTGCAGAAGTCCAAGAAGCACAAAGCTGCAAAGAAATGCTGCCGCCTACATGCTGCCCCAGTTTCCCCAGGCAAAGGGTGATGATCTGGTGAAGCCACTGAATCCGTGCCAGCAGGGATTTGGATCCAGAAGCAGGCAAGAGCATCAGAGCAGCTGGGCTGCTCTGGATCAAAGCCCACCATCCGATGGCCCGTCACTGGCAGCTGGTGGAAGCAAGTGCCCAGGGAGGAGAACAAAAAGCGGGGTGAGCAGAGCTAGACATCCACACTGTGCTTTCCTGGCCTCTAACCACTCGAGGCAGGGGGACTTGCAGAGCTAGGAGTGGTTTGTGTGAACTTAGCAACCCTCGAAGGATTTCTAAACCTGGGAGCATGAGTTGTCCAGGACAAGCTCTCGGAAATGTTTAGCTTCCTTGGTGCAGGGCTCATTTGTTCAGCTCTGCGTCAGACCTACTGGGTCACACGGGGCTTTTGTAGCTGCTACAAAGGAGAGCCTTCCCTTCACTGTGTCAGCTCCCTGCCGCTCAGGAGGAAGTGATGCTGCCTGCCAGGGGGTTGAGGCTAAACACACTGATGTTTCCTCATGCCTTGGAAGGGAAGAGAAGTCTGGAGAGAATTATTGTTGTGATGTATAGGAGCTTTGCCAGCACAATGCCCTGTAATAACAGCTACTCTTCCTTCAGGTCATTAAGTTACAAATTTTTTAGTACTCTTGCTCATGACAAGTAGATCCCAGGTTTAAAGAGATGTTTTCTTCCTCTTTCCTTTTCCTGACTTTCCAAATATATTTTGCAGATTTTCTGTTTTTTTATGGCAGTGTATCCAAATCTCCCTGTTCAATTTTTCTTCCAGATCTTTCCTCAGAGCCAAAAGGCTGTAACCAGATAACCAACACATTTGTTCCCTGTCTCCATGGCTCAGCAAAGCATTAGGAGATCCTCTGAGGAGCACTATAAATGCTGAAACCAGATTCAGAATGAAGGTCTACCTGCTCTCAGAGACAGTCTTGCAGCTGCTTTGTCCAGCCACGAGCAAGCTGCACCCTGGAAGCCACAGAGATGAGGTACAGTGGTGCTGGTTCCAAGCTTTCCCCCCAGCTCGTGGTGGGGTTCATACACCTGGGCTCCAAATGGTGTTAACATGGCTACACAGCTTTGGTGTGGAGATGGCTTTTGTCCAGTTGGCTGAGAAGGGGGCTGGATTGACAGACAGCTGTTTGCATCGGCCGGTGTAGACATGCCCAAATTCTCCTAACATACTACTGAAGGGTACTCAGATATTACAGTGATGAGGGCAGTCTGAGAACCTGTTTAGACCAGAACATGGGTTTCAGTGGCAGTTTTCTGGCTGATTAATTGGGTGACTTTGTGCAAGTCTCGACTTGCTGTTGCCCTATCCAATAAATGGGAATAGCAGCATTTGCTTCCCTTCGTAAAACACTTTGAGGTCTATGGATAATCCTCCTCCTTTTTCCCACCCATGATGATGGGACCAAGTGGAATCTTACGACACACCGAGTTTCTGTGGTCTAGCATTTGCCAAGCATTTGAAAATGACTCTTTGGCTTGAGTTTATTATTGAGTCTGTGATTGCCACGTGATTTCTCATGGAAGCTCCTAGTTTAAATCAGGTCACTAAACAACCAAAAGTGCATGGGATTAGGAGGGAGACTGAAGTAGTCATCAGGAATCTACAGATCCATGATGACCTAAGCGTCCCGCCTGGAGCACCCTGCAAGTGGTAACCACACATCAGTAATTTTGTCAATAACCAACAACATTTTGTGGTTCAAAGATCTGCAAACATTTAAGAGTGGAAAACTCTAAATAGGAGAAGATTTCTCCTTAACACCACATTGCTCTCTCCATTACCCAGTAAGTTGTGCATGCAGTAGACACAAATAGAGAAGGATGTCTTCGTAGGGCATTTGGAGGTGTTCTCACAACCTAATGTTCAGCATGTGGAATTCAAGGACACTACTGCTGTGGACAACTGATTTTTAGGACACATTTTATCTTTCCTTGGGGTTTTCCTTGACCAGGGATGTTTTCTCATATGCTCGATATATGTTCTTAGGTCTCACCCCTTCCAGGTCCCAAAGGGATGTGTTACCGAGGTTATGCTATTTTTTACAATGACCTGAAAGAAAACTTAAATCATCACAAATAAACCTTACAGATGAGTTGGGAACTGAAGAAGAGAGTAAGTAGTTAAGAAAAGAGGTCACAGACAGAGAGATCTTCCCAAAGAACATTGTGAGGCTGTATGTGAGACTTGAAGAGCTAGGAAAGAGATTTATATCATGCAGCTCGATCTAATGAGCTTACAGAAGAGAGGCTAAAGGATGGCTTGATCACAATCTCTAAGGGCTCACAAGAGGAAGAGAAACATGGAAATGAAGTAGATGTATACAGAAATACTGCAGCTAAAACTTAAGCTCAACTTTTTTTCTTTTTTTTCTTTTGGGGGGATAGAGCAATAGCTAAGTTCAGAGCTATTTCTTTTTTGGGTGAGCAGGAGCAATAGCTAATTTCAGAGCAATGCTCCAAGGCGTCTGCAATAGCTCCTGTAGTCCCCAAGCAGGTGGGGGCAGGTGTTTAAAAACATATGGTGTAGTTCAAAGAGGAACAAACTGGAGGGTGTCTGGAAGCCCTTGCCAGATGAGGTACCAGATTATGTGGTCTTCCCGAGTCATACAGGTAGTGAACCACTTTGTTTTGGACTTCTTCAGCCACAGTAATTTAAGAGAATGCCACATCTTGCCACATATCAAACAGAATTAGTAAGGGGAAAAGTCTTTTGAGAAGAAAGAGCATTTAAAAGGCTCTCAAATCCAGATAGCTTGAGGTATCTGAGGTAGCTTGAGCTACCTCCTCTCTTGTCCTTTGCCTCAGCCATATCATTATGAGATGACAGCATCAGAGTTACCTGCGAGAATTTCTTCCTTTCAATTGCTTTAAAAAAAAATAAATAATAACATAAAAAGAGTCCATCAATGATTACAAATAGAAGACTGGTATATGAGCTACTGAGATATCCCAGAGCAGCACTTAGGGTCTGCTCCTCCGTTTGAAGAGAGAAGTGTGGGGGGACTCTGCTCCCAGCTGGGCTGGACCCAGTGGCTGCGTATTTATGAGTCCTATCAGATACCATCTGTCCATACACAAGCTATGTTTTACTTATAAAGTAAATTACATTACATGGCCTATAATGTACGTTTTCAAAGGGGACCCACCTTAAAAACATTTTGTTTAATAAAATAACTTAATTAGAAGAGAGCTTCTGGCTGATGTGGTTGAGGCTGTGATAATTTTTCCTTCTCAAATCATTTTCTCTGTTTATTATACTTAATTATAGTGTAATTATGTATCCATCCTCTAGGCAAATTATGCAATCAGAAAATGTGAGTGGTTCATTTGCCACTGCATTTGGAACCAGTGTTTACATCCCTAGTATAAAATATGGGCATCATTTCTATTATTTATAGTATATATGGATATGCATATATATAAAAGATGTTTCACACAGAATGAAGCATTGGTGTAAAGATTTTATTGACAGTCATTTTTGCATCATCCAACTAATTCATTTGTGGCCTGCTAATACTAAAACCATCCAAAGCTCAAAGTAGTAAAATCTTTATACCCTACCAGGAATTTTCTCAAACATAAATCCTGCGCAGCTGAGGAACATAGAAGTTCCTCGGTTTAGCCTCAGTTTTGGGGGGTGGATAATTATTACTTTTAAGAGTTCTTTTTTGCATTTTACTTTTTAACTTTCTGGCCAGAATTTCCTAGCACAGCAAGAGAGGAAGGAACCCTACAGTATTCAGTTACGGGCTGTAGATTTCTGTTCAAGTCATGAGTTCAGACTAACCTTTTTGTCCCATGTGCTTCATGAACTTTCTAGCCGTGGCAGCACTGACTTTTAAAGGCTAGGCTGCTCTCCCTCTTTTTTTTTTTTTCTTGATGGGAATTGACAGATTGTGGTTGAACGTAGTGAAAGATGAAGCCAAATGTCCAAACTTTGAAAAACCTTTTGAGATTGATGTTTTCTCCTTCCTTGGCCAGCTCTCAGCACAAATTCAACCTGGATTTCCTCTTGGCAATTTCAAGCTCTCTTCGTGTGCTTATTTTGCAGAGATGGGGCCGCTCACACCAGTGGAGCAGGAGGGGAAGAAAATGCTTCTGTGGGTGAAGCTCGGCCCAGTCCTGTTGGCATCAAGCGGACGTGTTTGTTATAGCTGGCAGAGAGGTGAGCCATCCCTACAACATGGCAAGCCTGCCTAACTGTCACCAGGCCAACCCCACAGCTGATGGAAATCTGGGTAACTATTTGATCTGCCCCATTTTCCCCATGCTGGGGAGCTGGTCCTACCTCTCCCGTTGTCGCTCATCTGCATAGTGTTCTCCACGAGTGTCTTGCAAACACACCTTTGCAGGAAATAAAAGGCCTTGACGTGGTCTAGCTTCCACCTCGTTCCCTGCAGGCAAGCTGGTATTATTATGAAGAGCCAGAGTTTCTCAGCCACGTAGGCAAAATTGAATTTTGCCACACCACAGCTGAAGAGCCAGGACCTGCCTGGAGAGCGAGCGGTGGGGAGGTCGGGGCAGAGACGGGCTGGGTGGGGAGAGCTGTGAGTGTGGGACCCAGGGACTGGGGTGATGGGAGAGCTGGGGGTGGCAGTCCAGGCCCCTGGCTGGAGATAGGAACCGGGAGTGGAGAAATAAGATGATTTCTGATCCTCCTCTCCAGCCCTGCAGCTCCCCCATGCCGACAGCGGCCTCAAACACCCTTTCCACCTCCCCACCCTTGAAACACAGCCACTGCTCCATTCCTCTCCCTGGGAGGGGTGCTGTCAGTTGTGGTCTCTGAGGGAAAGGCGCTACCCCAGCCCGCCTGGGATAAAGCAGTGGAGTGCAGAATCAAAGCCCAGATCCAGGCAGATACTTTGTGGTAACTTAAGATCCAATAAAAGTCCGGGAAGATTTTCAGAGGAGCCACCAAACTTTCCCAAGTGGTGGTGTTCCTCCATCCTAACCCACTGACCCACTGGGGAGCTGCCGGTCCTGGCAAGTCCCCATGCACAGCAGGTAGGATGAGATGTGCTAACAGCTCCCAGTCTGCAAGCACGCAGCAGCTCTGCAGAGCACTGAAGGACCACAAGACCAGGCACTGACTCAGTCCACGGCGAGCAGGCATGTCCCCAGAGCAGGATGAGATGGGAGCAGTAGGTACGTAAGATGTTTTTGTTTTTTTCCTGATGTTATCCCCATTTTCCCAGGTCCCAGCTTCAGACAGCCGTCTGCCATCCGCTTTGGCCAGACACCGAGACGCTAGCAATTGGCTGGCGTTACTGTCATGAGCAAAGGTATGGCACTGTGAGTTGTCTGAGCCTTGTCAGGCTTTTCCCGCAGTGATTCTGCATGGTGTGAAAGAGGTTGGGAATCGGAGAATGGCTCTCTGGCTGATCGGCCTGCTGCCAGAGGAGGATTTGTCCATGATAGTCTCACTTGCTTTCGGGGTGTGGCCTGAAAGGGAAGGTTTGAGACAATATTTGTTGGGGTTTTTCCACTCTTTGTTGTGAAACCTTTGGTTTTCTCATGCCTTGATTTTTGGAGTATGTGCCTTAAAAAGCAATATGACAAATGCCTAGCTCCAGGTAACGCTTTGCACCTAGAAAGAATGCTGGGTTTTCTGGACTCAAAGGATGGGGAGGCTGTGATGCCGTTTGCCCAATGTCAGGCATCAGTCTGAAAGCAGGGCTCGGAGCAGAAGCTGACTGTCAAATCCCTGCCCCTTCCATGGGCTCCACCATCCCTTCCATCCTTTTCTAGTTTTGTTTCTCCTTGCTTTCCTCAAGAAAAATGAAAGGAGAAAATTAAATAGAGATTACGAGCTCCAGCATCTGTGTTAGGGGAATCTGTAGCCAAATGAAAGGTGACCACACTAGGTCCAGTACTGGCTGTTGATTCTTAAGGACCTCTTACTGCAGAGTGAACTGCTTCAGAAATCAGCCTGAGGGCTGATAACCCACAGCTCGGAGTGAGAACAAGGGTCACCACTCTTGATCTGAGATTTAATCAGTTGGGTTTCAGTTATCAAAAAACAAAGCTCATAAAAGAAGCCTGACGTTTTTATATCTTGCACTACTCCAGTGAAAGCTGCGCTCAAGATCAGGGAAGACAGAAATTATACATGGGAATGAGATCTCAGTGATACCCTTTTTGAAGCCTCTGGATGATCATATAACGCACAAACCAAAGCCCTGAGTGGTTTATTTTGATGTGTGGATCCATGCCGTTACCAGTGAAATGAAGTCCGTGCATCCTGCCCGGCGGCATGTTTGTGCAATCGGTGTGAAGGGGCTGATCTAGCAAGCCTTGCATGAGAATTTTTCTTTCCCATACGTGCTCTCAGGAGGTGTTAATGCTGTGCTGAGGAGCTCTGCTCATGGACTAGGACTATGGTGTGAAATGTGATACTGTCACGTCGTGGAGAAAATGCTGTCACCCCCATCCTCAGGATGGATATGTCTGCTATAGGCAAACTCATGATTGTTAGGGCTTCCAGACAGCTAGCGGGGGGCAGCAGCAGCTCCCTGGGACGCCTCAGCCCCAGCAGCCTGGCCCAGCACACAATGAGCCTCATGCTCGTGACAATATCTGAACTTTTCTAAGTTAAAGCCAGCAGAAGTGGCTTTCCATTCAGACCTTCAGTTTCCATGTTGACGTGCCATTATGCCATGAGGCAGCCCAGGAAGAATACTTGGGCGTGCTAGGCAGTGGGGTGTAGTTCATGTGGCTCATGCACTGTTACTGCAGTGGAGATGTCACGAGTCAGTGTCTGCAGCTACCAAGGGCCAAACTGAAAGCTCCTCATTAGTCAGAAGCAAAACGGGGTGAAATGGGCTTTGCCCACGTTAATAAACTTTGTGTTTTAAACCACCACTTCCCGTCCAGTCAGCAAAACCCAACCCCTGCTGTTAGAAATTACTGCTCTGCTTCTGGGTGGGTTCACAGTCCTGCTCCCTCTCACAGGCCGGGCTGGCACCTTTCACCTCTGGAGAAGGTTTGGACAACAGGCATCCAGCTGAAACCCCATGTCCCAGCTAGAAGCAAAACACGCCTTTAAATCAGCTATGGGGCACATTTCCCAAATGCTCTGCTATCTCCGGTCCCCTCTACTTTGTCTGTGAAACTATTACTTTGCATAATAGAAGGGAGAGACGCTCTGACCATCTGGTAGGCAACGCCATGTATAATTTAGGTTGCTTCACTCACTCTCCCATCAACAACAGGAAAGTAGATTCCTTCTGGTTTCCCTTGATCTCTTAGCCCTTTGCTACAAATGCAAGGTCCCAAGCAGCTGCGGGGGAGTAAACTGCATCCTGCACTGGGCCACAGCGTTTTGAGGGATGCCTCTGCTTGTGGGTGGGACCCCATCACAGCCAGGTTGTTTCCTGATTCTGCGTGAGCAAAGGGATCACGAACTCAGTAAATCCCCGCCAGGAAAGGACAGCTGGTATCAATGGATCTGCAAATTCCCCTTTCCCCTCCCAGGGGTTCTCCAGGATGGGGATAGCATCTTCAGGGCTCTGGGGAAACACTGCCATCCCCAAGGAGCCCCTCACCGCAGGGACCGAGCCACCTGCTTGTCCCATTGGCGGTCTTCTCAGGCAGAGCAGCTGCCAGGAAACCTGCAGCAGGGAAACCACCATTCGCTGCTATTCCTCTATGTCAATTATTTGGGCCTATCCGGGCCTGCGCACTTGTTTTTCCACTCCTGGTGAGCACGGTGAGGTGGTTAAGGCCCTGATGCTGAAGTTTATGGCTTAAATCAGTGGGATTATTCATGAGGTCAGAGATAACCGTGTGCTTTTATACCTGGCTAGAACGGCGTCTCAAGCTGACGGCTGGGAGTCAAAAGCTCTGAGTCATCGGGTCCCTCCTCGCCTTCCTGTGTGACCAGTCTGCCCGTGTCTGCTTCCTCGCCTGCCACAGAAGGAGGATGGCAGTCGCTTTTATCTGATGGTTACTTTCAAATGGCCCTAGAGGCCTCTTCTGGTCTGATGAAAATTCAGTAGAAGCTGGACTAGCGTGGAAAAGACAGCAGGACATTTAACTAATGAACGCGCTGGAGCTCAGGAAAGCAATTACATCCTTTCTTCCTCCTCCCCACATTCCCACACGGGTTACTCAGAGATTGCTGCAGAATTTTCTCTGAGCAAAGAGAAGTGGAAGGCCATGAAAAGGCTGAGACGGGTCCCTCGGAGCTGAAGGAAACCTCATGTGGGATGGTGGTTTGGGTGCCCCGTACGGCAGATTGCTACGCTAGCAGATTCCCAGCAGTAGTTACACCTTAAAAGAGGCCCCGCTCAATTAAAACCCATGACCTTGATTCTGCAAACCTCTTCTTTACATACATAGCTCGTAAAACAAAAAGATGCAGAAAAACAAGAGAGGGAGAAAGAGGCAAAAAAGAGGGCCACTCGCATATATTTTATGTCCCACTACACAACAGTTCCCCAGGGAAGTGTGCGAGAGGACTTCTGCATTTGGCTTGCACACCTCTGCTTGGGTAGTGCGAAAACCTGCGTGCAGTGCTGTGTACAGCTGCCGTAGCCATAATATGCAGGGCTGAAACCCTGGAGAGGAGCTGTGGGCGTCCTCCCAGCTGCCCCATGCTTTTGCAGACATTTGTAAATACAATTGCCCTCACTTTCCATTGATAGAAATCAAAAGGCAATTAAGAATCAAGCTCTTTAAATTGATAAGTCTCTTGAATTTGAAACATTTTTCATTCTTTGGCTGGTATCGCTGCCTAGATTAGATTATTTTTTTAAAGGCAAGATTAAAATAAACAGTATTTGTGGTTTAATTATTTGAATGACTAAGAAGCTCCAGCTTTATTTTAACTTCACAGAGGACTGGGAGATGTTTTTAATGATATGTTTGACTCGCATAGAATCTTTCATCCAGGGATCTCAAACTGCTTTTCAAATAATTAATTAATCCTTGTACCTTTCCATGAGACAGTTTTATCTCTGACATTACTGATGGGTAAACAAAGGCACAAAGACGTCAAGGCACAAACTGCTTTCCAAATATTAATTAATTAATCCTCACACCACTCTGTGAGACTGTTACTGTCTCTGGTATTACCAATGGGTAAACTAAGGCACAAATATGCAAGCAACTCGCCTGAGGCCGTGCAGGTGAGTCAGTAGCAGAGCTGAGAATAGCATATGACCGGTCGAAGCCTTGGCTAATTGTTTCTAGCAAGTGCTACGCCGTGCTTCTGACAACAGACCCTGCAAGCCCCTGCATGAAGCACAGCTGAAACCAACTGGGTTTCTGAAAATATCCCTCCTTTCTGTCTCCACCCACTGGAGGCTGCCTTTGCCCACGTTTGCCTGCAGCTCCTTTTCAGCTCGTAATGACCAGTGGAAGCCCACGTTGCTGTGATGACAAGCGGTTGTTGGGAAGTACCTGGGGAGTTTTGAGCTCCTCCAGTGATGGGGGCTGTGCAAACGCTTTGCCCTGCGGCTGGGAGCCCCAGGAGAGCAGCACGCAGGTTTGCTGGTGTTTGCCCCTGTACCGGCCCCGTGTGGCACCCTGGGGCCAGGGATGCCCCAGGCTCGGCCACGGCCCCTCAGCAGCCAAGAACGCCTTGCGTCCTGGCACGGGCTGTCAGCTCGGGCTTCAGCAGGTATTTAGCCCACGGAGCAAGAGCTCTGTGTCCTCTCCATGAGGAAGAGGAAAAGCACTCTCTGCCCTCAGGAAAGGGCTCTCCTTCCCATCCAGCCGCAGCAATTTTCCATGCAGGCACCTGAACCCTCACCATGCTCGCATCCCAGCTGAGCTATTTCAAACATGGGCTTGGCCTCATCAAATGCAGTCTCATTTCCACATGAAAGCGCTGGAGGAATACGAAGCCAGCTCATCTGTATTGATAAGAATTTGGCATTACTTTCCCCCAGTTATCTAAGCTTTCTGTGTACATTAATCACAATGCACAAACCAGGAGCTGGGGGGATGCATCTTCCCAGCTGGCTTTCCCTGGGCTCGGGCAGTAATCCGCCTCTGTTTCTTTTTGCGTGTGTTTTTGTTGTTGTTGTTTTTTTCTAAACTTCCTTTTTCCAGTTCCACTCCGCTGGAGCCTGATTGCTCCCTCCCCTCTGCAATTTGGATGCCTCATTCTTCTTGCTCCAGCTCTGATGCAAGCGCTGCGCTGCCGTGCTTGCCAAACCTGGCATGAGTACCCACTGCTAGTCTAGACACCAGTCTAACTGTAGCGCTAATGCTAGGGTTTAACAGACTGATCTCGGCATTTGTCATAGCTCTGCCCACGGTCATCGCTTTGATCTTTATCCTTGAAAACCACAGCCATTGACAAAGGTAAAATGAATTTCTGTCTTTGAAAGACTTTGATGGCATTCCCGTGTTTTGTTTCTTTTTTTTTTTTTCCTTTTTTTTTCTTCTCTTATTTGCTCTTCCAGCTGAACTTCATCATAGCACTTTTGATTACAGCTGCAACTCCAGGACTGGCTACAGTTGTTCTTTCTTTCTTTCTTTCTGCTGTACAGCCATTTAAAAATCTAAGGGGGAAATCCTGGGACACTTCTGAGACAAACTGCCAGTGAGTGTAATGTAAACTTTAATGGGAGTCAGTGACTGAGGGCCCTCAGGATTTGTCATCTTGAATAGGGCCAAGTGCCAAAAGCAGAAGAGAAGGAGAACTATTTGATATTAGATTTCTAGTTCGAAATCTGCACTCTGCCAAGTACTATTATTTGCCTCCATGTAGTACCTAGAGGTTGAGCTGAGACAAGGGCCTTCTATTAGACGTTGTATAGACACGTTGTAAGAGATTGCCTCTGCCTGGAGGTGTTTATAATTTAAATAAACATGATGAGCAAATCGAGTGTTACTAGCTACATCTTCTAGATGGGGAAGTGAAGGAAAGGAGAGTACATACCTCGTCCAAGGTCACACAGGGGACCTGAATTCATTGGAGAGCTCCAGGTATGACAGCTGGTGATAATGTCCCCTTTGCCAATGAGCCCTTTGGCTCCAGAAGCAATGGCTGGGCTCTCACCATGCAGCTAGAGGTGCCTCTCGTTCGCAAGGATTTATGACACTTTTCCCTGCTTGGAGTTGCAGGATTTGGCTCACTGCGGGGGAATGCTACACAAACTTCCCAGCAGCTCAGCCACCACTAGAGAAAAAGCTGCTTCTGGGCCAATTTTTTTTTTTTTTTTTGTAATGCTGTAAAAGCCAATTGTGAGATGCCTCATCCCTTTGAATTTACTGTAGGAAACAAGCTACGTGAGGAACCTTCAGCAAGGTACTTCCACCAACCTTCATGTAGGAGCAGTGATGAACTTCAGTGAAGCCAGACGAGGTGGTCCTTCCATGGGGCCTGAAATAAGAGCAGGAGTTCACAGAGCTTGGGTTTAATATCATGCACAATGTAAAAGTAAATAAATTCAATAGGGAAGGCTTTGATTACAGGATATACACAGCGCGTTATTTGCACATCTGTAAAAATCTTCCAAGGGCTGTGAGTGAAATCCAGGTTTGTTGAAGTCAATGGGATTTTTGCCACAGATGGCTGTGGGGCCAAGTTCCCCCTAAACACTTGCACATCCTTTCCCTGTTTTCTAGCACACAGGTGATGCCAGTGGGACTCAGCAGCTGCTGGAGAGGAGGGCAGTGAATTATAGCAGCACGGGGAGGAGAACTCCAGAGGAGTGAGTGATGCTAGCAACTATGAAAGCCCTGACAGTGGTATCACACAGCCCATCCAGAACAGCCTTCAGGGTAGCCAGTCCATAGCTAGGAGAAGTTGTTTGTCAAAAATGGGTTTTGTTCAACACACAGATAAATCTGCCTTCAAAACTGGAGCTGGAAGTTTTCCTGTTCTCATATACATGTATAAATATCACATAAACACATACACATAGCTGGCAAATAAAAATGTTGTATGTAGGTATAGTGTGTACGTTTTAGATAGCAAAATGCATATATTTTATGCATATAGTCATGTAGCTATATATTCCCAACATCCATAAAAACGTATTTTTCTGTTTTTTCCAGCCACTTCACCAACTGATTCACAGATGCCAAATGTTGACACAATATGTTACAGAGCAATGTTGACAGTTTTCCATGGACAGTTTTCTGTAGTCTCGGAGAAGCTCTACTCTACATTTCTTCTGAGATTCAAAGGAATTTGATTAACATTTTGCTGTTGCCCATTTCTGACTATCCTGATTTCAGCCGGGACTGGAGGAGCACTTGATGAGTATGTCTCTTTTGTTATTTACAGCCTTGTCAAAACGATGAAGTAGCAGGAATCTCCTCAGAGAGCAATGTATCACAGCATTTTTCAAGATGATTTCCAAATCAAAGATGACTTCCAAGGAGCAGCAAGGGTGTAATCCTGGAGCCAATCAAGCCAATGGCAAAAATCCCACTTTTTGCATGATATTCTTAATGAAGCCTCTGAAATTTTGGAGTTTCATATATTATGGCTAAAAGATCCTGTCCAAACTCAGCATCTGTGAGCTTTACAGAGGCATGACCCCAAAAAGAAGTGATGAAAAATGTCCATTTTAAAAACAAATATCCCTGTTTATAAGGAGACCAGGGGGAAAATGGAGAATTAAGTACTTAATACTGACACCTGCCACTTGCAAAATCTCTGCACTGCTAGAAACAAATATTAGTGAGAGTTTGGAAACTTTCAGTCACTCATTTTTTCCTCCTTCACTTCCATTTTGGTACGCCTTCACTTCCATCTGGTACGCCTGCCCAATAACATCATGGACATTGCTGAAATGTCATGATGAACTTTGTTCGTGTACTAGTTCCAGGTGAGATGGCCTTGGGAGTAGCTATAATTCTTAACAAAACAAAAGAAGTATTTGCCAATGTTTCTGGATATAGTTGTTATTTCCCAGGCACAGAGACTCGTCAGAGCACCCATAAATATCACTGTCATTGAAATCTGATTTCCAAGTTCTTTCCTGCAAATGCCCACCGGCTGTGAAAACCCAGCCGAGTTTTGGCTGCTGGGTTATAAACTCCTTCTGGGCTGTGCTTGGTGTCTGGCACAGCAGCCAGGGGTCTCTGCCAGTGCAGTGGGGTGCTACAAGCGTCATAAATGGCCAGGTTGATTTTTGCTCTTCCTTGAGCAACTGAAAGAAACTGGGCTAGATAGAGTCCTGGTCCCAACAAATACAGAAGTTCTGACATTGTCATATAAGGAAAATCCAGTTTCTTAGAGCAAACCTCAGACAAAATAGCCATCCCAAGATATTTGTTGATTTATGCTATATAGATGCAAACAAAACCAATGTACCTTACAATAAATGGGTTACTGAGCGTTACCAGAACATTTCCATATCTGATTTCTAGCTGGTAGGCTTGGTGTTTTTTTTCTGTTGGTGCACGTCGGTGAACAAGAACTTATTTTCCAATTGAATGAAAAATTTTGCCTCCAACAATATTCAGAAACCATTGAAAGGTTTAGAGCTCTCAATAGGAAAAAGCTAAGAACAGCAGTTCAATTATTTTCTGAGAGATTTCTTCAGTATTGCACTCCCCCATCACCTCAAAGCTACAGAGAAGTAACATATTAACTGAAATAACAAAATTAATCCATGTCATCAGCAGTTTTCATGGGGGAGAGGAGAAGTCCCTGGTTATTTTCCCCGTTTACTACTTATGCTTAAATCTGGTTTTAATCCAGCTCTGACCTCCGTCAGTGGCTGCTCTGCAGCATCCTGAAGCCACAAGGGGCTGGACTCGGAGCTGAACTCAGACTCCAAGCAGGCCATTGCAACTCAACGCCGTGTATTAATGACAGTAATAGCAATATCCTTAGAGCCTACTGGAACCTACTGAAAGCCAAAGTTAGCTCAGCTGAGCTGGAAAGGCCTCCACCGATCCTCTTAGCAAGGTATGTGAACACAGGGAGCAGGACGCGGTGCGGGCAGATGCCAGCTGGGCTGACACAGGAGAAAGCCCGCAGGGTGTGCAGAAGTGATCGAGGCTCAGCATGCTGGGGTAGAGGAAAGAAAGCACGGCTGAATGGCACCGTTTATGTCCCGAAGGAGAGCCCAAGTGCCAGCCAGCGCCAGGAGATAAGGAGAGCCCCACAGAAGGGCACAAAGGTAGCACTGATGAGCAGTGCTTGGCTCGGCTCCCACAGAGGTCGCAGCTGGATCCCCTATTAGCTTTCCTCAACACAGCATTATTGAGATTATGCTGAGCTACTTGGTGGTAATGCCCCCCTCCCACAGACCTTTCACGAGAAAACAGAAGTATTTGATATTCCAGGCATAAGCAAAGACAGTCGAAGGCACTGCTGTCTACTATAAGCTGGAGAATTTGGCTACAAGTATACAGAGTCCAGCAAAGCACGTGGCAGGGTTACTCTGTGAGTAAACCGATGCACGAGCCTGCAGGATCTGCCTAAGCAGAAGCAGGACTGAAACCTGTGTCTGTGGTGGTGTGTCCTGGGCTCTGCTGTGAGAGCCTCCACTGGAAATAGTGGATAGCTCCACTGGTATAAATGTGTCCACTCTGAAACTTAAAACATTGCCTATATTACGACAAGGGGAAATTCTTAGTTATTACCATTTCTCATCATCCTCGTGGAGCTGAAGTCCCACACAGCAGCCTGGTTCATCACACAAGGAAGCCTCTAGCGTGGCGTTGTTGTCGTTCTTGTTCAGCTCTGTTTATTTTCCAGTTCCCATCCAATCGGCTCCAATGAATCAAGGTGGGAGGAGGTAAAGCAATTGGAATGGTCAATTTTTAAGGCTGCGCTGAGCATAAGGTAAGAAAATATCATAAATTTTATTTCATGCCTTCTTGCCAATTGTTAGAAATGTGCAGTCCATATGAATTCATATAACAAGGAGGGAATGTTGGGAAAACCAATAAAGATTTTGTGGTCTTAACTATAATGAATGTAGTTTGATATAGAGTCTGTTTTTCACTGCATGGCAAAATGAATCATAAAATACTGGACCTTGAAACTCCTGCATTTTTTAACAATAGCCTGGGGACAGTTTACAGTGTAATGAATTGTAATTAACCCACCTTCAAAATCTTTTATGAGTATTTTGCCAATTAGCTTCGCATGCTTGCTAATGACTCATGGCCAGCGCATGTCTTTACAGAGCAGGCTTTTACAGCACACGCTAGCCTGTTAAGTCAGCAGAAGTATGCAGGACGGTGAGGTATACACAGGTAAGGCCCAGCCAGTCCTAGCAACGTGCATATTTCAACATTCAAAGAGCTTTTGCTGTTCTCTCAGACCCAAAATAACTGTAATAATGTATAGCAACGTCAAAAGGCTTTGGTTTCCAAAGGATTGCGAGGAATGCAAAGGGCTCAAGTCCTGACATCTGTTGTTACTTAGTACTAACATATATAATGCTGCTAATTGCTGAGCCATCTTTGTTTTCCTTACTTAGCACTAGGGTTAGAATTATTTTATTTTTGTGGTTCATGGCTTCCTGCCACTTGCAACACAAAGTCCACTCTAAAGAAAATAAAACAACTACCAGGCTGCCTACTAACAGTGTGGAGGGCTGGGGTTGTTTCTTCCCCCTCTTTGGCTTTTTTTTTTTTTTTTTTTTTTAATTCAAGGGGAGTAAGTGGAGACGTGCCCCAGACAGGACGAGCAGAGCTGGGACCTGAGCAGCATCACGGCAAGCAGCCGTGTGAGCCAGTATCCTGTCTGCTGGTGTCGCCAGGAGGAGATGCGGAAGGAGGAAACTCAAGGAGGAGGTACGGCGTGATCCTTCCCCAGCTGTACCCTCCTTGCTTCAGGCAATCCGTGGTTTATGGACTTCCCAAAGCAGAGGCTGCCTCCAGACCAGTGTGTTTTAATAGCCACCCATGGACCTATCCTCCTCAAATTTTTTTGATCCCTTTCTCAAGCCATTTATAACTTTTGGCCTCCGCAACATCCTGTGGCAACGAGTTCCACAATTTAATTATGCTTTGCATGAAAAAGTACTTCCTCGTGTTGGTTTAAACCTTCTTGCGTGAATGCTGTGTCAGGTCCCCTTACGAGAAGCAGTGGACAACCATTTCCTATTTGACTTTTTCTATATGTCATTCACGATCTGACAGATCTTCACTGTACTGCCTGCTTCTATCACTCCTTTCCACCCTGAAGACTCCTCATCTAGTTAGTTTCTTGTCTTTATGGAAGCTGTTTCCTACCTCTCCTCATCCAGAATGCTTTCGTTTCTGTGTTTTCTAGTTCAGTTCAACCCTTCTGGACTTAGATGACCAGAAAACACACTACCATTGCCGTACAGTTTCACTGAGGACTGCTATGATGACGTTTTCTGTTTTGTTCCTTCCTGCTTCTTTGCCAGCTAATTCTTAACATGATGGTTGCCTCTCCTGATGGACTTTACGTGATGTTTACACAGGACTCCAAGCTCTCTTTGCTAAATTTTGAACTGAGGTCTCATCCACGTTGAAGTGCAGTTAGGGTGAGTTTTCTGCATGTGCTCTGCTTTTGTTGACACTGCACTACACTACATCAGTCATTTTATTGCCCAGTCACTCAGGATCATGAACTCTTTCGGCAGTGCTTTGTGGCCAGATTTAGTTTTACAATGCTGAATAATTTGCATCGTCTGCAAAATCTCTCATCTCACTATTCATCCTTTTTACCAGGCTATTTATGAATACGTCTGAACACTGTCAAATTAGTATTGCAACGACCTCAGTTCTAAGTAATGCACAAAACCTTTCTCTTGTACAGAGAGATGTGGCAGATGTCCTAGCATGAAGCCCTGAGGGGACCCAGTTGTATCCTCCAACAATTGTGAACAGAGCTTCATACCCATCTTCCAGAAAGACATCTTTTAACCTGTTATTACTCTGGGAAATAACTTTATTTTCCCATCCTTTATCATGGAGCCTCGATGCAGATAGTTTTTAGGCATTTGTGTTTATTGGTATGACTCTCTTAACGCCTCCAAGCATGTTATCAATATTGAGTGGGTAAGCTGGAGAAATCTCTGATAAGGAGTCCCATCTGTTGTGTCAAGTATTTCATTCCATAGCCAGGGATACGTCATTTGTCGGCCTATTATTTTTAATAACTATCAGATCATCTTTCCCTGATGATCATAGTTTCACTGTAAACCATGCCAACCATCAAACAGAAGGACCTCAGATTAGAAAGACTTCCCTCTGCCCGCTCTCTTCTTCATGCTTCGTGAATGGAGGAGGAGGAGGAGATGTCAGAGCCCAACAGTATTTTCCTTTGAGCAGTGATTCCCAGAGCTTTGGTGTAGGCTGGAAGCAGAAACACAAAGACTTTGGTTGAGCAGTCGGGTTCCTCCAACCCCATACTCAGGAAGGTGCCCAGCCTCGGCCCAGAATCATGCAAAACAGCTGATGTTGAGCAAAAACTGAACCAGCATCTTTGGCTAGTCAGGAGTTTGACACTGTACTTACTTAAGTTGGGATGATATAAGCTTAAAAATCATGCAAGAAAACCCAGGCTGATGCTTGCTCTGTAATCTGATCTGTCAGCCAACGTTCAGCCTTGTATCCAGGCCCTCTCCTACCTTGAGCTATGTTGTGTTTGATTATCATTGGACGCTTTTCAATGTAGTAGTAATTCAAAAAAACTCCACCTGAGACTTTCAGAAGTGATCATCACTGGCCTCAATGGGCTACTGAGAGCTTAAGGCAAATCTTCGTGTTTTGGAGAACTGTTCATGCATGTCACACATTTATATCCTGGGCAGCTTTTTTACCACATAGAAGTCAAAGGCTTTCCATTATCAATATTTCCTAAAAAATGAAAATGTCACCATGCACTTAGTCCAGTAGATTAAATCCACAGAATAATGTTGAGTTAATTAAATGAATTTAAGATAATGCAAGTTATGTACCCTTGAGTACAAGTTGAGTACAGTGCTTGGTGGCACTTTTTTATTTCCACATCCAAAGACTTCTTGTTTTCAAATCTAGGGAATTATGTCCCTTCTAAATTTTGAATTTATTTTGTTTTCATTTATATCAGCAAAGGTGACCGATCTGGTCACACACATCTGAAATATTTTGCATCTTGGATCTCTGAAAAGCTGAACTCATCCTGATCTGCTTACACAGATCAGCTGAAAAGAGATTTTTTTCTCTTTACTGTACCACAGTATAGATCCATTTCTCCTGGAAGATCAGCTCTCACAGCAGTGTGAAACCAGTTAGCATCAGCGAGCCATTTCCTTGTTTCACAAAATAGTGCCACTTTTCTGTTGTCCCAGATCATTCTCACTCCCCCGTCAGCCAGCTGTACAAGTGGTTTAGCAGGAAGGGCCAAACTTGTGAACTTAACCCAGACTTAACTTGTGCCTCATCCTCGAAAGCTGTGCATCTGCGAGGTGTCCCTGGAGGGCTGTGACTCAGCTCTCCCCAGCTCTGTTGTGGTGCCGGACCTGTCACACCAAGTCATCATAAGGTGCTGAGCATTGCCCCTCTGGGGTTGTTCTGCACACCGTTTTCCTCCTGGAAAACCTGTTTGCTGGCCATGCAGGTAACCCAGTGCAGAAAATTGTATCACAACCATGGGAGCCTGGTACTTGGAGCAAACCGGGAAGAGAAGCCAACACCTACTGCATGAATTGTACAATTCCATGAATCTTAAGGGTTGAGCAGCATGTTTGGACCAAAACTTTTTTCCAAAGAAAAACTTCAACTTAAATATATTTCAAAATTCCACTGATCATGCCATACTGACCTGATCTGCAAATTTCAACCTTTTTTTTTCTTTTTTTTTTTTTTTCCTCTTGTTAATTCAGTGGGAGCTTTGCCTGTTCTGTGCAGGACTGGACCATCTGTAAATGTCCAAGTAATGGCAAAATATTCGTTCTGTCCTAAATAAGATCAATATGTCTACAAACTACAGGGATTTTCAATCCTGCTATTTCTACAAAGTATGGACTTTGCTTCACTGGGGGCCTAATCCTGAATCAGTTTACTTAGTGGGAACGGTGGCATTAAACTAAATGAGAGCACAATCAGACCATGCATTATTTCAGCCAAGCTAACATGCCACAAAAAAATGTGTAGAATCATTTATTAAAAAAAAAAAGAGAGAGAGAGAGAGAGAGAAATTAAACATATGGTTAGATAATTACTGGGAATCACTGAACACCTACACAGGATAGTTGCAAGCATGGAAATACTCATACACATATTTGAAGTTATACCACAGATTCCTTGGGTGGGTTTCTTTGCCTTGCTATTTTATGTCTGGACAAATAATTTGGATTGCGATTGCTCAGGTAATGTAATCTGAAATCATGTTGCCTGTGTAGCAAACAGAAGTGAAAAGAGAGAACATTTCATTTCTGTCTAACACGAAGCAAAGTTCACAGCTGCAGCGTTTCATTCCAAGCAACACCATTGCCTGTAATGGAGCAAAGCACGGCGGAGGGGGCACTGAAATTATTTTTCTTCTGCCAGAGCTAAGGCATGACTTTTCTTTTGGGTGGGGGAACTTCTTATCAGCTCCAGAGCATAAAAGCGAGCAGTGTTGCCATGCTGTGATAGAAATTGCACTTTGTGTAACTCCAACAAACTGCCTGCCATGCTTGGAGCCATTATCTTTGTGCACAGTGGCACAGAGGGAGTGTGAATGTGGTAGCGTGGGATGGGAGGTGTGGAGGTGCAAAGGGCTCTCAGACTGGCCAGGTAAATCTTCTCAGCAGCTCCGTTCTGCTACTGTGTGTTTTCTTCATCAGTTGCAGGGCAGTGATCTGAGGACCAAACAAAGCAAGGTGCAACAAAGGTGGGCTAATGCCTATGTCCTACAGAAACTCTTGAGACAGATGAAACCTTGCCACTGAATAACGTCTATCTTCTTTATCTTCGCTAGCACTTAGCCTCTAAAATTTGGTGGAAATTTCAAAAGCTGGAAGTGGCCATTGCATCCTTGAGTAAAATGCTGTCCCTTTTACAACCAGCCAATTCATGCATTTGTCTGTGAATTCCCCAGTCCCCAACACAGGGCACATTGCTGCCCTTTTCCTCTCTCCTCAGAGCGACCTTCAGTCCCCGCCCGCTCCCCACATCAAGCACAGGTGGGTCAAAAATCAGTCCTGGTAGGAACACATTTTGGTGAGTGCGCAGCTCATGTTTACATACAAGAAAGAGCTTTGCTGCACCAGGCACTTTGATGTCATCTACGCCTGAGCTCTCTAAAACATATCCTATCTGAGTAGCTCTGAGCTAACCTGGAAGTTTGAATGCAATGTGAACAAACACAGATAGCAATTTCTCCCCTCCGATTTCCCCAAAAGCATTTCATTTCTTTGTGGTTACCTGCATTATATTGGTCTAAGTATTCACTTTGTAGGCAGAAACATATATTTAATCCTTATTTTTTTCCTGATAAGTAGTTCCTCTGATGTTCTTTTCCAAACCTATAGACATCTGCTAAGAGCCCCCAGGCATGATTCCTCTTGGGCTATTGCTGCTTGAGCAAGAAAAGATTCACAGCAGTAGAGTATCTTCAGGTTCCCTAAACACCTAAAATTTAGTGTGGTTTCTCTCTCTCTCTCTCTCTTTTTTTTATTTTAATAATAAATAAATAAAATTTTGTCACCTAAGAAAGCCCTGCAAATTTTAAACCTCCCTACATTAAAACAGAGCCATCTTCCTGTGAAGACAATACAAAAACCCTGCAGACAGGGTCAGTTGTTAGTTTTGCTTGAGCGCAGACCTCCATACCCCTGCCATCCTCCCTGGCGTGCTGATAGAAATGCTTCTTTCTCATGAGCCAACCCGAAGCTTCAAATGAGAGACAATGAGAATTTGGCACATTCCCCTGCAAAGGGTGATCCCAACACAACCCGGCTGCTGCTTGGCACGCGTCTCCGGCTTCAGTACAAGAGACTGCTGTGTCAGTAAGTTCAGGCCCATTTTCCCCCACCATGCCATATGAGCTTTTCTAGCAAGCTGCATCTTAAATGAGAAAATTGTTCATGCTCGCTCTCACCAGTCGTTAGGAAACCTTTCTCTGATTTCTCTAATTTCTAAATCCATCCACAGCAGTTTGTATTACTGTTTTCATACCAGAGCATCCCTTTGCCTGAAGAGTTCTTCAGCTTGCTTATTTTTTTTTAACACATTTATAGACAGAAATCTCAGCCATTGATTTTCTCAGCTAATCCCTCATGGTGTCCTTACCCATAGCAGGCCCTCCTGTCCTTGCCAACCTTGGTAGCACACTTTGGCATTTGCTTCAGCCTCAGCTCATTTCTTGTTGCTTGGTGAGCACAGAGGGGCACCGCGTTGCGCCGTGTTGAAGCCAAGCTCTTGTGTGTACCCGCAGTGCTGCCACTGTCTCGTCTCTCCCTTTGGATTGCATTTCCCTTTTCATGGCTACGGCATAGTTGTGGCTCAGAGTCACCCTGTGATTACAGGACACCAAAGTCTTCTTCCTCCCCGAGCAGCTCTAAGTGCACAGCTCATTACAGACTGTTTTCTCAGTAACAATACCCAGCTCTGGTGATTTGCATTAGCTACGGCTCTGGGCTTCCTCCTCTAGAAGAGCCAGGGCTTTGCCATTGACACCAAGTGAAGAACCAGCTCTCAGTACTCGATGTGTTGAGGGGAAAGAAAAAAGTAATGAAATAAAGACAGCCAGAGCTGCATCGCAACCTAATGTGTTATAGCACTACCAACCAACACAGGGACTTCTCCTGCCAGCTTGGAAACCAGATAGAAGTAGAGTGCTTCTATTTTAGCATTAAAATGGAAACAGGTGGGAAGGACGGATGGGATTTATCAAGCCAAAGAAAAACTTTTTTTTTTTTTTTTTTAATCTGAGTGGAATGGACATGATAATCCTGCAGTGTTACTGTGGCGCTGCATTATTGGCCTTCCCCTTGCTCGGCCTTTGGCAGTAAGGATTCAGTTGCAGTGAGGCTGCAGCGTCGCAGTTTACTTCCTCACCCAATCCTAGGGCTGCCCCTCTGTGAGTTATTACACTGCCTGGCACAGCCAGAGGATGCGACTGAAGAGAAGAGTTGAGTTTTGCAATGATTTTTTATAGATGGCTAATTGAAAAAAATGAATAAAAATGAGCTGCTGGATATTTCATTGCTTAGAGGGTACAACATCTCTGGTTGGTCAGGTAAGTAATTAAATGGACTACCAGGTAATGCAGTTATCTTGATTATTATTGATATTATATTATCTTTATTGCCTTTTTAAAACTATTTGCAGTAAACGGCCCTGAGTCTGAAATTATTTTAAAGCACAAAAATATTTAGTGATCCAGCTACTGAAAGGTCTGTGATAGACTTTTGTGTCCGTGTGAAATGCCACTGAAACCAAATGGCTCGGGCTAACTGCACGCACTCGGACCAGCAGACAGCCTGTAACACAAGCAGGATCCGTACCAGTGACGTGTCCTGTGCGCCCATCTCGCAGGGCACAAAGAAATGGTTGCTCCTTTCCTGAAGCTGCTTACAAGTAACTTCTTTATATTTTTAGTTGGAAGGAAAAACACTTTTCTGCTATGTTAAGGTTTGGAAGTGGAGTCCTTTTATGTTATTATTATAGTTACTTTTTTTTGTTTTTTTTTTACAGTTTTATGCTTCTTTGTATTTCTTGGTTTGAGACGGAACCAGAAGTCCAAACAACGAAGTGTTTGCAAAAGTCCTGATGGTCGGGAGATCACTGAACTCCTTCAGACCAAGAGAGATGAAAAGCTTACAAGAAAAGTTGCTCTCCAGAGGCTTTCAGCCCAGTGACGAGGAACCGAGGCAGGCTGAATACACTCAGGGCGATGAATGGAGGGAGGAAACATTCAGGTACCTTTCAAATACGCAACCAAACAATCTGAGGTTTCCCTGTCACATGCCTAGACGCATGTTTCGAAAGGGTATAAAATAAAAGAAAGAAAAATGCGCTGTCTGGGAATTCTTACCCTGTGACTGTTGCGCAGCCAAAAAGCTGGGTAATTCTCTTCAACTGAATAAACATCGGGGGGAGTCTGAGAGCAATTTGGCTCCAGAGCAAATATTGTTACCGAATTCTTTGCACCTGCAGTGGTCAGGGAGATGATAATACACCCTCTCCATGTCTTCCTATCCCACGCTTTGGAGCACAGCCACGCAGTGTCTCACGTCTGCTGCAGCGTACATGTTTGTGAGGGCAGGACTTCAGGCAAGCCCCTGCTGGTGGGGCTGCAGTACGATCCACAGCCCAGCCCTTAACACCCACTCTCGTCTCGGTCCCCAGCAAACCCAACACCCCGACACGACTCGAGAGCAGCAAGGCAGCTGCACTGCCCCTGCTGCGGCCGATTCTCAGCCGGTGCTGTGCCGGCTTTGCACCACGCTGCCCAGCTGGGGTTTGCCACGGCGTTACTTGCTAAGCAGGGTTAAAGATAATAATGAAGAGGTTAAGGGCTTTGGCTGCCATAGCTTCTGCTACCATTCTACCAGCCTAGGCACAGATACCAAGGAAAAACACACACTTACCTGGTGCAGTATGGCTTGCCGGAGGCTAGGTTGTGTTACAGCGGTGTGTGTCCTTGGTGCCCTGCCTGACACAGCAAGATGCATGCCACTAGTGAGGGAGCACCCCCAGCGCCGCTGTGACCTCAGCCTGCACCTAGCAGAGGCACACTGGGGATGGGGTGGGCAGCGCTGGCACCGCCGAGTCCATAGCAGCAGGAGAAGCCAGGAAATAGGGAAAAAGGCTCCATTCTGCTGGGCCAGCAAGGCTGGGGACACAAGAAGGTGAACTGACACCCCTTCCACTGCACAGGGAGACCAGGAAGGCATCTGGACCTCTACAAGGGGTGCCATTTGATTTTCTGGACTGTTTCTTAGGAAACAGAGGTGCCACAGGACCTCAGTGCCTTGTCTATAAAATGGAGAGCATTCCTGTGCCCGTCTTGTCACACTGGTGTGTGGCTTAGTGTATCCATCCACCGAGGAGCAGCTGAGGGATTGAGCCACCAAATGCCACCAAGGCAGAGAAACACTCACACCATCATCGTGTGGGCTTTGCACAGCTGGGCTGAAGGTGAAATGAAGGAATTTGGTGTCAGACTCTCTACTCCAGTCACCAATAGTGTCCTTCAGCAGGGATTTGAGGACAAAGCAAATGGAAAGGATAAAGAAGAAATGAGATGGAGTTTCTCCTGTTCCTACCTTAGACACACTGCGGGATAATGGCTTACAGAGCAAGGGATCAGCTTTGTGTGAGTGCGTGAGCTGGAGTCCATCAGCACCGTGGCTGCTCAGGTAAGGGAGCTTCAAGACAAATCCGGAATAGAGGATACTTTTAATATTTGTAGCATTTTAAAATGTTCCCACTGTAAAACCACTTTTTCACTGGAAGACTCTTAGGCAGATATTTATAAAGAGTTCTTGTATCATATTTGGAGATTAAATTCAGTCCTAAGTCATAAGGTATTGGTTTTATGTTAGCCTTCCCATATATTCGACTGTATTTCCCTTAATACTTAGTAACTGCTGTGTTTTTTTCTTGTGGAGGGAACTTTTCAAGTTAGTTGCATTTATCAAAAGGACAGAAAAAAAGTGGGTACAGTCAATGTTCTAGTAAAATACTTTTGTCCTCAGAACACCATCGTTTGCCATGCAGCATAGCAGTGCCATAAAATTCAGCCACTTAGTCTCATACATAGTCTTGCAGTTTGCATGTAAAACAACTGCCTCTTGGCTATACCCCTGGCCCATAAAACCGCACATCAGCCACTGCTGTGGGTTTCCCAGGAAAAAAGTGCACGCACACATAGTTGAACAACAAAAAAAAAAAAGTGTACACACACATACTTGAACGAGGTAGTACTGAGTTAGCGTCGTTGACTCACTGTCCCCAAGCTCCATCCCACTAAAAAATGAGTGTTTTATATCCATGGGGAGTTTCATAGTAAGAGAAACTCGCTACGTGGTATACTTAATGCATTAAAAGACATTCTGATTTGGAAGAACTACGCGTGCATGCAGATGCACAGACATATGCCTTTATCTTCTAGACCAAGGGTCTTGTGGTCATGCCTAGTCCATGTTTTTGATAAGTAAAATAAATCGGACTCCTTCATGTCTGCATCAATAAGCAGGTTTAAGAACAGGTGACAACAAAGCAGCTTGGACTCTCACTGGGAAATAAATGCTAGGTAAAGAGAAAGTTGCACCTCAATGTGAAGACAGTCATCAGATTATTACGAAGGAGGACAAAAAGAGGAGATGATGATGATGAGTTACAGAGCCCAAATTCAAAGGAGTTTATGTCAATTTTTGGTAGCTAAGTAGCTGTAAAGACTACCAAGTATTTTCTTAAGATTACTAAACATATTAGCTGATAATTGTTAATATCTGTCCATGAAAATTAACCCCGTACAACAGAGCAATTTAATTACTGCAAATCCACGTTGGCAGAAAAAGAGTTCTGGTTTTTGTATCACTTGGCTGAGCTAAGTAAATGAAAACACGGGATATTTGGTTGATCCTCCACAAAGCTTTTGGGACATGATGTGATCAGAGAGGAACAGGACAGTCTTGTGATTAGTTCTGAATGGCGAGAGTCCCATGCACTAAACTGGGCTTATGAACTATGCTACTTCCAACCCTGGTTGTGGCACGTATTTGCTGTGGTGGGCAGCGAAGCCCCATGAGATGAGACTAATCCCCTTGGCCTATTTTGTCCATTTGGACATGGAGGAGAGGCTCTGGCAACATAGGCATGCAGTGCCTGCAGCAATACATAAATAAACAGTTTAGGAATGAACCTGAACAAACCCTGATGGTTTTTTGCTCAAATGAGGGTGATGTGGAAAGCTCTTACCCAAACCCCATGCATCACAACACATTTCGCTCCTCTCACCACGCTGGCAGACCCAATCAGCCCAGTAATCTTATCCACCCTGCTAAACCCAACCATTAATTTCTGCTGAAGACGTACTCCCACAGAGGCACAGAGGAAATATGCTCAAAGCGTCCCAAGCCAGCATCGTGCCATTGCCCTAAAGGAGCAACCCCATTAGCAGAGCCTCTGCTATATTCAACCCAGACTTCCTAACAGTATCACATCATAAAACCATCATGCATCTGGCCCAGATTTAAGGCACAGTTGGCAGTATTTGATACAAGAAAGAAACCAAGGACTGAATTAGTATCCCATGAGGTTGTTTTTTTTCAAGTCACAGATGAAGTGCAGAGCCATGTGGAGAAGTCCTCCATACGCCTACTAACCCTTCCCAAACGAAAGAAGGGCTGTCTAGGTTTTATGTTCTTTGAAAATACCACTTCATTACCGCCCCTTTACTTGTTGCCAGGAGAGGTTAACGAAATTACTGAGGGATGAAACATACTTGAAACATTCTTTCTGGATCATCAAACAGGATTAGCGTATGAATTACACTCGGCGGTGCAGCACACCTGAAGGAGACGGGGCTGGTGGGACTGCACGCTCCCCCGTCCGTCGCCTGTGTTAACAAGGACAAAGCGCAGTGCGTGGGGTGTGTGCATGCACGCGTGGCTTGTTGGCTACCAGCTGGAGCCTTTGGAGGGGAAGGAGAGGCAGAAACCAACCAAACCAAAGCACTTGCTGCCCAGGGCTGCCTGAACCATGGCGCTGCACTTCGCTGCTCCTGACACGGAGTCTCGCTTTTGGCAGAGGCTTGGCCAGTGCTAGTCTGGCCGTGCCATGAGCGTGGTGCATGCAGCTAGAAATCCCCAACGCACACCTGAAGGGACTTGCCTCGCTGCCGGCACACGAGGTAAGGAGGCAGGCCAGGTGAGCGCCACACGCTCTGGGGAAGCTTGTCTCTCCAGGACTTAACTCCTCACCAGCAAAGTCCGCGCTCCTTTGCAGCCTACTGACATGACAACCACCAGTTAAACCTTCAGCAGTGAGTAGTTCGCCCTGTCTTCTCCTAGCTAGTGTGGTGTTTCCAGCTCCTCACCAGGTAAACACTCTTCCTACTGAATAGTTCAATAAACTGCACGGATTATCCAGAGCTTGCACAGTTCATGTGGCACAGGATGCCATCGGTCTTTGCTCTGCCAGTGGCCCAGGCAGGCGCAGCTGCCTCATTTATTCTTACCAGTGTTTTGGGGTGGTAATTTTTTTTTTCTGATTTTTCTTGTCACTTTTCACTAATGGGTTACAAAAATAAAGCTTTGCACATATCTGTGCTTAAGAAGAACAATCTTTCATGTAAAACACATTTTATAACATCACATAGATCAGAACCCAAAGCTGCTGCTGCAGAACGAGATGGCACGAAGGGTTTCTTCTTTCGGGCCAGTATTTCTGGTAGGCACCTGAAAACCAAGCCAGCAGAAGCAAGAGCCTGCACTGTGTTCAGTCAGCACTATTCCCTGTGTGCTGAGGCATATTTGGGTTTGGAGCAGGGAGTTTGTAAATTCAGCACAGGAGAAAAAAAAATGACTTTCACAAAGGTGGCATACACGACTTAGCAAGGGGTGGTTCCACCCTCAGCAGCATCACCTCAACCAGCGGCTGGACTTTTCAAGTTGAACAGCACATCCACCAGCCATTGCTTTGAGATATGTGTGGGGGAGAAATACCTGCCAGCTGCAGCGATTTTTGTCTGTAAACGTTCATTTGTGAGTGGAACTGGGCTGCTCCAGCTGCAAGGACCCCGTGCAGCCTCCATCCTTCGTACCGAACGCCCACCTCTCCATGGCGATGTGCAACACGGAGAGGAGGAAACAGTAAAACAAATGCAGCCAGTGTCACACCGTCCTCTTCAGGATAGGGATTGTCTTTCATATGCATGTATACAGCGCCCAGCATCAAAAAGATCCCAAACCATGCTCTGAGTCCTAAGACTGCACTGTAATAGCAATTACTTGATTTCAGAGGTTTAATTCAGGTGCAACAGCCATCCGGTGCTGCCAGACGAGCTATTGCAAATTGCTGCTGTCCACTGAGACAAGACGAATGTTGATTAATCTACAGCATTTTTTACTGTCTTGTGTTTTTTTAATATCTCACTTCTGATCTCTACTTAATGGCCTAGCAAGTTCCCTTGCTGGTTAGAGTTATTTAGACCGCCCTAGCAGCCCAAAGCATTTATGGTCAGTGTAATTTAAATCTCTTTGTTATAGTCCTAGGAATCTCCTGAAAATAGAAAGTAAAACTAATGGGAAACACAAATGTTTTATAGATTATACGCATGTCTTTAAGATGTAGTAGCCAGCTAAGCAGAAGGTAGGGGAAAAAAGCAGAGATCAAAATCTAGGTCAGAACAAATGCTGGGCAAGAGCCCATGCTGTCAAGTCCCTGGCCTCCCTCAAGAGAAAGAATGAAAAGAATATTTTTATTTTTTTTAAAGGCGGAATAATGGTCTTTTCAAACATCCTATGTTCGTAAAAAAGACATTTCAGAAATGCCATTGCTCCATCCGTTTCTAGGACAACCACTGTTACCACTAATTTTACAGGTGCTTCGTCACCTGTGCTGCAGAGCAAAGTCCGCAAACTGCAGCCCAGCCAGCTCCGTCTGGATGTGAGGAAAAACTTCCCTTCCACCCTCAACCACTGCAATTAGTACCAAGCTACACACACGGAGCAGCCGGGCACCAGCACCCCCCTTTGCCGTGCCTGCTGCTGCCCGGGGCTGGAGGCTCCCCGGAGTGCCAGCGCTGGCCTTGCAGGTGAGGGGACGGCAGCCGCGGCCGTTTCAGACTGGGGTTAATGCTTGGCTGAAGTCACGTCCTTAGGCTACACTTCTCAAATGTGGCAGCGTAATTTTAAAAGCCTCACTTTGAGAAGTAACTTAAGCACTTAAATGGTAAGTCTGAGTGGCTTACAGTGAGATTTACACCCGCAACTGCCTTTGGTTCCCCTTGACGTGGCTCCAGCCACTTCACTTGTCCCACTGAGCCACCAGAGCTCCTGGGCAGGGACTGCTGCCTCTTGCCCCATGGTGGGTTTTCACTTCATGCCTAAATCCCTGGCCCCTCTGGGTTCCAGCACGTTCGAGGTAAGAGCTGCCCTTTTTATTGAGGGGCTGATGCTGCGATCCTTACGGAGCTCCCTTAGCTCGAGAATGATTAGGCACCAAGACGGGCTGCTCTGCCTTGGCTTTCGAAAGCAGAGTGGGGATATGTGACCTGACACAAAATACCAGCATTTATGAGAGGAACTGGCCACAGTGTGAGCATAAGAACATACCAACGTCGTAGCTCCCCACCCTTTGATCTTGGTGCTTTAATGATTAATTAGTGCTAAAGTACTGGAAAAATACCTCACTGGAGGCAGTTTAAGCTTCTCTTTGTATAGATAAAAACTGCGATTCACATAAAAGGATAACCCGGAAATGCAAGACAGAGAGGGTGAGATTAAAGCACAAGCCTCTGTTCACATGCAGATGTTTGCCCAACAGGACAAATTGGAGAATCTGTTGGGCTTTAGGGAGCGTTTCCATTAAACTGCCTACATTTTCCATCACATTGCAAGGAAGGCTGACTGTCAGTGCAGAGGGAAATCTGTCCCTTAGAAAGGTGCGTATGTGTTTGAGGAGATTTGAGCTTTAAAGAAACATCACATCCTATGGCAGTTTGCAGAAAAGTAATCCTTGCCTCCAGCGTTTGAAAAGAAGCCATTTCCCCCTTCTGCTGTCGCAGCTGCGTGTGTAAATGTTTCCAAATATGCTTCGGGCTCTAAGTCCCACTACCACCAGTGCTCAAGACGAAGCATAACGTGGGAGGGAAAGCTTTTTCTTGCTCAATCCTGCAGAGTTTATGCATACCACACCAAAAAATCTGGTGCTGACCTTTTCAGAGGCAATGCACCCGGTTATACCACTGCTCTCCCCCTTCTTGTCTGGCCGACCGTGTACCTCTCTGGGTGCAAACGTTCAGGGATGCAGAAGAGGCCAAGACCAGACAATCTAACCAGCAATGGTTTATGTGCCTCCCCAGCCAAAAAAACAGGCAATGTGGAGAGTCCGTGACCCAAAGCTGACCACAGTGTGTCTTCTTTTAACAAGCTGTGGCTCACAGCCCACCGGCAAAGGGCTTGGGACAGGGCTGTGCCTCCAGGCTGGTCTTCCACTGCTGGCTGCTAGTGTGAGCAGTCACAGCTTCCCGGGGAGGAGCCGTGTGTGTGGCCAAACAGAGAGGGAGACCCTTCTGAAATGGAGTGATACACAGCTCTTGACCTGAGTCCAGCTCAGCCCTGAAAACACCTGGTTTATGGCACATCTATAACAGCACACTTGGAGACTGCTGCTCGCAAAGCGCTACTAAGCAAGTGGCGTTGACATTTTTCATGGAAAAAAAAAAATCAGGAAAGGTTTGTTTGGGTCTTCTAAATCGACAATTTTAAATGAAATGTTTGACTTGGACTCTATAGCAGTGAAGTGCTTTTGTGAAAGATGCCGTGCCACCACGTGCGGTTCGGACGCTGCCCCACCACCCCCCGTGAGTGCAGCCGGGCTGTGGGTCTCAGGGTTGGCACCGTGCGTCTTGGCACCCAAAGCCCAGCAGTGCAGAAGGACCAGGAGCACAAGGCACCAGGGCTGTAGTGCCATTCGGTTTGCTGGTGCACAACGAAATGCTGGGACACTTCCTGGGAATATTTTCTCCCTTTACATAATCTGTTCCATAAACACATCGCTGTAGCACAGTTGTGGTCTTCTGGGGAAGAAAACAAACGCTGACTTTCTCACAGGACAGACATTCCAGTTCTCAGTTCCCATTTGCCAGTGATTTTAGGATTCATTTCTCCATATATTCGATGTTTCCATCCATAGCAAGGGTGTGGGATAACCCTTAATTGATTCGCTTTGAGATCATCACATCAAAGCTGCCCTTGAAGTACAGATCATTAGCGTTGTATTGGCAGAAAGCAGATTTTAATATTAACTAGCAGAGCTACTGGAAGTGCTCTTGGTGGAACCTGAAAGGCAGAAGAATTGGCCAGGCTTTGCATTCATTACGAAAAATTGAAGCTGAGCACAGGTCCGGTAAGAGGGCAGGCAGCTAAGCCTCGGAGGTGAATCACAGCCCATGGTTAGGTAGCCCAGGGGCAAGGCCAAATGCATTATTATACACCCGCGTCACATGAAACAGGAAAATTGTTTTATGGTTTTGACATCCAAAACCACTTGGCTTTAGATGAATTCCACACAACCCCCAAATTGAATCGAAATCTGAGGTAGGAATACAGAATTCATAGCCTGTGTAATGACAGATCTCTGCTCCCAGAGCTTTGATCCTGTCCTGGGTAAGCTGAAGGGAAAGGTTGGTATAAATAGCGTTAGCTACAAGAGAAGAACTCCAGCGAGGAGGATTTCTGAGCACGCAATGTCAGTTGTGTTATGGGTTTTGGAGAGCAAGGATCCCGTCCTTCCCCAAAGCAGGACATGTACCTGGGCAGGGCAGAAACCCAAGGCCACTGATCTCAGGGTCCTCGCCTGCACCCCGAACTGCCACTCCTCGGGCATGGCAGACACCAGGCTGTCTGCTCAGCCACAGGCATAGGGGATAAGGCAGCATGCATGCATCTGCTTGCAGGTATCTGTCTTTGTCCCTTCTTTTCTTCTCCTCCCTCAGTTCTACCTTGGTCCCAAGACTTTGTCCCTCCAACCTGTCAAAAAACAAATTTCAGCTTGAATGATGAAAATGTCAGCATTTGCTAAAGACGTGAAAAAAGGATGCCTGAAAAGTCTGGAAATAGGCCCCCTCGAAGACCCTTATGTACACAGCAGCAGCAGCTATAGCTCGCAAAATTGGATGAGATGTGCAGGCTGGAAAATGCAATGCACTGCAAGGCAAGCAAAGCAAGCAAGTCCAGGAGAGGGTACAGGGAGATACAGAGTTACAGGCAACATCAGCTGGGCAAGGACCTCTGTCATTCACCTCCAGGAGCAGCAGCCACCTCCAAGCCTGGTTAACGCTCTACGAAAGCAGAAGGTGCCCGTACAGACTGCGCAGAGTGTGCTCACCTTGCCCCGCCAGCTCAGGGCTGCTTGTGGTCATCAGGAAGACCCTGAGCGTGGCTCCACTTCCAGCTGCCCTCCAGCACAAGGAGCCTCCCGGCCCTTTGGAACAGAGGGGGCCAGCATCAGCCCCCATGCTCAGCGTCTCTGCCGCGAGGCCACCCAGCCCCAGCTCCTCCTGGTAGCTCCATCTGGGTGGGATCTGAACCTGGGGTCCAGGGGAAAGCTTGAAGTCTGGCGAATGCCTCATCCTGCTGGATTTCAAAGAGGACAGCTCTGCAGGGCTGGGAGTCGATGCTGAAAACAGGTCACTGCTAATAGAACACAAATGCTTTGCCCTAAAATAGTGAGCAGTGCTTACAGAACTGGAGTGAACAGAGACAACGCTTCTTAATTCAGCTCTCAGTGTTGTTTACCCCTTAGGATATCCCAACAATGTTTCCTTCCAGGGGTAACTACGAGGAGATATCCACACATCTGCCTGGCTTGCGAGGATGTCAGGAGAAAAGCTCCCAACAAAGAGCCATATCTCACCTCACACCCTAAATGGAGAAAGCCTCCGGGCATTGGCATACCTTTGTGAGGAGCAAATTCCTAAGTCAAGGGCTCTCTGCACAGGAACACCCTATCCTCCAGCACCGGCACATTTAATCCCCAGCCCCATCAGGCAGCACTTCCCACCACCCACAGGTCCGGGGTGATGGAGTGATCCCGTTAGCTCCTCGTGCCAGTGAAGCTCAGCCCCAGAGCAGCGCAGCGAAATTCAAAGAGCTCCAGGTGCGCCTGTGACACGCGGGCAAATTTTGCAGCCCTGCAGTTCCCCAACTCCGTCTCTCAAAGGCGAAAAAAGGAAAAAAAAAAAAGGAAAAAAAAAAGTGATTGCGTGGTTAGCACATCCAAGGAGCACTCTGACACCTCTAACTGTAAGCCTGGGACCACTCACTATTTCACTGTTTTTCTTTTCTGGACTTAATAAACCGGGATCTGCCGGTATTGTCACAAATCCAAACTCTGATCCTTTAGCTCAGTTTTGCAGTTCTGGTGTCACATATTCTATGTGTCCTTGTGTGCTTCCTTGACGTGACTTTATTTGAATAGTTCCTTTTCTTGTGCTGGTTATCTTCAAGAGATTTATCAGAACAATCCAGGCTGGTTCTGTAAAGGAATACTAGTAAGGCAAGATAGCCGTTCTGCTGTATTTGGATGGGGTTGGTATCCATATTCATTTATTTTTTTAGGCTCAATCCAAAATGAAAGGCAACTCCTGCCCTATTTCGGAGGGATAGAGGAGTAAAATAGAAAAATAATTCCAGAAGCTGACATGGACCCAAACCTGCACTGCAGAACCAGGGCTCATTTTTTCTGGTGGGGGACTCTGGAGTGTCTGAAAACTACGGAAGGAAAGAAACCCAAACCCACTGAGACCGAAACCAGCTCCTGGGTGGACCCAAGGTGGTGTGGCCACTGCAGGCATCTCCTCGCCAGCACCACATCTCAGCGTGTCGGAGAGCTCAGCAGCAACCCACCAGAAGCTGTGATGGGCTACCCAAAAGTCCAAAAGGCAGGAGGAGAACCAGATGTCGGCGGGGAGGAGCGCTCTCCCTTTGGGTTGCCGCAGGCGGACAGGTTCGGTGACTGTTTCATTTGCTTTTCCCTGGCCCCCGCATGCCAGGTGCTGCCCCTCCTAACCCTCCTCTGTCCCCATGGTGGGGCACCCCATCCTGCCTTCCTGCACAACTGCGCGAGCAGCTTCTGCACTTTCATCAAGAGAAGAAAGACGATCTCATGGCCGCGGGGAAGGATTAGAGGCTGGTATCTGAGTCCTATTTCGGGCTACGCTGTTGGGCAAATCATTTAAACTTTCCATACTTCCTTGTGTAGAAACTTTACATTTGGAGAGGAGGAAATCAGCGCGCTTCCTTCCCCCTTTGAATTAAGTATGTGTCAATTCTTTGTGAGATGCAAAGGGATGGAAAGCCCACACAAACACGCCTGCAGATGCTTTTCTCGGGATTCTATAGCTAGAGGGTCCCATTGACATGCAAATGCCAGGCCCTTCCCAATTACACACGGTTCTCCTTCCTACACCTCGGATAACCTAAGCTAAAGGAAGCGGAGTCTGTATGGAAATAACCATCCCCTTCCAAACTTCACCTATTACAACTGGTACCTGTAAGTGCACCTGGGGAGGCCTTGCTGACTGCACACCCCTGTGTGACACGACGCCAGAGGGGAGTGCCTCCTGCCACGGGAGCACTCGGGGGACCTCACGGCCGTAACCCGCCCCCGGGCTGGCAGTGGAGGCGCAGAGGCACGGCCTCTGGGCATGAAGGGAGCCGCCACAGCCTGGTAAAGCTGCTGCTTCCCACCTCCAGCTCTGGCGGTGAGCTTGGACGTAGCAGAGGCTGCAGCCTGCCTGCAGGAACCCCGCGGTAGGAAGCTCGTAGCAGGAGAAAATCTGGCTTTCTGTCTGCTGTCATTGAAGCTGGGTCAGAAAACTGGATTTGCGTGCACGTGCATCTAAAACACAAAGCCGGGATGTGGATGCAGCTCTGCCCATCCCATCTTAACCCTCCTCAAGAATCCAGCTAACAAAATCACTTCTGGTCCAACCCAGCCCTTCAGGGTGTGGGGGCACTGGCCCCAATTTATCAAAGGAAAGCCCCCGCTGTTTTGCAAAACCCAGGCTTATTTCTCCCTACTGGTGTCCCATTTCAGCTACAGAAAATTGCTGTCTAAAGGTGCAAATACCATTTTTTGTCAGTGTATCAACAAACAATGCACACTTGCAGCTCGTTTAATTAAAGGGGCTAATTTCCTTCAATTGTCTGTTCAGGCATCGCACAGGTGTTCTGTTTCGGAGCGTATTAGTACACGGTGCTCTGAGCCTAAAAGCTAATTTTTAACTTAACCTAATAATGTCAGAAATAATGACCCGTGATTACTGCCTTGTGAATCAGACCCTATGATACTTAAAATAATTAGCATCAAAGCCTAACTGGTAGCTTGCTAAATTCATTATCAGCCATAAACCATCAGCGCTGAGCCCAACTTTATACTGAATGCTGGCGCGGGCTCCCCCCGCCTCTTGGAGGCAGCTTTTTAACACGTTAAATTTAGAAATGTAGTTACCAATCCAGGGTTACCAATCCTGCATGTGTGCCACAGAGCAGAACAAGCAAACGCCGGTCCCTGAGAGCTAAATGCAATTTCCTGTGTCATCTGCTGAGCCCAAGCTGAGATCTGAAGCTCAGTCTATGCTTGAACCTTCTCCAGGTGCTCAGCTTTCCTGATGTAGATCTGCCTGACAAATGACAACAACAACAAAGGCCCCAAAACAAGCTGATGATCTGGAGAATTTCCTCCTCGCATCCAGGGAAGTTCAGAGAAGAAAATCTCTCGGCTGGGATGTGCACCTGATAATACCTTCTCACAAGCGTTCCCACCCACAAAACAAATAGCAAAACCCGTTGGCTTTGGGGTGTAAACCAAATTAGAAACAGGGCTGGGAAACCTACCAAATACCCACAAGGAGTTTGGCTAAAGGACTCCGATGCTCCTGAATATTTGACTTGTTCTCCCACTAAAATCACGGCGAGTCCAAAGCCTAAGGAGTCACTTGCTTTAAAATGCTATGTCAGGCCTTCAAGCCTGTTTGGAAGTTTGTGAAAATTTTGTCCTGATGCTATTAAAAAAAAATCTTCAATCACAACCACTTTGAATGCCAGAGGTCCCTAATGTCCCAGCTCTCCTATTCATCCCAGCTGCCCCATTACCACAGCCCTTTACGAGTGAGTCCCTGTAAGACCAGTCACGGCCAGCAGCTGGGAGAACAATCACTAAGGAAAAAAAAAATATCCTGGACCGAAGAGGTTAGAAAATATTTTTGGTGGTTGATCATGATCCTGGAGGTCACTGCTGCTTTGGTTAGGGCCTAGCATTGCCAAGCAGGCTGTGCTGCAGAAGGCTCTTGGAGCTCCCTTGAGTTCATGGAAGATCCCAGAGGAGGTTTTATATGATTATGAGTGTTTCCAATATTCACTCTGGACTATTAGATTTTTATTTCGTTTCTATTGTTAATTACATTTTTGACTACCCTTTAGCTGTACTGGGAGACATTTTTTTTGCAAGATCGTTAAATAAACCAGTAAAAATAAAGTGCTTTGCTGTTAAGTGAAATGACTCTGTTAAGCTTTCATCTCTTTTCTCCTCTCTTAAGACTTTGGGCTTTTTTCAATAATTTACATTCTTTTTTTCCAGCAAGAAAAAAGAGAAGAATGGAGGGGGAAAGAAGCAGATGAGAGTCACTGTCTAACCTTTTTTTTTTTTTTTTTTTGACAGAAAGCAGGTACCTCTGTACAGATAGGTCATTAGCATCTCAGAAAATTGTCCAGCTGTTTTGTTGTTTGTTGTGAGGAGCTGCGGCCAGTGCTGCTTTACAGGTGGCAGCTGCTGGAAAAGCATCTCTCCCCGGGCCCATTCGTTCCCTGGTGTCATAGGGGGAATCCTGGAAGCCAGGCTCTGTGCCCACCTCTGGTTTTGTCCCAGGCTGACATGAGGTGAGAGCTTCTGCTAAGGCTAACACGTAATGAATGTGAAAACGACAACTGCTGTATGGTCCCTTCTGGTTTGGTTTTGGTTTTGCCCTTGCTTTCGGTTTTGTTCTCGTTTTTGTATTTTAATCCTGTGGCCATTTAGCCTGATTTGAGTGCTAGAGCACCGATAATTGCAAACAAGCTGACGGCCCCCTGACAGTGTCCAGGGCTCCTGGCCAGCGCCTCCCGCACAGCCCCAGCTGCTCTGAGGCTTCCTTCCCTCCAGACCCATCTTCTGCGACGCCTCTCGGCCAAGCAGCTCCTCCACCTTCCTTGCTATTAGGTGGAGCTTGGAGCACTTCACCTGCCCTTGCAAGTCGGCGAGCAATAAGCCTGCAGCTCCCTGCGGGGCTCCAAAACCTCCCGCGAGGGTGGAGCAGGAAGAGGCTCCTGCCATCCTCCTGCCAGCTGCCGCGGGAGAGGTGCAGCCAAGGAATGGCAGCCGGGCGTGGGGAGGGAAATGGATGCTCGGAGGAAGGCAGGGGGAAGGAAGGGGAAAGGAAAGGAAGGAAGGGTGAGAGAGGGGCAACAAGAGACAGCGAGACAATTTTAGGGATTATAATTTGGTATTAGCTAACTACTGGGTTTGCTTCTGCAGGGTTTTATCAGGGCTGGTATGTGCTGAACAGGAGTAAGTACACTAGCAGAACCTCACCAGAGCACCGCTAAAAGGAAAACAAAGACAGGTCTATGGTTCACCTGGAAGGAGAAGGGCGCATATGCACTTGGATAGCCTAAGGAGGAGAAAAAAATGTCTCTGAAGCATTTGGCATCAACTCCTCGGTATCCCCACAAATGCATTTCCCGCCTGTCTGCAGAAGTCTTTGCATGTTCCATATACAAAACCGTACACCAAGATACATGCAGGACTCCACGGAAGGCACACAGTGTATAAATCCCACTTCTTTCCCTCCACACAACATGATGTAACCTAAAAGTTACTCATTGCAAGTTGGTAAGACTTTATTCAGTATGAAACGAAAACCATGTGGCAGAAATGTAATCATTTCTGTCGCTAAAATACACTGCCCTTGAAGATCACCTTGCTCAGGGTTTTGTTCTACGGCACCAGGAGAAGTGGGCTGGGGTCTAGGGGAAAGAAATTGTTCTCCACAAGAGCTGGAGTTGCTAATCTTCCTCTTCCGACCAAACTTTGCATAGCAGTCTGTGGGAGAAACTGAAACACGGGGCAAAGCCTTATGTCTAAGAACATCCACCACCAAGGCTTTTACATGAAGTCTGGCACTGGCCAGTGATGAGGGATCTCACTGCAGCCACAAACCTGTTGTTCCTCCCCCTTTCCACACACCGTACGCACAGACATGCAGACTTAGTGGCTCTAAGCTCAGCTCGTGCTTCTCCCAGTCACCCGTGTCCCATTTTTGAGTCTGTGCCTGACCCCAGAGCACAGCGGCTCTCAGCTGCTGTTTTGGGAAGAGGAGCAGGCTGCAGCTCTCTGGGCTACGCTTTGCTCCCAAGACCACCTGGAAGCGTTTTGGTGCCCCTCTCCATTTGGCCATCCCCCACTGGTTGACCTTCCCAGCGCCCGGTGCCTGGATCCTCAGGGGGTGAGAGCCATTAGAGCCATTGCCACCTTGCTCAGAGCTGTTCTGATGGCTCCGTGCCACAGTGCTGGTGGAAATGATCCTTCGAGAACCCCTTGGGGTGCATTACTAGTTCACAAGGAAAGCTGCTGATAGAGGTTTGTGGTGTAACCAGCCATCCTTAGGACCAGAGATGAGTGGAGATGTTCAGTCGGAGCTGTCCCCTCCTGTTCCCATGTCAAGGAGCTCAGCCAGATCCACACCTGGGCCCGTTCTTAGCTCTGATGCTCAGCAAGCTGAAAGGACTTGGGAGCTTCTCCATATTGCTTATAAGCATCCATCAAAACAACTGCAAATGAGTTATGTTTCAAGTATGCAAGAGCTTGGGTCTCTATGCCAAAAAACGATTAGTGTTCTCAGGCTTCCAGCAATGCAAAGCAGAGTCTGAAATGTCCTGATGAGAGATATATGCATTTCCTCTTAGACAATTAATATTAGGGGTGGGTTTTATTGCTATTCTTTTTTATGTTGTTAACATCCTGCCCTCTTTCCTGGTTCCTCCCAAAGAGCTACAATGCAATTTGCAAAACTCCCCTTTGTAAGATGTAAACATTTACTAAACATTGTCTTTCCTCTTTGTATTATGACAAAAGAATAGAAGTCAAGATGTTAAATATATTTCTGTATTTGCATCTGAAAGCCCCAGGCCTTCCTGAACATACTTGTAGATAACTTCCATTGTTTTGAGCACATTACCTTTTCTGTTGATCATCATCTCCATGAAAATCCAAAGGCGAGGTCTTTGCTGCAGCACCACGTAGGTCCCATTTATTACTCAGAGCCGTACAGATGCGTGAATGCCGTGTGATGATCATCCGTGTTATTCCACCTCGTTATTTAATACTGAGACACACGCAGCCTGGCTCGCAAACTCACCGCTGGGGATTTGCAAATGAGTGGCCAGCAGATCTTGCTTATTCTCCAGCGCAATTACGGCTGAACCCGGGGTTGAAACTACTTCTGCAGAGGCCATTCCCAGAGCTGTCACACGCTTTGGCAGCAAAGTCTTGGGTGGTAAGACTGATCCGACTGTCTTTGTGGGACAGCCAGGCTGCATCAGCTCTCGGGGGGCTGCAAAACAGACTCACCAGCTGCCTGAGCGGCCCGGGAAGGCAGCAAGTGTGAGCGAACCCTGAACCTAGCGCACAAACCTCCAGCAAGCCAAAAGCTCTGCTGAGTTTTCTCTGAAGCCAAAACACCTGGAAGCACATCAGTCGCTTCCTTCTCGTCTCTGCTAGATAGAAGAAATCCAGTGGCTTCATCAGCTCTGCTTGGCCAGAAGCCTTCAAAGTTAAGACAGGACCTTAAGCCTAGTTTTGACGGAGATGAAGCATGGAGCATCTAAAGCCTCCTTCTCCAGCCTTCTTGTGAACACCCCGGGCAGACTTCTGCCACCACAGCATGGTGGCATGGTGGCACACCCACCATGATCTCATTTTCTCTTCTTTTGCATTTGCTTCCCTCTCTGCTTGCTGTAAATATGTTCCTATGTTTTACAGGTGGTACAAAATGGCATTACTTTGATTCATGTTACAATGTTCTCCAAAGACTTAAAATAAAAGCAATTTTCACAATTGTATTTCATGTCTTTAAGCAAATGCTCTTCCTTACACTTTCTTCCCCATTCTTGTGTGTGTGTGCATTTTTTCATGAATAAAGAGCATAGTTTACCTGCACAAATTCTTTAAGCTTAATTATTTGGAAGATTTCCAATTAAAAGTCCTACTGCATAAGCAAACATCATTTAGAGAAGATCTGCTTAGTGTCACCTGGCATTTTTCTTCAAACAAGGTGAAAATCCAATCCAAGGAGATGTAAGAAGAGATGCGCCGTCTGACTCCCCAAAACAGATGGGACTTTGGGATGTGACTTTGCAAAACTGATTGGTACAGGGGGGCATTTTTCTAAAGACGGGTTTTCTAGAGCTACGGCAATGGTTTCAGAGCAGACGTACTTAAATCTCTTTAACATCACACCACATCCACAGAGGCACATCTTTGTGAAATTTCTGGAGGGAGGTGGGGTTGTTTGTTTGTTTCAAGTAGCCTGTTAACCTCGTTTTCTGCTGCAGACAAAGCCTTCAGGCCAATCCTGCAAACACCTCTGGTATTGTTCAGAGCAGTTGCCTTTGCACCTGCCAGGAAATTTGTAAGATCAGAGACTCAGATCCACCTCTTGCAACCTCTTTGCCTTCCTGGAAACTCCCCCAAAATAGCTGACTGGGTAGGATTAGGCTCTTGCTTTGGAAGTTGATTATGTGATCTCTGTTTCTTTCGGTCTTGCCAGCCAGGGCTTACCTCCAGATGAGTATTTCAGCACGTGCTTAACCTTAAGCAACGAGATACTCATGCTTATAGTTAAGTATAGGCTTAAAAATTTTGTTGGAAGCAAATCACAAGCACATTCTTACATACTTCTCTGGGCTGGGCCTAACCAGAGTTCTCCTGTTAAAACGGTCTTTTTTTCTTTTCTTTTTTTTTTCCCCCCCAACACTTATCCCATCACTGTAATTTCCCTCTTCAATAACGCTCTCCATCTGCTCCATTCCAGCGCAACCAAAGGGAAATGACATTTTTGTCTATGGCAAGTAAATCATGACTGACAACAACCTGGTACATCATGCACGGCTCCGCAGGAACAGGCAACTTCTTCCATTCCAAGCAGCTGGCCCAGACGGGGCTGTCTGAGCCACATCTCTGGCCGAACCATCGCCTCTTGTACCCCTCGTGTCCTCTGAGTGCTGCACTACCCACACGGGTGCCTTACCCAGGTTTTTGGGGGAAGCTGCCTGCTCCGCTGAGCGGCGAGGAACACACAGGGAAAGCAGCGTCCTAGCAGAGAGTTAATAGCGTTGCACACGAGCCATTTCACCTACAGCAAGAAGTGAAAGCATGCGACTACACCCAGCAAGTGATCACAGAGCACCCTGCAGGGAATTTGCTTCCATTTCAAAGGGAGAGATCAAAACCCACAAAGAAGGGGGATGGGGGGTGGGGGGGGAGAGGGAGAAAGAAAGAAAGATGCTCCCAGCCTGTGCATGAGATCAATGTTGGGCCCGACCTCATAAGTTTTCTGAGAGGAAGGGAGAGATATGGACAGAAGAATCAGAGAGCACCTTCAGTGCCTGATTATTTATGGGCTGGGGTTTGATCCTACACACTGCGATAAATGGGAGGTTTGCCACTGACTTCAATGGAAGCAGAAACAAGTCCTATCACCTTGAGGTTTATTGGCTGTCTGCAGAAAGTCTTCAAATTTATATAGAAATTAAACAGAGGATAATTCGATAGTTTGATGGTGACGTCGCGGTTCTCACATTAAAAGAGACACAAATTTATCCTTTGTTTTTTTATGGTCTTCTTTTTCCTGGCTTTTTTTTTTTTTTTTTTAAGAAAAATGCTCATGTTTCAAGGGAAGACTGATAAAAATGGGATGGTCGTGTGCATAAAAAAAAAAAGAGGACTTACAGCTCAGTCTTGTCCCCCTTCCTTCACTCAAGGCTCAGAGGCTCAGTAGTTTAAAGCAGTCGGCATTAGTGGTAGCATCAAACGAGCCATCCTGTAAGAGTTCCCCTCCTGTGCCAAAAGCAAAAAAAAGGCTGTCCTAGTTTGAACTACGCCAAATAGGGCATTTGGCCTTGAGAAATGACTTTAAAGAGCTGAACAAAAAAATTTAACTCTGTGCTCAAAGCCTGTGTTTGGGATATATCGATCGGGCTGAGAAGTCAGCCATAGGTGGCAGAGCCAGGCTCAGGACTCCCTGCAGCTCCTTGGGAGCTACAGACTCAAATGCCTGCCATCTCCTTGGTTGCTTAATTATTAATTATTAAGTTTTGCATTCTTCCACTTGCTGCAGCCAGTTAATGCCACTACAATGACCCGTTCCCCTCTGATTGAGTTTGGGCTCAGGAGCTTGGTGGCAAATATGTAAATTAAGGACCTTATTACCATCAACATAATAAAATTACCCATCTCCAGCTTACTGCTGTTAATTTCTCCGGAAACCCACAGCATGATGCGGTGGCAGCTCCTCGTGTCCAGGCAGACCAGGACGGGGCCCATCCCCTGCCCAGCAGCCACGAAGCACGGGGAGGGCGCATGGAGCTGACAAGCAAGGGGAGAAACTCAAGACCACCACCAGACTCTGCAAGGTGGCCTTTTCTTTTGGGGACCTTTTGCTCGAGAAGCCTGCACCTGCGGGAGGGGTCCTGGAGGCAGCACTGATGGCCCATCAGCCTGCAGGGTGTGGGGGCAGCCCTGGAGGAAGGGCAGGTAGGGACGGGAGGAAACGCTTGAGGTTGGCACAGGAATGAAACAGCCCCGATCCCTCCTTCTCCCATGAAAACATTACACCACCTAAGACTATTAATTCTTAGCAAAACCCAAGAGAAACCTTGGTGTGGGCAACAACAGCAAAAAAAAAAAAAAAAAAAAAAATCTTTAAAATGAATCGTGAAAAATACAGCTTGACCAAAACTATTTGAATTCGTGCCATATTCTGTGAGGGTTTCTGTCTTGCTTTGTTTTGTTTTGTTCTGCATTGTTTGATGCCTTCTTGGGGGAGGCGGGACAGGCAAGAAGAGCAAAAACATTTCAAATCGACCTGAAAGGATGTTTTTTTCCCCTCCTGAGATTTTTCCACTTTGGTTGGCGTGCTGGAGAACTTGCTAGCTCCCACAGCCCCACCGCTTCCAGCCCCCCAGCAGCTGAATTGCCGGGGCCGATGCCAGCCCCGGGGCGGTGGGGCCGGAGCTGCCCTGCACCCAGACCCCGCGCTCAGCCCCTGAATTTCCCCACCGGAGGCCGTGCTGCGAGCTACGGCCGGTGGCTGCTCCGGTGAGGAGACAAGCCTCTGCTGCGAGATGCATAATCTCCAATTTATACAGAGCTTTGAAAGGCATCCAACGGTCTAATTGGGAGGCCCTTAAATTAAAGTGGGGATGGGATTTGGAATCCACTTTAGAGCTTGCGGTTTGGAGGGAAGCATGGGGATCCATTTCATCTGTGTTGATATCAGGGGAGCCCAATATAAATGTTTTCTGGCGCTTTTATTCCTCCAGCCCTGGGGTTTACATGAGGGTTGGCTTTTTGTTCATTTTTTTTTCCTTCTTCTTCTCCTCTGTTGTTGTTTTTTTTGCACTCTGAAGCCTCTTCCAAGTGTAATTGCAGACGAGGTGCGCTATCGCAGCGTCTGGGGCAGCACCTCTCCGCTTGCAGCGCTGCTGCCAGACCCAGGCATCCTCACAGCCGTCACCCCACGCCTGTCACCCCGCTGCCGGCGGTGGCCCTGCCCGGATCCTGAGGTAGGACAGCGGTGGTACCTATAGGAAGCCACCTCGTGCTCCTGCACTGCCAACACGGTGCCATCAGCACAGGGACACGCTGCCGGTGGGCGGAGGAGAGCCAAGAGGTGCCCACTGCAGCTCCAGCCCTTTCCCCTCCAGCCTGAGCTGGGTTTTCACAGCTCCGGCGTTAAAAGCACGCTGTGCCCTCTGGCCTCGGGCTTGGGAGACATAGCTCGGGGATGGCTTTATTGGCCCGCCGTCAGCAGGAAAGCTCTGTTGCCCTTAAGCAACAGCTTTGCAGTTGAGGCAACCGCGGGCGGCAGGAGAGAAGGGGGGTTCTCCTTTGCACATCTGCTTTTCATCTGACTCCGCTGGAGAGCTGCAGCCACTTTGCATCGCTCCCCACTTGGCCCGATGACAAGGACCCCGTGGCTGAGTGCACCCAAGCGCTGGCTGCAGACCCCGCGCTCCGCCACCCTTTGCTCACAGCACAAACCTGGGCTCTCGTTCGACAGCCACAGAAACGCGTCTGCTTCTACCCACCGGGAACCAGAAGCCAAAAGGGACACGTATTTTCCACCTGTCCCACTATCCCGGGCAGCATACGCCCAAAGGTGAGAGACTGCAAGGGAAAAGCTCACCACTCCAGGCTTGTGCTTGCAGAGCCACCAGGCGAGCAACCTGCCACGAGCAGAGGAGGGCTGTGCATGGTCCCACAAGCCCCCCTCAGGTGCCACGGCATGGCCGGGCTGATTTACAGCGTTGGAGAGCTGACCTCTGCGTATCGGGAGTGCTGAAACGTGTCAGCAGCTGCTCCATGCGGCCACTTCTCCTTCTGATCTTCTAAGAAGATATTCAGCGAGCGACCAGAAGTAAAAATGATTTGAGGGAGTGGGAGTTTCCTTAACTTCGTGTTTTTCCTGCCAGCACTGAGTTATTTCTCCTCGCCACTTGAGGTGGTTTATGTTCACAAAAGCCCTGCAACAACAATGCCGTGCGTGAGCAGGAAATTCCCTTCCCATCACAGCGACACAAGGAGGAGGACAGGGAGCATACAATGCATGTAAAAATATAAACATGAGAAATGACCTCATTTGTGCCAATGCTCAGCCTGATTATATAGGTTCGTGGCCAGAAGTTCTCCCAGGGCCTTATTTTCGCTCTCCCCTCCACTGATGTGCGCTCTGATCAAAAACAGGATAGCATAATGAAATAAGACTTGGCCTCTCCTCTCGTGCTTCCCCTCTGACTCCTGAGCCTCCTCCCTGGGCAAGCACCACAGCGGCTCCCGTTCTGCCAGAGCTGGGAGGGCAGGTTGGCTTTGGCCCCGTCCCCACGGGGAGCAACTGCGCAGGCTGAATGCTCTGGCAGGAGTTCCCTGGTGGGAAACACACACGTATGAAAATAAGGGAAGGGCTTGAAGCTAAAGTCCTGGCAGGAGATGCAGAAAAACTCGCCCTCATCTCCCAGCTCTCCCTCGGTGACATCTGGCTAATCCTGGGAGGCTGCAGATTACCTCTGTGCCCCACCACTGGCACAGCAAAATATTCCTGCCACCTCTCCCCCCTCCGCAGAGTGACCCCAGAGCTGTGCGTCTTTTGGGATGACACACCGGGGAACACATCTCAGCTCCAGTCGAGCTCTTTCTGGCCAGTAAAAGTCACAAATCCGGTGACATCCTGACCAGAGAGGAGGTTGAACCGCCAGGTTTCTGCTCTGCAAGAGGCTGTGACATTTTGTGAGAGTGCGTGGGGGGAGCCACTTCAGAAAAATAGAGAGGAAAATTTCCCACAGAAAGGAAATTACTAAGGATTTTTTGTTTCATCTTAAGGGGAAAAAATGCGAAATCTTTCCACTGGATTTGTTTCCTTGTGAAATAAATAAATAGCTGGCTCTTTCGACACTTGAGGATTTGCTACTTTACCCTGCCCTGGGGTCACGGCGAGCATCCGGCACCCTGGTAGCAAAGAGAGGCAGGAGGCCCTGGTGGGGTCCCTGGTTCTCCAGCTGAGATGCTTGGGGCCAGAGAGCCCCCACTAACCCCCCACATTGGCCAATAAGCTCCACATTGCCCCAGATCCTCAGCCCAGGATCATTCCTGCCTGCTGTGAAGTGTACAGCGCCCGTGGTCCTCCACCACGTGGCAGAGCAGGATGGCACAGCTGCCCTGTCCCCCCAGGAAGAGGTGTCTGTCATTTGGTTATCTGCCTCCTGCTCCCCTGCCAGTCCCTTCCTTCATTAAATTAACACCTCGTTATAAAATGCAAGCTGCTTTGTTCCTACAAATGGTGCTGGAGGGTGTTTACTTTTCTAATGAATATCCTGTGTAGAATGGAAATCTGTCCCTGGCAGTCCTTAACAAGTGCTTCATTAAGCTGTTTGAAAAATGTTCCTTTCTGTTCTTCTTTGAACAGGTTACACTTTGCTCTTTTAAGCTAGCTTTTGGCTGCCTCCCCATACCTGAGAGGATGGGTGGAGAGGTGGCCATCTGCTCCCAGAGCAAGCAGCCCTTTTAATCCTCAGCAACAGGAAATGTGCTGACAGACAGCGCAGTCTCTACCAGGTAAAAGAGCATCCCTCTGCTGATAGTGGCAGTAGGGACAGAGTAGCGTGGCAGTGCCCGGAACGGTGTGAGAAGAGAGAGGCATTCACCTGCACGGGGAGCTACGAGGGTCATGCTCTTGCAGGACCATTACAGCACCAGGGAGTTCAAAAGCATGCCAGAAATAAGAAAAGAGGGGTGGTGGATGAGGAGACCAGACAGTCAAAAGTATGCAAATCCTGCTCAGAGTTAGACATAGACTTCAAAAACTGCTTGTCCGGGAGAGCAGGGTGAAACTCTTACAGGCAAGGGTGCTGCTAAGTGTGATCGAGTCCATCTCCTAGTCCGTGTTAGCAACGACAAGAAATCTACTCATATTTCTGCTGAGTAGAGCTCAGTCTGAAAACTGTTTTTTAAAAGCTTTGGGATAGTGTTTGGTGAAGCTTTTTCCCAGATCAGCAAAGGGAACAAGGTACCACGTATGGTGCCTTTCACCCAGAACTGAAGGAATGCTCACAAAAAAGCAGAAAACGCAGGGCATGTCCCTTTGGGGCAGGAGACTCAATGCTGTGCCGATGAAACCAGACCATACAGTGTCCCCACAAAGAACTGCATGTTCTGGGCTGATACATTGCTCATTTCTGTCTCCAGCCAGTCCCACGTACAAATGAGAAGCCTTTAAAATCCCCCCACACACCTCAAGGGTTACTTCCATGGGTGTCCGAACTGATGCCTCCTCCTCTGCCAGGCAGATGCCAGTGATCACAGCTGCTGAGATGGTACCAAAAATCTGCGTTTGGGACCTATAGACTGTGGCTAGTATCAAACCTAACAGAGGGTTTTACAGGAGAGGACCTATATTGCTTTGAGGGTGAGAAAACTGCACTAGTTCAAAGCTAATACAATCTCCTTTGCCCTAGAATTACTTCAGGAGTCTAATTCACCTGGATAAGCAGGTAACACACTAGAAAATTGTATGCAGTCATGAAGCGAGGCTCACTCACCAACCCCACGAGCCCTTCTTTTGCTCCACTACCATCTGACATGACTCCTCCCAGGCAAGAAAGTTTGGGGAGGGATACGGTGCTGAGAAAATGATTTCACTTCTGTCAGAGTAAACATGGGTCCCTCTTTTAAAAGACCTAATCACCTTTGGGGAAAACGATGCCAGCACGATGCAGGTACAAAAAAAGCAGAGCAAAAGCAAGTTTTGGTGGAAGCATGTGTCTCTTTGGGCACCACAGGCACAGGAGAACTGCAGTGAAGTCGGTGCAGATTTACACCAGGCTCCAAACCTGGACTGAAACATGCAGTTAGTGACATGAAATCGGTAATAACATTTACAGAATGAGGAAACAAACTGACTTCCTAACCAGCCACCCCATTAAGATACGTTCCCTTGTTAAAGCTGCCTTGATAGAGGAGCTGATAATTAACCAGCCGATGTCTGTACTGTACCAGCACACTGTCCGGTGTTATCTGACCGTGGTCTGCAGAGATAACACCGGACAATGGCTGCTTGGAAAGGCGGCAAAATGGAAAGAAGTGCTGGAATGCCTGCGTGAAAAAATAACGCCACTATTCAGATATTAAGCTACTAAATTCAGCTGCTCCACATAAATACTGGTTAGCTCGGATAGCTTTCCTAGCAGATGATATGTGACTTTGACTGAAAGACCAGTAGTCCAGCTGTGATCTCACTTTGATTTTGCTCAGTCTATTAGTTCATTCAGCAGAGAGGAAAAGGAGTCCATCTGCCACTGGCAAGCCAGATATCATCAAGCGTTTCTTTTAGCAAACCCTGAATCCAAATTCTGGCCAATAATCTGGGCGAGGAACTGCTCCAAACAGGGCGAAGAAGACTTCTCACACAACCTAGAGAAAATATTGCCTAGAATAAACACAGGTCCTGCCTAACAGGCTGTAGGCCTGTCCGAAAACAGAGGATTTGGGCTTTTCCTGTGGCCACATGATTCCAGGCGGACCATCCACAGGCTGCCTCAAGCACTCACACCAAATTAGCATTGTCATCATCTATTAATACATATGACCCGCGACAGAATACTTGTAAAACAGGACGGGGCTCATTCTGCCCTAATTGACCAGTATCCATTAGGAATAGCTACACCGAAGCTGGTGGAGTCTCTTGGAGCTGAGATTACAATCTAACTCGATACCTCTGAAGATTTTTTGTTACTTGCCACTTCATATGAGCTAATGAGCAGCTCTGCCTCTCTCATAAAACTCCAAGAAATGTGTAGCCTAAAGAAATAGGTCTGCTTTTCTGCCTATTCTATGCCTATGGATCAGGTGAGTCTGACTTCACTTCCACACACAATTCAGTTTCCCAGAAAACACTGGAAGATTATACTGAGACATACTTAAAGATGCTATTTCTAATATTTTGTCCTTTTAATTGCCATGGCTCTTTATGATACGTGCTCTGGGAACAATGGCAAAAAGTGCCATCTGAGAAGTTGTATTTACATGCACTTTACTCTTCTCGGCAGCGGTAGCAAGGTTACGCAGGGAGGAGGATAGGACAGAGGCAGGCCTGCCTTCCCTACCGCCAGTCCTGCAAACCCATCACATCAAAATATGTGGCTGAGCACTGTTTAATATACATTAAAAAAACTAGCTTCAAAGGCAAGCAGGAAAAATAACTAATCAACCCTGCTCCTGAAGAGAAAGGGAAGGCGTTACACTGTAAAGAGCCTCTTGCTCCCTGTTCCTGCACAGCCTTCAAAACAAGATCTTGAATAGCTTTATTGGACCTCTGAACATCTCTTCAGGGCTGGGCTAATGAATCATAGCTAATGCCAGAGGCAGTGGCGGAAAACTTGTCGACCTGCTTCACATTCTGTTCTCTTGCCATAAATTTGGAGAAGAAAAAAAAAAAAAAAAAAAAAAAGGAATAGTGCATACAAAGGTCTCTCAAAGGTTTTGGAAATTTGTACACACTCCTTACCCAGCCAGGCCTGCAGGAGCTTCACAGTAATTACATTAAATAAATCCTCAGTGACCCCACCAGCAGCAGAGCCTGCTCAGCCAGGTTCGCCCCTGGGACTGTCACCAGAGCACGTGGAGACCTCCAAGGCCAAGGGGATCAGCGCTCCCTGGGCCAGCTCTGCTCCTCGGGCAGTGCCAAGGCCGTGATCTCCAGCAAGTGCATGTCTGCCATCCTCCCCCTCACTGCAAACCCCTCACAGAAAGCGGAGGGACGGCGCAGGCTGGAGGAGAAGCATCAAGCGGCCTAGGAGCAAGGGACAGAGCTAGGCCTCACCTCCATTCCTACCTCAGTTGTCGTGTCAGCTTTTTGTCCCTTGACATCTCCATCATTTGGCAGCCCTGGGCTTTCCACTAGCGTGCTCCTAGTGCTTCAGAGCTTGCCATACGTTGCTCAGCCACCCTCCTCTGCCCGGCAGTGGCATTTCCTCACACGAACCATGCTTCCCCCTGACCGGAGCAAAGCGATTACGTCTGGGGCTACCACCTGAAGGGAGGCCCCACGGCATGTGTGGCTCCCCACTCGCCTGCAGCTTTTGTAGCCAGATGTGCCAGTGGGGAAAAAAAAAATCTAATGCAAAAATTCATCAGAAAGGTAGTGGTTTACCTCCAAATTGTGTCTGATGGGCTCAAAGCAAAGCAGGGGGCACCGTCTCCTTGCCCATGGCAGGGGGTTTGGAATCAGACGATTTTTAGGGTCTCTTCCATCCCAAACCATTTTATGATCCTACTTCAAGAAAAATAGGGATGTCTTCTAAATATAATCCTTTTCCTCTCCACAGCAAGCTAATCAGAGACCAGCTCATTAAGATCACAGAGCTTGCATGTGGAGCAAAGCTATGATTAAAAAACATGCAGGGCCTGATCTGTGCAGCTGGAAAACAAACGAACAAAAACCTGAAAAAACACCAAACCAGCCATCCCAAGAGCCCTAACCGCTACAATATCACTTCAAAAGCCCCCCCACGTGTAGAGGATATGAGAATTAAGGGTCAATAGATGCAGCAGAAACCAGGGCTGGCTCCCTTTGCCCTGAGTTCAGGCTTTCCCGCTCCGTGGTGGCACTGTTGCACACTAATGGAGCACTAGGGCAATAAAAAATGCTGCAGTGGCAATAAACTCAGTCCCTATAAACTTCTGTTTCATCACAGCAACGGGCTGGATCTTGGGTGTGGTCTGAAATTAGCCCACGTTCACCAGGCTATCAACTGGAGTCAACAGCTCAACTGTGCTGAGCTTTGTAGCTGCGTGATGTTTGGAAATACTCGGGTGCTGTTCTTGGGGAGAGGGACAGAAGAGTTGTTTTAAAGCGGGGTGAGAAAATGTCTGTATAGGAATGGTAAGAAATAACACAGGCAGGCAAGCAGTAAGCTCATCAATAAACAGAATCGATAAGATAAACCCTTCAAAGACTGGCCCAGGGTGTCCTCACTAGAGGCAGAGGAAACCAAGCATCATCTCAGCGTGTATACATGTACATCAGCAGGGGACAAGGACACAGTAATGGCACTTTGAGTCACCTTTCTTAAACTGAATTCCTACCGACTTTCCGTATCCATGTGACAAAGGCATATCGAAGAGCACCACTTTTTCAGAGGAGGGAAGACCCAAGCATCTCGTACAAAGATGACAGCAACTTGAGGTGCTCAGGGAACATGAAAAGCAATTACTGTGAGGGTGAAAGTGTGAACCTGGAGCTACAGTGGAGCTCTCTCTGGCCCTTCCTACACCATGCCTAGCGCCAATGCCCCAGCACATCATCATCTCATCGAGCCTCTTCTGGCTTCTTAGAAACTTTAGTCAGAAATTCCACCTGTTTCAGTCCTAGGGAGCGTCCAGTCTTCTCAATAGTTTTGTAGAAAAAACAAAGAACAAAAACTAGCAGCAAAAAATAGTGATATTGGTTTTCTTACACTACACAACAGCTGCAGAGCAGCTGCGGGAGAGCCCCACTACTGCCAGGCACCTTTCCAAAGGCTTAGAGCACAGGATGAGCCTGCACCTTCACTCACACCACTCCTGACCCTGCACCTTGCACGAGCCTCCCACGCAGATCCCCGTGCTGAGACTACTGTACCTCCTCAAGGCCGTAGCTGCTTGCAGATTTGCCAGTCCTCAGCTACGCTTCATGCCTGGCCCCATATCCTCCAGAGCTGCCAGCTTCGAGTGTGACCTTCAGGGCCTCCCTGAGGGCCGAGAGTTTTACCCCAGAGCAGGAGCAGCTCGGGGCTGGGCTGAGGAGCAGTGTGTTGCCACCCCAAGGGTGCTGGGACTGCAGGGACACCTGCCCTGGGGGGACTCTTCTCCATCAAAATGCAGCAATGCCACCAAGGCCCAAGACCCAATTCCTTCTTCGAGCTTTTTTTTTTTTTTCCTCCTTTCTTCGCCTCACTGTGGTTCTTTTTTGGTCAAATTATTCCAGGGAACTCTTTATTTTAGTAAGAACTCTGATATCATTCCTATTAGATGATAAACATTTATAAGCCAAAGCATAATTCCAAATACTTAGCCCTTAGGTAAACACTAGAAAGTAAAGGTCAAACTGTAAACATCAGTATTTTTGTAAAGATTGTGCGCATTCATGTTTTGAATTCTTGTTTTCCTTAAGTAAACCCCAGGCAAGAGATAACAGATGCCTAATTTCAAAGATCCTGAAAGTTGTAATTTGGCACGCAATGGCATGCGTTGTAATGAAGTTTACAGAAGCACTCTCTGAAGCGTTCACACATGAAAAATTAAAGTGGAGATAGTTGTTTTATTTAAATTAAACCTATTTTCAGAAACCTTTTATCCAGCCATAAACTGCTGTGGAGTAGAAGATCAACATTTGCGTCTCCAAGTTCTCTTCCTAATAACAAGCCACTAACGCGGCGCGCTCTGCCTGAAAGGACCATTAGGAAAACATCTCTTTGCTGGGGGGCTTACAGGGATGTTTGCTGCTCACAAAACAGATAAGAAAAGACTTAATGTTCTTGCAAAGCTGAGCTCTCGAAAGTGATGAAAAGCCAGGGTTATGGTAAATGGAGCAATTTTCCCTCCTCTTGCACCTTGTGCCTGAGTAGGGACTCAGCAGTGGGATGACCCCGCTCCTGTTTTCACTGCAGGGTGTGCCCCAGCCTCGGCCAGGGCCGGGAAGGGGCTGCCCTGACCCTGCAGAGCTGATGGATAATCGATGGGAGCCTCGGCATGCACTGCGTGCTCCCGGGCTGGCCTCACTGCACGTGACTCAAGCCCAGCTGCAGCAGCAGAATGAGCCACGTCCTCAGCTGCTTTGCCATGGAGCTCTTGACGCTATTGCTTAGGCGCGTCACAAAAATGTATCCGCGCTGTTTCCCAACGAAGCGCAGGGACGACCTTTCCCCCATTTTGGAGGCTGGAAAGCAAGGAAAGAGAAAGAGGAGCTGAAGGATCCATAGCTCTGGGGATGGTGCAAAGGCTGGGGATTGCCAAAGGCTTTTCATTTCCCAGAGCACTCAGGCATTTGCTATAAGCCAGCTCTCCTGAGCTTCTATTGCAATTGTGGCTGCTCAGCATTTCAGGTCAGATCCCTGGGTCTCAAGTCAGATACCCAGAATATGAGGAACACTTAATTGGTGACCACCCATGAAGAGTTTGGTTTAAGCGACTTGCCTGGAATCACTCTGGCAGAAGCACTGAGAGCTCCAGCTCCCTAGCGTACATCTGAACAGCCTTAAATATTTTTTCGTCTTTCCACAAACCCCCACCTCATTCACTGTTCATCTTCCCCCTCCTGCCAGAAATGGGGTAGAGATCCTCGGGACAATAGTGTCTTTTACTGCACAACCCTGATTCTTTCCACAAGCAGGTCTGTAATTGTAGTGGTCTAATTAAAGGCTGTATCGTAACACAGAAGACGGGAGCAGGCCTGGGAAGAGAATTAAAGTTGCAAGATAATTTTGGTACATCCTAAGTGTTTTTAAATACAGTTCACACACAGACACGCACACACACATGCATATGTGATTCCCTTGACTTCAAAAACTAAGAAATCAAAACGAAGCTATAAAAATCCACTGTATCACTGGAAACAAATTCCAGCAGTGCTGGGACCCCTGGAGTTGAAGCTGACGAAGTACCTGTGCGAAGGCGAGCTCCTTGTCCTCTGCAGTGCAGGCAAAAGAGGGCTGAGCATGCACTTGTCTGGGGGCTTCGCAGCTACTTGCTGAGCTGGGTGAATGCAGGAATGACCAGCTCCATTTCAGGTTTCTGCAGGGAAATATGCTGAGCACAAACTTTTCGACTATCTCCCAAAATGCAGAGGCTTCCTGCTCTCTTTTTTACTCTATTGTTTGTGCATCTATGCACCAAGGGGATGTAGGAACTCTCTGCAATCATCTAACCCTCTCCTGGGACTAGAGGGAGGCTCTCAGCTAGAGACACAGGTTTTCCTGAGATTACTCCCATCCTGGAAATACAGCTGCAATTACCGAGCAACTCCCTTCTTGCCCATGCCCCCTCCATCTCTGCAGAGGACGTGCCCGTCATGGGTGGGGGCTGTGGGGAGCAGCCTGAGCTGGCTCTGCAAGGATGGTATTTTTCCCTCAAACATCAGCGGAGCACGTGCAAGCTGAGAGGTTTGAAATGTTCATTAAGTGGCCGGGTTTGGCAGGAAAATGAAGTGAAAGTCACTCTCCTGCCAAATCTCAACAGCACGGTGGTGCTAGAGCTGCTCAAATTGGAGGATATCTTAATGTTTCAAGGCAAGCTAAACTTCTTTTCCCCTTTTTCAAAAAAATAAAAAATAAATAAAAAACGGCAGTGCTAGTCCCACATCAACCACATGCTATAGACACATACGTGCAAAAACACACACACACCGAGCAGCACTGCCACTGACATTTTGACATTGTTAAGTGAAGAGATGGGCTTGCTCTGATTTACTGCAAACTTCTGGGAAGTTTTATATATCAGATCCACCCTTCATAATTACAGAAAACAGTACAATGGCTGAAACTCCTTCCTGCAATATTTTAAAAATTATTTCCACTATATTTGCCCACGTGCCACCAATAAATAGGGCTTTTGTACCCGTCTGGCCAGAGCTGTTTTTTGTTTGCTTTGCTTTTACTACGATTATTCCTTTTGATTAGCTGTCAGGCACAGCTTTTTTCTTACTTTGCCTCACTTGGCTGTGGTTGAACAACTTATCACCTGTCTACCTCAAACAGAGAACTTACATTTTAGCCTCACAAAGTTGGATGCATTTTCTTTGCAGACCGACTACATACATCATAGGCAAATAAAAAATGTGCAAACAAACTACAAATGGATTACGTGGGAATAAGAAAAGCACAGTAGACGGGTACAAACCTTTGCATTTAAACTGTTAGGAACAAATAACCATCTTATTAAATACAATATAACTGCCTATATTTGATTCTACAAAAGGAAGGCCTCTTGGAGACAGGGCCTACCAGCAAAATCTGGTTTTACTGGTCTCACATTGGACAGTAAAGTTGGCAGCAGCTGCCAAAGCTGGGACTTCAAAGAACTCAGGATTTGCTGGAGAAGATTCAACCAAGTCCACCCCAGGAGCTCTCCCCTGACCTTACGTAGCACCAGGTATGTGAGAAGAGAGGAGAAAAAAAAAATCTTCCTTCCCATTATACTTCTAGGGCTGTGATTCCCACAAAATGCAATTATTTTCCCCAGTAAAATTCAGGACTAATATACATACTTTTGTTATTTCAGACTAATTGCTTTTGTAATTAGGTTTAAGCTCTGAGAGAACACTGTCCACAGCTGTCTATTTTCTCTTTGGGATGTGTCTAACGAACAAAGAAATTGAATCAAATACAATGAAACAATAGCTAAGGAGTACATAGCCTCATCAGATATAAGCACCAGCAAACAATGGCATTTCTCTATTTCCCATCGAGGAATCTGTAGGACGAGACAGACAGCAGCTATTTTTCTGAAGGCTTGAGCAACAACAACAACAAAACCACCTTAGGCCATTTGTACCTAAACTGCCTTTAAGGTACTACAAACATTTTCTGAAAATCACAAAACTTTTCAGTTTTGTTGACTGCTTAATCAATTCACCAGGGCGGCAGAAAGCAAAAATGCTTTTGGCTCAAACAGACAAGAAACTGACAAAAAGAAAAGAAAAATAGGGGCTTCTCCATAAAATGCAATTTCAGTTTAAAAACTTTCCAGAGGAAACTTTTCTTTCAGTTCTGCCCTTGGTTCTCCTACCACCTTCCTCCTTTCCCCAAACAAGTATTTCTACTTCAATCAAAGGCAAAAAGGAGGAAAAAAAAAAAAAAAAAAGACAACAAAAAGGAGCCTGATTTTCCAGAACACCCAAATCCCAGCAATCCAAAGAAATTTCCCTTTGAACCATCTCAATCTAGACACCCAAATATTGAGACACACATAGATATTGTTATTCAGATCTGAAGTGCTGGCCAAGGTTTGTATTTCACCAGATGATTAGTATTCTAAGATGGCAAAATATGCTTGTACAACCAGCTCGGGAAGCACAGGGATCCCTGCTGGCTGGAGAGTCCCCGGCAAGTTGATGGAAGCAACCAACCTTTGCACTAACCCATTTCTGGGCTTACAGATCTTCCACCAGAACTCTGAGGGGAAACATTTGGCTGTCTGCTCAAGCATACACTACTTCAAGATGGTTTTGTAATAAATGCCATTAACGTTGCACGTTTGAGAGGTCTTGCAGGTTGCAGCATAACCTCCTGAAACTCCGCTCAGTTACACATTGACTAAGTGAACAGTGTGGAGTCGGTTTGGATTTCACCATATTCGGCCTGAATGAACCTAAAGCAGCACAAAACTTGCCCGGTATGAGCCAGCACCAGCTAGATTCTCAACACTTCAGCAGCTAACGTTTCCCTTCAGCGTCACTGAAGTTTGGGAGGTTTGCTTTGGTGACCTGTGGCCTTTCTTTCTTCCCACCCGCCTCATTCTTTCTTTCTTTGCTATGTATGTTAATTTGGGGAAAATCATAGCCTAGGGCAACACACCTGACTGCTTCCCACCCCAAAATCATTTACCATTTAATGCACGGTTACATTCATTCTTCTGCCTTTATAGTTCCCTAATGAGCTTGAACTGCAATTAACAAAATGATTGCGTTCACTCCAGTACAATGCACCTGCAAATACCAGGATGGGAAGTCATATTTAAAACAAAAATACACTCGGTAAATATTTCAGCATAAACTTGATATTCTAGCATGGGCTTGAATTTTAACAGGTGTCAGTGGTTGCAGTTTGCTGTCACTTTTTTATTCTCTTCTAATTGGTTGAAGGTGTCCCTATATCGTCAGCTCATCCACGGCTCAATGGTTCTGCGAGCAAAAAATACAAAATACTTCACTTTATTTTTCTACTGAAATAACTTTTCATCCTGTATTTAACACTTTTTCTTGTAAAAATTCTGATTGAAGCTAGTATTATAGCTTCTTATCTGCAAGAAAATCATTTTAAACCCATTGTTAGGATTAATTCAAAACTGATATTTATGAGAAAAAATGCCTGGAATAAGAGTTGTTTCTTACACTATTCCACTGATCTTGGTCACAGCACTCTAACAGGTCTGTGACCTCCTAATCTGCATACTGCAACTGAACTCCCACATATACATTTTTAATGATTTTGGTGAAAACATGATATTTTCTTTTTCTCTGCTTGTTAAATGGAGCACAAACAAAAATATCTCATATATGGAAACAAGAACTCATTACATTATTGATCCATCTACTGCTCTTCCTCGTTGCCTTTTCTCTCTGTTGCGGACAGAGGTTGGACAGAAGCTCTGGAGGTCCTCCTGGCCAGCCTCCTGCTCACGCACAGCAGGGCCAGCTTCAGGTCACACCGGGTTGCTCAGGGCCACATCCAGTCTCCAAAAGTGGAAAATTCACAGTTCCTCGGGAATAAAGTGCTAAACCACTAGTGCAGTGCTGAACTTTCTCCTTATATTCAGTCAGATTTCCCCTTGCTGTTACCTGTGGCAGCTGCCTCCCGTCCTTCCACTGCACACCTCTGAAGCTGGCTCCATGCCCTCTATACCCTCCTTTTGGGTCATGGAAGACTCTCATAAGATCCCCCTAACTAAATAAGTTAGGATCCTGCAGACCTGTTCCCCAACCTTTCCTCAGCTGTCTCCAACCTTACCTGTGTCTCTATCGAACTTGAGGAGATTCCTGTGGGCCCATTCCTCCAGCTTGTCCCTCCAACAGTCCCTCATCCTCACTTGCTAGCGTATCGATTCACTTCCCAGGGGCTGGTGCCAGCTGCAAGCTCACTAAAGCAGCACTCCGCCCTCTTGATCAGGTTGCTGATGAAGATGTTAAACCCCAGCAGCCCCTCGGCACCTTCAGATGCACCCTGCCCTGTCCCATGGGTTTGTTAGTGCCACGCTACCTTAGTGATCTTTAGTTTTCCTCTAACACAGGTACCACCTCACCTCCAGACTCTGCCACTATGCACAGAGGCCTGCAAGCAGATCTTGCCAGTAAAGGCCCCCAGCAACACACTGAATGCATCAGCCTTGTCCCATGCCTTTCATTGCTGGCCACAGACAGCAGAAGGCCCTCATCCTCCTTGGCTTCCCCTTTGTCACTGACATACCTGTAGAAATGATCTGCTCACCCTTCACAAGCCTTGTGAGTTCCAACTCCAGCTGAGTTTTGAGTTTCCTAATTCTGTTGCTACACACCTAGGCAACATTTCTGTGCTCCTCTTTGGTAGCGTGTCCCTGCTTCCACCTCCATGCTTTTCCTTTTTGCATTTAAAATCAGTCAGGAGTTCCCCATTCAGCTAAGCTAGCCTCCTGCTTTACCTGCTCAGCTTCCTGAACATCAGGATGGACTGTTCTTGTGCTTTGAGGAGGCTGTCCTTGAAGATCAAGCAACTTTCATGGGTCTCTCTGCCCTCTAGGGCAGACTCCCAGGAGATCCTGCCTACCAGCTCCTTGAACAAGCCGAAGTCCACACTCTTGAAGTCCCAAGTGATTATTGCATTACTCGCCTTTCCCTCTTTCCTCAGGTTCTTAAACCACCATCCTATGATATTGCAGCCAAGTCATCCCCAAACATTTCTTCCTTATTCATGAGCAGCAGGTTGAGCACTGTTCCTCCATCAGTCAGCTCATCCAGCACCAAAAAGTTGTCTCTGATGCGCTCCATGAGTCTCCTGAATTGCTTACACGCCATCAAGCTTCCAGCAGGTAGGGGAAGGGTTATGGATCTCCTAAAAGGGGTTTGCTTAGTATCAGAAAAGTGAATCCTCTTCTTGGTAACTGGAATTTTGCTTGTGTTAAGAGCAGAATATTCCTATTGTGACCTTGTAAGCCACGGTACTATCATTGTACATGTAAGTACCCTGTAGGATCACAAGTGGAACCTGTATAATATAAATGCAGCGATTACAAGTGACTCTGGAAGGGGTCCGTTCAGACTTGTGGAGGATCTCTGGAGTTCTGTACACAGTGTAGAAGTGAAGGCAACGCAACACAGAATTAATGCCCGAAGTGTTTGCTTATTGCCAACTTAGGCCAGTGGGTGAGCAGCAGTGGCTTGTGCCAGGAGCTGAGGAAGAGGCATAACGTGACCTACCTGAGTGAGGACAGCTCCCAGCCAGCCAGTCTGCCTACTGCACCTGTCCAGAGGGCAAGGCCAGGAAATGAGCAAAGGAAGAAGCATTTCTGTACCTTGTGGGCCCTGTCCAATCCCCCCAGTCAATGACTGTCAGAGTCTTCATTTCTTATCAGAAAGACAGGATCTGCAGAAGTGCCGCAGAGTAGCATCAGGAACCTGACCCTCTCTTTCTGAAGGACTCGGTTACTGGCTGCAGGCAGCACCTTTGCTGGCTTTAAATCAGGCAGTAGGTAGTTTTTTGGACTTCTGGCCAAATGCTCATTCAATCTTTCAACCCCACTGAAACCAGAGTAAGTATAAGGCAAGCTTGGCCTTCAGTTTGAACTGGCTCGCACAGCTTACACAAGCTCAGAAGAAGCCTGGTGATGTAAACGAGTGCCTGATTTGGCTGTGACTCACTCACCCTGTCACACAGCCCCAGTGACTGATCTGTCCTGGCTCTTCAGCAGGTGAGACTTCCGAGGAACTTCTGTCTATACACTGGCTGTTAAGACATTCGTGTCTCCTGGTCATCAATCTCCCTCCTATGTATCAGACGACCTTAAACCCCCCTGCAACACCCCTACTGCCACCATCCTTATTTGAGCACTTCGTAATTTTTACCGCATTTGCCTCCGCAACTGCCCTGCAGGATGGATTTCCCCCAGGTAAATGATAAGGCAACAATGGGAAACTAAGGGCCAGATTTTTTTAAACAGAATTTAGTTCAAGTTGCTGCGAGTTTCAATAAACCTTTACTTTGCCTCTGAGCTGGGTGAGCTCACAGCCCCTGATTTGCTTAGTGCTCTGGATTTGTAAGGGTTCAGGCGATGCAAAAGTGCCAAGTTTCACACTGTTTTGCACATGAAACCATAAATCCCTCTCCAGAACCCCAGGGGCATGAGGGGGGCTGTTGTTCAAAAGGTTCATGAACTTGGGCAGATATCAGAGCTTATAACAACGTACTAAATTAAGTTCTGTCCAAAACTTTTTCATGGGCCTAGCCTACAAAATAGCTAATAAGAACATTTAGAGTTTTTTCCAGAATTGGGCCACTGGCAAAAACAAAACAAACAAAAAAGAAATATTGCCATATTTCATTCTTAGTTTTATCTTTTTTGGTTAATTCAGTGCATTACTTTCTCCTGGTAAATGCACAGGCAGTTTTCTTTAGATTTTTTAACTTTTGCAAGGTATCTAGATGTGATTCTTTCCTACTTTGTTTTTAAGGTAGGCATCTACCAAACCAAGACAGAGGACCACATTCCACAGGATGAGACTACATGAAAATGTTTACTTGGCCTAATCATAAAATAGTTATTCTTCTGAAAAATCTTTAGTACACAACATAAAGTAACCCTTTGCCAGTATTCCTTATCTGCTCACTTCAGTAAAAAGCTAAATCAAAGTAATAGAAAAATCTTAAGTAACAATAGTTACCACCCCAAATCCATTCTATTACTCCGATAACTCTGGCTTTCAGTGAAAACAACAACCAGTTTTCACTATCTTTTTCCAGTGAAGTTTTATAGAGGAAAATTTGCCATTCAAAAATCAGGATGTTCACTATATTGACTTGAGAATAAAACTGAGAAAAATATTTGCTCACCTATTCTGCAGGCAAACACATCGGCACATTAAAAAAGCGCTCAGTTGATAGTTGCTTTGAAAAGCAAACTTCAAGAGAAAGGCATATCTTGCCAGCCAGATTTGAGACTTCCTAATGATAAATAACAAGTTAGTCCATTACGACCCTAGCATAATGCCACTCATCCTAACAAGGAGAGAGAGAGACAGGTTTTCTTGCCTACAAAGCAGTCATTCTGATAAGTTAATACACAGAGCAGTGGCAAGGACTCTGGTTTGATTAATACCAAAGTCATCACTGCAACGGATCCAGCTGAAGCTGTTCAGAGTAGCACGGCTCTTCCCTCCATATTTGTACAGTGAAACCTCATTTCAATGTGTATTTACCACCAACTTGCCAATAACTACCATAACAAGCAGGATCAGATATTCTGACAGCTTATAGCACGACACAGTGTTTTGCAAGTAGCTTGCAAAGCACGTTAGTAACAGAAGTGCTGAGGGGTGATGGTCATCTCGAGAGCCAGTGAAGAACCCAGGTTCCAGGACCTTCAAAACATTTTTCCATCTGGACTGACATCCTTCTGGGAACAGCAGCCCTCTGCCTCTTAGAGGAGCCCTCTAAGCCTTCAACTTAGCTCTGGGAGTAGCATCAGTGGTTACTGTAGACAGCTTTTCATTCCCTGCCTGCCCAACACACAAAACTGGCATGGCCAAAGAGAGTAGGGAAGAAAGAGAAAGGAGAAAAAAAAAAAAAAAAAAAAAAGAGAGAGAGAGAGAGAAGGAGAAAGAAAAAAAAAGGAAAAGAAAGGGGGAGAAAAAGGAGAAAAGAGAAAAAAAAATGAAGGAACCTTTAATCTCTTAAGGGAAAAAAAAATCAGCAACAACAAAAAACTTATTAATGGAATGTTAAGATTGTGTATTAAACCCACAAAAGTCAGAAAATGAAGGATTTAAAGACTCCCGTGGCTCTTTCAACCCTTCCCTCTGCCTGCGTGCATTACAGGCTTTTCATTACACACCCATGTAACACTGGGCAAAGGGACATAACCGTAGGTGATGTTTAAGTGGGAGCATGGCTTGTTATGAAGTAAAGCTACAGAAATGAAAATGTTAATAACTAGTTGCTTTATCTTGTAAAAGTTTAATATTCACTATTAAAGAATGGCAGGACACTAAAGAAATGGCAAGATGTTGTTATGGACCTAAATGAAATATTGAATAAATGAGCTGTTCCCCCCAGTAAATATTTTCATTGGAGTTTATTTGCAGCAGAATTTATCTCCCCGTGACCCCAATATGATGGCAATATATCATGGTAAGTAACTATCCCCCAGTTTATGCCTGTGTGTAAACAAGTCTCACTGAAATAAGCAGTTTGCCCTGTACCAAACACCCCCAGATTTTTCAGTCCCGTGCCTGCAAAATTCAGCATGCTCCCTCCTGCTAAACCCTCTGCACGCTCTGTATCTGCCACACTTGGAGTAGCTGCACACTTCCCACCCAGTAACACGCACATCCTCTTCGTGAGCGAGGAAATACTATTATCCTGGCTGTACAAATGAGAATTCTGGGCACTGAGAGATTAAAGCTAAGCATTTCAAAGCATCCCAGTTAATTAAAATGACTGGAAAATGGGTGTCCAAATTGTTTAGATACCTTTGAAGTCTCAGAATAATTATATTGCTCAAGGTCACACAGGGAGTTTATGGCTGACCCACAACTTGAACCCAGATTTCCAGCGTCCCACTCCAGCACCTTAATCACAAAGCCATCTTTGCTTTCCAATTTAATACTGGCCAGACCTGGTTCGCATGCAAACCTGTTACCAGCGGACGAAACCTGTTATTATGCCATCTAATGTAGCTATCTATCTCTACCCTACAGGATAAACAGCAGCGCATTTGGGCATCTCTAAATTCCTTCAGGTACGTATCATTAGAAAACACTTAGGAGGCAGGGAGAAACTATTTGAGGATTAGCACAAAACGACAGCGAGGGGCCCTCCCGATGGTGCACTGCAACCCTGCAGCACAGTGAGGTTTGCAGCCTCTCCACTCCTTAGTCTGGTGGCCCTGCTGCTTAGACTAGCCCTTTTTTCTGATGCAGTATTTGACTAGCAGCATGTCTTTTTAACAGGTTTGGCTGCCAAAGCCAGTCCTGTTGCTATCAGCTTGGCCGTGAATTCTCTACCTTCTGTGATAAGGCCCGCTTGATGCTACAGCCAACAGTGCTGCCATGCTTCTTGCCACCAGGCGGGCTGGATTAGAGTAGAAAATAAACCTGCAGAGATGTTAGGAGTAGCACCAAGACTTCAGCAGCAGAGCATCTGGTGGAAGAGCCCTCTCCCAAAGAAAAGCTCAGGAAGGCCCTGACAGAGAAGCCTCCACACCACGCAGACCGAGGAACTTGTGCACGTCGCGCTGCCAGCCGCTAGCGCTCAGTGCCACGCGTCAGCCTCTCGTCGCTGCAGTCTTTGCACAGAAGAGGGCTGCACTTCACAAGCCAGTTTTGATATCCACTAACAAACCTGACCTCAGCTTAATTTCTCTTGGGCATACACTCTGGTTACGCACTCCTCTCATTTCCAGCTGTAAGTCAGAGGCCAAACAGCCTCTGATTGTTGGCACAAAGCATCCAAGCCTTCGAATGAACCGATGCGGTTACATAAAGCAAAGCTCCCCAGGTAGGATTCAGTCTCGGGTTCTCCCTAGACACACCAACACCCTCTAGGACGAGGAACGCAATGCAGCACAGAGATCAACATAAGGCACGCACACACTCAACGTGCTGACTCTTTATCACAGAGGTTGCTAATTTCCCATGCTAAGAACAACCTTTGGAACTAAAATGAATTATGAGTCTCATTCTGAGTGCATCAAAGAGTAGACAGCCTTTTTAAAGTAGTCGAGATCACCTCAGCTGTGCTTTTGTTATCTAGCCCAAGGTTAAGGATTTGGCCTTGGGCTAACAATTGGCTCAGAAAACCAGGATCATATAATGAGAGTTCCAGGAAGAGAGAAAAACCAAGGCTTGGTAAAGGCACATTCTTCAAAGTGTCCCAGCATCTGACCCTTTTTTCCCCTCCCCCTCAGATGAATGGGGTAAAAAAAGAGAGGACTGGAGCCTGAAACACTGAAGGATGTATTCACATACAAGATGAGCTGGAAAGACATTCCAGATCGTTCCCAGACACTCAGGCTTACAGAACAACAAACTTTCCTCACCAGTTAGATGGAAAAGTTGGCAGTAAGCCGCTGCATGGCTAAGGTCTCAAGAGGAGGCAGCTGTTGGAAAGGGCAGCACCTGGTTTCTTTTCTTTGATATAACACACAAGTTAGACTACTTCGATTTAAAAACCTGCAAAAACAGGCTAAGACCTTCCAGCAGGTGAGAACTGCAGTAGCTACCTGCCAGTGGAATGGCCTGCTGGGTTACACAGAGCTGATCACAAACTACTGGCATTTTTATTTTTTTTAGGTGTTTTTTTGTTTGTTCTTGTTGTTGCTTGGTTGGTTTTGGTAGTGTTTTGTGTTGTGTTTTTTTTTCCAGAACCTGCACATGGGAGAGTCACAGACCACTTTCCCAACCTTTGCTGCCGACAAACACCAGAGCTCCACCCACGCTCTCCACTCCAGTTTCCCAGGCGTTGGTCCTTCTCACCAAGGAACTCTGCAGTGGGCAGGAATCAGTCACTTAGCAGGTGTGTAGGATCTCTCTCTAAATGACTCTGCCCTCTAGGGTACATTTGGGTTATATTTTCAAAGATGAAAATCTTTTCATTTGCAAACCTGGGAGAATTCTTTGCCCAACCTGTCAAAAAGTAGTTAACAACTAGCTATTTCCTTTTAAAAAAAAAAAAAAAAAGTTAAAAAATAAAAATAAATCACCAGACCAGGAAAAATAAATCAATTAGTCTTTGATTCTCCCCTCAGTAACAACATCATCCAGAACATAGGCTATTGCTAAACCTAAGTAAATAAAAGTGTTGATGGACTTTAAAAATACCTGCAATTAAGAAAAGGAGAGCTTCAATTCCATTTCCTTCTGAATTTTGGGTCTCAAGGTGCCATTCTGAGGCTTTTCCCCAGAGTGTGAGGAAATTTCTTTGCAGGGATCTCAGATTTTGTGGTGTATTCACAGCATTCCAGCACTGGATGCTTTAAAGTAACCCTGCATGATGCCACTGGTCTGTACATTGAAAGCTAAAATAATAGCTACTTTTCCGCCATTCCAGTAACCTAGGCCTTGAACAACAGGAATAAAAGACAATCAATAATGCCAATAAGATTTTGCAGTACAAAGCTGCTCATTTTCCACTTAAAGCTGCTGGGCCTATATTTTTTTTCACAGTTCCTGGGCTGGGAAAACAGCTTCCACACGCATTAGGAGCTGGTCCAACGACAACAGTTTGTGACATCAAAACTGCCTTCGTGTCAATACTACAATGTCAGCTGGAGGATCAGGACCTTTCATGAAAATGCACAAGGATGCTGGATTCTTAAAAGAGCAAGCTTCCTTTTAAGTGCAAGATCTTTTCCTTCAAAGGAAAAGAGAAAATGCAAGCAGAAAACTTGTGTCAGAACTGTCCTTAAAATAGAATATTTAAAACAATTGTCAGTGAGCAATGTTTATCAGAAATAATACACACCCTGTCTCTCTTCCTAATTCCTAACAAGCCAATAACTCCAATGGTCTATGAAGTCCCATACGAAGTTATTGATAAGTCATGAGAAAAATGCAAAAGTCAAGATTATAATGAAATGAATCATTGTTTCTGGCTGTAAAGCAGAGGCATTCTGCTCAGCCCGCGTGTTTGGTGCAGTGGCAGGTCAGACATCCTCTCCCCTTCCCCCTCCCATCACCATTGGCCTTGCAATTAAGCTTCAATATGCCTGTGTGTATATTATTGATGTGGAAACAGCTATTTCCATCATGCCGCAGACATTCTATACTTTTGAAGTCTGTGGTTACAGAGTCATTATTCCGTACAACACTTTCCCATCACTAGGGTGTGCAGGATGCCATAAAAAAATGTTTTTGTGAAAGTTCCAAGCTACTGGAGTTATGTCAATAGTTACCTTAAATACATTCTTTTTCATATGTGCTCTCCCTGCCTTCTGAGGCTTTGCTTTAATAAAAAGAGCCAGATTGTCTGAGAATGAACTCAGTAGAGCTACGCGCACTTGCAGATCTGGTTGGTATTTCCATCTTTTAATCTGCATGTTGTTTCCAGGATGATGATGCTAGTAATAGTAGTAGTAGTAGTAATAATAATAGTAATAATAATAATAATACATTTGCCTCTGTTTGTAGTGAAACTCTGCTGGAGTTGAATGCTTTGTTTTAATGAGACACACTGAATGAAGCAGCATCCTGCAGTGCAAGAAGTACATGTCAGCTCTCCACCGCCTTGGCATTACAACCCAAGCTACAGTACAATATTCATAATTTTCTTGGTGATCTCCCAGAAAAACCTTCTTAATTTAATCTCTAATGGGATTATCAGCCTCATTAAATTGTAAATCTGCCACAGTCCAGCTGTTGTGGGAAGCTGAACTTTTGTTATCAATTCGCTGTTCTCATTTCTCTACCTGAGGTTACTTCAGAAACTTTTAACACTTTCAGCTTCAAAAGCCTGCAGGCCTTTCCCCACTTCCCTCACCCCTCACTTCTTCCCTGCCTTGTTGCCAGCTAAAAAGCCAGACAGCTGCTTCTTTCCTGGAGCTCAGCCAGTATACCCAACCGCTGCCCTAACCCAGTCCAGTTTCTGCACCAAGAGCCAGCCACGTTCTGCAGAAGCCCCCACGGGAATGAACTGTGGGGAGCAAAACCCATCGCTGCCCTGCCTTACGAGCCGAGAGCCAAGCTGACCCACTGCAAGTTTCATTGCTCTGGAGAAGTCCAACAGCTCTCAGCCGCTGTTTGCCTGTCGAGGGCAATACAAGCCCGGGCAGGCAGCACAGCTGAGCCTTCACAGCACTATGTAAATACAGAAGCAAATGAGCTCTGGCCTTCAGACTGCTGGCAAGTTACAAACATGGTCCCTGGTGCTCCCAGGTGCAAACAACGCGTGCAAAACTTCGCAGCCTTCCCAAACTAAAATTCTTGCTGAAGGCAGGGACAAATTTCCCTCTGCAAATAAGACAGAAGCAGGAGAAAAGCAGTGTGCCTGCTTTGGTAAGCGCGCACTGCACAAGGCTGGTGGACCAAAGGGGGCTAGACCCCAAGAGCCCTGACATGTGCCTGGATTCCAAAGAGAAAAAATTTCCACCCTAGGAAACCACTACCGCCTGTTGCAGACACGGCTATCAGGAGTACAGCTCATGAAGGACTAGCACCAGAGAGAAAGGGAAGAACCAATCTTACAGTCATTTTGGCATCCTGTTTGTGCCCAAGCAAGTCCAATGTAGTGGACACACACAAACTGTTACTTTTTCATACACCTGCAAAATCTCTTAGGAGAAATAAAAGAAAAAAAATAGAAGTTCAGCAGAGTAAAATATATATTCTAAAGGAGCTGGGATTTTTTTTTTCCTTGTACACAGTAGCTTAATAAAATAAAAGACCACCACTCTTATCCAACAGCCTCCTTGCAGCAACCACATGTAAACTCCGGCTTGTGAACTTAACTTCTTCTTTTTCCTATGTAACTAAAAAACAAAGTGGTTTGTGCCTGTAACAACCATTTATAACATTTTAAAAATACATTTTAATGCCTTTGGCTTTTCATCCTCATTTTGAGCAGCTTAAGTCAACTGGGAACAAGCCTTGTGGTTCTCATGTTCTCGCATTATAAGAACACAACAAATCAAGTTCTCATAGCAGCAGCGTGCCCTACTGAAAGGGGAAAGGTTGCCTTAATGTAAAGGAGAAGAGAAGCATTCCATATCCATAATTAGATAAATAATACTTCAGGCAAGATATGGCACCTTTAAAAGTGCTTTTTCACTCTTGAATTTTTTCTCTGCTTGTTACTACAGAAACCATCTAGCAACCAGAATCTAAGACAGACTCCACCCAAAACAGAGAAAAACAATATAGACAGAGTAGGCTTTTCCTCCATTTTTCCCCTTCTTTTTTTTTTTTCCTCTTTCTTTTCATTCCTTTTCTTTTTTTTTTTTTTAAGGGGTGGGTGAGTGCTAAAGAAATATATCTTACTGTGCAAAGGAGAGGAGCATTTTACATGCAGTTGAAACAGTAAAGCTCTGATTACAGATGGCAGAAATGAAAGCAGGGAATGAGTAATGAGCAATGAGAAATGCGTAATGCGGGATGAGGATATAATTTCCACACATCGGCTAAAGAAAGGTTTACACTCTTAAGCAATAAAAACAAACCATTAAGCCAGACCTGCACTGTCAGGAAGTATAAAACAGTTCTTGAAACTCTGCAGTTACTATACAAAAGCTTTTCATAAACTTTTGTTTCCTGATCTTCATAAAACATTAACATCAAGCTGCCATATGGCAATTAGCTGCCTCCTGAAATCAATAAAAAAAAATCAACGATTTAGGAATAGCTATATAATAAAATAGTTCAATAATTATCCTCTTATAATAGTGTAGCAAAGTGTGTCTAATATAAATGCAGTCCAGATGAGCTCCATCTTCAAAGCTGAGAGTACAATAATGTTCCTCTCCAAGCCTCATCAGTACTGATTGCACCACTGCAAGACCTCTACCTGCCTAGCAGGGGAGCAAGCAGGTGATATGGCAGTCTGCGGACACCCAAACCCAACTGCCACGTGAGCAGGAAAGGTCTCGGTGCCTGATTATGACGAGCCCAGGTTAGCGCAGCAGAACGGATCCTGCTTGGTGAAAATGGCCAGTGCTCTCAGGAGAGCTTACCTCAGCTGAAGATCTTCCCGCGTCATTTTTACATGCTGCTGACCACAGAAGTCCAACTGAATTTTGCGCAAAAATTATCAAGCCACTCGACAAAGCTGTTACTGATTCTCAAAAGGACAAGGAGAGATGCTGATCACATTTGTGTTTAGAGAGATGCTTATCTGAAATGCACAAAGGGTGACATTATCTATCACAATCTCTGCCTATATAGATTATATTAAGTGCCTAGAAGCAACAAGTTTAGGGGAAACGGGCTATAGAGTAACAAAGGCAGTTTTGCGTTCTAGATCTTCTGCTTTTTCTCCTCTTAAGAGGAAAAAAAAAGCTCACTGCTTCTTGTAGAGCACTGTAACACTAATAAGTACTAACAAACCAAAATAATTTCTAGAGTATTTTGGTAACGGCATACTTTTGGTGTTTAGGATTATTGAGCAGTCATTACCAGACTTAGAAGATATCAGAAAGGCCACATTTCTCAGGAGGGCTGTCTGATCACCAACACTATTTAGCAGAGTCCAGGAAACCAACTGAGGTGTAAGATGATTTTCTACTACCTATGTAGGAAAGCCTCTGTTTTGTTTCCTTTCTTTAAAAATCCTACTCAAACTTCAGTGCAGCACTCTCACATCTCCAATCTAGAGAGTTTAAGGGTTAGGAATTTAAAAAGATATACTTTGAAACCAATTCTGCAGGAATTTGTTGACTTGCCAAGCTTGATGCATGCATATTTCCTCCTCAAAATCAGTACGGAACTGCCGATTCTGTGACTAACACTACCCGGGCATAGCGATGCTTAGAGGAGTGGATCTTCCTATGTTTACAATTACCCGTTGGCCTCACGGTGTGTTTTACGAAGGATGCAATTCTCTGTCAAGCAACAGGAAGTTTGCCTTTACCAGGAACGCAGCATCACGTCATGAGCCAGCTCCTGCTCATGCATAGACAAGCGCCGTAGCCAATTTTTTTAAACCAAGATTACCATCAACGTGTTCTCATGCCTTAGAGGAGATGTAAAGCAGTCGCCACTCTGGAAAAAGCCTCCCTCAGTCTAGTTGCACTCCCTGGACCAGGAGCTACGAAACTTAAGCTTGGAGCTCAGGATCTGGTTAGACATGCCATGGGGTCCTCACTGATTTCAGCAGGCTTGGGATCGAGCCTTTTCTTCTCATAGAAATGGTGCAACCCCTAATTTTTCAGCACTTTACATCCAGCTTTTGAAAAAAGGGGTTATAGAGTATGATAGCGCCACTGTACCTTGACTGGCACAACCATGTAAATAACTGGCAAATAACCAATAAATTCTTGCAGCACCTTCGCTGTGGCACATCCTGCGACCTTGCCAAAGTGACAGCCGTCATCTCACCCATCACCACTAACACTGTTGTGCCCTTCCTAACAAGCAAAAGGTAAACCAAAGCTCTGCACCAAGAGACTCCTGCCCTAAAAACAACACAATAACCAACAAAACAGCACTGGTCTCTTAAAAACACAAATGAGAGGAGGCTGACCACCCAGCAAACTTGCAGGCTACTACATAGTATCAGCGTGACCAATAACACAAGAACAGAGCCAAACTGCCCAGCAGTAGATTGCTCTCTACTAGTTACTAAAAATAGTGCTGCTACAAAGAATGCATTAAGTTTTTATCTCACCACAGAAGATTACATCTTGTCCAATATATTTCTGAGCTCACGAGACAAAAATGGAAGCAGCCAACACTAAGTTAGGGTTAGTTTTTCTGTCCTCTCTGCCTATTGTGCTTTCCGATGATTAGCAGCAGAGGAAGCGAACTTTTCTCTAAGAGCACCTGTAAGACATCACCAAGTTGCCCTTCTCAGCAACAAGCCTGCCTACTAGTGCCTTTTCCGTAACCCAGAGGATTCTGGCAACCAGGAGGAGTTTGGGGAGGGTCATGACAAAGAGGAGGAGGTTTCTGTTAATAGAAGGTTATCCTAGTGGGAAGCCAGAATCAGATTTCCAGTTGACTTAGAGAGGTCTCTAATGGAACACCCGTGCACGTGGCATCAGAACGTGCTGCCTCGGTTCACCAAATCCAGAAATTGATCCACTCCTCAGGACACGAAGCAACACAAGAGGGCTCTGAGGTCTCCAGAGGTGTCAGCACAGAGTCACTCCACGTTCACTACACATGGCAGACAGCTCCTGAGATGGGCAAGGACTTACCACTGGTAGTCTAACACAATTTCATTCTGCTCCTGGCTTTGGTGCACTTTGCAGCGGATCACCAAGAAGCCATTTTAACCTACTTCCCTGCCATACTATTTCAGCGTAACCTTCGTGCAACAAGCAACCCAACCTCTGCATGCTCATTCCATGTTCCTCAACCAGCGAGCTGACTGCCGTACCAGTCCTTTAACATGCAACAGGCACAACGAGTAGTAGCTTCGATGCTGAGCTCACCAACTGCAAATCACGCTTTTGCCCCTTGCACAAAGAATTTAAAAAGTAAAAGGATGTAAGCACGAGTTATCCTGGTGACGGCTGGACAAGCGAACCACGTTTTCTTACAGACTGGACTTTTCAAAAAGACATAGCAGAGTTCTGTGATTTATTATCTGAAATAGATTTAAACATTTTTGGAAAAAAATAAAAAATAAAATAAAAAAAAGCTTTCAAACACAAAACCCTGGAAAGGAAGACAAGCTAATCTGCAAAACAGCAAAACCATCAGCTGAGGTTAGATAGGAGGCTGCATGACAACAACCTGCTGTATGAAGGGCAAAAATTGAAGATTAATTTCACTATTACACTCCACAGAAGTGAGCTCTCATCTGAGGTGAGGAAGTATGCAACGCTTTTTCAACTGTTAAAGACAAGGGCCAGTACAAATACGATAATCATTCCTCTTTAGCATACATAATCACAGAAAAAAAGATGACATTTTCGTTTTTATTATTTTATATTTGGCCAGGACTTTTGAAGGAAGGACTTTTAAAGGAAACATCAAACATTCACTTTTCTGTAGGTCTAGAAAGGACTCAGTCTTCCCCCACCCCCACCTCCCCTAGGACTTCTATTGGCCCTTCTTATATTCACTCTGCAAATTAGTTGGGAATAGCAGTATTTATACTAGATCAGCAACGTCTGGTTCTTATCCAAATGTTCCACCTAAAGAGGATGCCAGTTCTCATGGATTGGACAGCCCACCCTGCAGCATTCCTGAGAATTGTACTATATAATAATCTTGAAAGTCAGCAGAGTGGATTATCCACTTTTTTCTGGACTTGAACTCGTGACCTTAACAGTAGCACAGCAGAAAGCAAATGTGCTATGCACTTTGCCATAGTAACCTTCCATGTATTCTTTTCAACTTAAATACACACAATTGAAACAGCTACAATTTTGGAAAATTATGTACAAACCCTATATTTTTTTCTTTTTGATTACATATAAATACAAATTAGCTATTCTTCTAAAAAGTGGTTATAATAGTAAATAAATACAAAATAAGAATCTGACCATTATACTTCATGTGCTGGGGTTAAACCCATATAAAATGTACAACTAAAATACATTTAAAATCTTTAAAGGAATATTTCTCTGATTAAAATATTTGTTTTCCCAACTTTTTCGTAGACATAAATATATTTTCAAAATAGTTGTGTTTTTTTTTTTTCTTTCCATTTCATTACATAAATAAAGTCTTCATTGGGAAATATTAAAGTGTCAGCTTTTTTTTTTTTCTTTTTGTGTTTGTCTAATATATTTGCTGTGTTAGCGGCACCCACAACCCTCCACAACCATATCTTGATAGTTCTTTAATACAACTTTTTCGTTCTCATCAAGGTAGAGCATTGAAATAGCACTCAGTTCTGTCGGCACACAGCAAGCCTTGGGGATTTTGGAATTCACTGAATTGACCAAAGTCTGAACAATGGCATGGTTTGTTGAGTTTAGATGGTCTGCCAGTGGAAAAGGACATTCCCCGTGGCAGTAAAAGGCACTATACCCCGGCGGGGCAACAATCCAGTCATTCCACCCCACATCATTGAAGTCCACATATAACGGATGCCTTTTGCAACTGTATTTGTGGCGTTTACGCTGTTTGTGTTTCACTTGACGCTTTTCTCTTTTATGAAGCGGGTGTCCCTTGCCATCATGCCCAAACGTTACTAATAATGGCCTGAGCTGAGACCAGCTATCTTCATCCTGATGTAAAGACCTGCTAATCCTAACGTGCCTCTTGGAGGCACTGTTCTCTTTGTCCAAGTGAACCACCTCTACCACAAACCCATGATTAGGTTGTCCATGTGCAATCCACCTCAAAACAGCTGGCGTTACATCAAAACTTTCCCATTTACTTGCATTATGATGCACCAACCTGGTGTCCAAAAGTCTTGTGACAGGGTCCTTAGAGGTGGCTGTGGCTGGCTTTATAATTTCATAAATATTAATACGGTGATGGTAGCTGCTGTTGTTCTCAAAGGCTCCGTGCACCTGTTTCCGAAAAATCTGGAGTTCAGCTGAGGTGATAGACTCCTCATTAGGGATGGAAGTTAAATTAAAGAAGAAACGCCGTGCTGTTTTCCCACTCGTTTCTGGCAGTTCTTCCAAAACTTCTAATTTGATTAAACAGGGAGGGGGGGAAAAAGAGAGAGAAAAAAAAAATCAGGAACTGAGACAAGCAACCAAACCCCTCAGTTAGTCTGCTGCTGGCAGCTTTCAAATGACAGTTCACACACGTGACAAACAAGATCTGAAAGACTCGCAGGCAGAACATACCCTCTCCCTTGTCTTTCTGTTTATTTATGCAAGCATGTATAGCACGAAGTTAAGAACGCTTCATTCATTGTTATGCGCTTTGATTGAATGCTGGTGCCCTTTGCATTCCAGGTAGTTATAATGAGTGGCAAGGAACATGAAGCACTACGCTGGAATTCAAGGACATCAGTGAGAAAACTCAAGCACTGTAGTTAGTGGAGGCCTGATGAGAATCATTAAAACTGATTGAGGATTTAGGGTAATTATCTCATTTCGGCATTTTTCGAGAATACAGCTCTAACGTCAATCCCTTAAACTCCATTCTCAACACTGGAACTCCCCAATTTAGGTAACTTATTTAATCTCGATGTAGGGATTTTTGTGTCTTAATTAGAGACAGCAAACTCAACATCTGTAAAGGCGCTTCTCGAAGCACACCCTAGTGTTTGCTCGAAAGGACTGTAAAGAATGGCAGGAGGGTTCAACTGCTAAAGGGGATGGACGGTGAAGGGATGACAAAACAACAGGTTTTCAAAAACAAAACAAAACCCTAAACCCCGTGCCATTCTCCCCTTTCAGCCAACAAACTCTTGAATGGGACTTCAGGGGGAGTACAATGTATCTAGGGCTGCTATGAGCTATGTTGTTGCTAAAGGCACCGAAATGATGGCAAGTGTTTGCCCAGGGAATTCCCTCTAAAATTGTGATTTTTAATTCTGGTGCTAAGCATCCCAGAGAAAGATTCACTTTCTGAATGGCTGCAGGAACTGGTGCAAGCAGCTCTTAGTCCCATAACCGTTCCCTGCTGGTTCCAGCAGGACTTCCAGTACAAGGTCAGGCTCGGCTTTATGGCATTTCAGGACCAGACCAGTACTTATGAATAAGGCAGAAGCTTTGAGTGGTCACAAACCAAACTCCTGCTTTAGTAAGTCATGAACTGCAAGGGAGAACTCAATGAAAAATTGGAGTCATACTGATTTTTTCTACATTTTGTGAAAACTGGAGAATAGCTTTTATGTCAAAAAGAGTCTGTCGCAACACTGCTACTTCAAACATTCTTGCATCTGCCTCCAAACCGTAAAGGTTGCCCTCGCAGCTCCTCTCTCGCTTAGTGCCATGCCTGCTGTGCTCAGGTTTAAAAGGAACGAGCCACGCGCTGGCTTTTCCCCCTTCACTGCTGAGTGTTTACTTTCCACGTAGGGAAGCAGGCTACAGCGAGAGGTTACGTTTCACCATTCACCTCCTTTCCCACCATGGTGCTTTCCACTAACCACCGCCTCCACTTCTCCAAGGCCACCTCTCCTTTACCCGTCGGACCCATTACATCCTAGCAAACTTCTTTTTTTTTCGCCCCGGTTTCGCGCTCGGGAGCGTGGGGAAATCACATTTTCATGACTTTTCCAGCAAGCCCGCTGCGTGCCAGCACCAGAGACTAACAGCCAGGAAAGATTACAACCTGGGGAAACGTTTCCCAACGAGCACGCGAGCGACGCGCGCCACCGGCTCCGTGGGCCCGGGCGAGGAGCTGCTCGACGGGAGCTGCTCTGGGGGAAAGGCGCCCACCAGGGCTGGGGCAGAGGGCCCCGAGGTGCTGCCAGGGCCGGGTGCCCAGCTCGGGGGCTGGCTGGGCACCCGCTGCTTAGGGCCGAGGGGCCTCCGGCAGCGGGCGGCGATGGGCTGGGTGGCGTGGGGCCGGGGCTCGACGGCTCCTCGCAGGGATCGGCCGAGGGTTTCGCTCGCCTCCCACGGGGATTAGGCGGGGATTAGCAAACTCGGGCAGGCTTCGAATTGGAAGCGAGAGCTGCGGGAGCCGCCGCGCCGGGGCTGACAGCACCCAGCCGAGACGCAAAGCGCCGGGACCCCCCCGGCGGGGCTCCGCGGCCCCCCCCCGGCCCTCCCCGCCCCCGAGCACCCCCCGGCCGCCCCTACCTTCGTGGTGGAAGCTGCGCACGGTGTTGGCGCGGCTGGCGGCCCTCTCCAGCGGGTAGCCCAGCGCCGGCGCTTGCCCCAGCCGCTGGCCAGCGTGCAGGCGGTAGAGGTCCAGCATGTAGGGCGGGATGACGACGTCCTTGCCGGGGCTGGGCCGCCGCTTCAGCCCGAACATGTGGAGCAGGCGCAGCTCGAACTCGCCCAGGAGCTCCTCGGGGCGCTGCGCGGCCGGGGCGGCGCGGCCGGGCTCGCCGAGACGCCGCCGGCCCCCGGGAGGCATGAGGCCGGCCGCGCCGCCCAGCAGCACCCGGCAGAGCAGCAGCGCCAGGAGGGAGCGGGTCGCGGCACCCATCGTGGACCTGCGCGGGGGAGGAGGAGGAGGAGGCGATGGGAGGCAGTCAGCGCGGGCAGGGGGGGGAAGGAGGGGTGGGAAAAAGGGGGGGGCACGGCCCGCAAGGGGGTCCCACCCCGGCTGGGGGAGCCCCGTCGGGGCGGGAGGGTCCCGGGTCCCCCGCGGCGGGGGACGGAAGGGGCCAGGAGGGGCCGGGGCGCCCCGCAGCACACACGGGGGCAGGGGGCCGGGGCCGGGGCGGCCGCTGTCAGCCCGGCCGGGGGCACCGAGGGGCCGGGCCGCTGCCCTCGGGGCGGCACAGGTGGGAGCCCTGCACGGAGCCACCTCCCCGCCGCGCTGCCGGCTGGGCACGGCTCGGCTCGGCTCCCCGGGCTGCCCGCTCCGCTCGGCTCGGCTCGGCTCCGGGGCCGGCTCCGCACCCCCCCGGGCCGGAGAGAAAGGCAGGGTTATTTTTTCTCTCGGCGGAGCGCGAGGAGGGGAAGGAGGAGAATACAAATCCTGCTAGGTCCTCAGCCAAAGCCGCAGGACGTTCTTCTCCCCCGGGAGACTCGGCGCCGGGTTACTGCTCCCGGCATGGGGAGCGTTAGCGGCCCGGCCCCCCTCTCTCTTGCAGAGCGCCGGCACCTCCGCCGTGGCCCTCGGAGTCATCCTGCGGGAAGGCTGGCAGCGGCTCGGCGACCGCCAGAGCTATACCTGTGTGCAGCAGCAGGGGTTGTGTCTGCAGGAGGGTTTTCTGCTCTCGGGGTGTTTTTCCCGCATCACTTGGTGTTACTCCGAACTTCGCTGCTGCTCCTCTACAGCTGCCGAGCAGAAACCAGAAGTTCCCTGAAGTGCAGTCCGCCCCAGAAACATACTTTTAGCAGCCGGTTTGGGAGGCAGGAGGCAAGTCCCGGCCAGGGAAGGGCTTCTCCCTTTTAAAAGCAGCGATCGAAAAGTTGGTGCTTCTTCTTCTTCCTCCTCCTCCTCCTCGCGTGTGTGTGCGTGTGCCTGCCCGTGAATGGGTGCCTATGTGTCTACGGAGTTCAAAGGCTCCTTGTGAGAAATGTCCTCTGCATCACCCGCACCGCACAGATGGACATTTACCGGCACTCCCGCAGCACCATTGAGCCGAAGCTTCACTTTTCTCCGCTCCCTTAAAAAAGAAAGAAGGAGGGGGGGTGGGTGGGGGGGTGGAGGGAAGGGGGAGGGAAGATGAGGGAAGGAAAAAAAAAAAAAAAAAAAAAAAGGGTGGGGAGAGCAGCCCGCAGCGGCTGCGCTAGGGGACAGCGGCGGGTGCGCGGCCGCCTCCCGCCCCGCGCCGCACCATGGACGGGGCCGGCCGGGGCCGCGGGGCTTTTTGTGGCGGCGGTGTCACGACCCCGGCGGCTCGGGGCCGGCGCCAATCACAGGCGCCCTGTGGGAGCGGGCTGCGGCCCCGCACGGCTTTTAAGGGAGGCGCCGCCTCCCGGCCTCGCTCCTGCCCTCCCCGCCTCCGCCCGCTTCCCTCCCCAGCCCGCCTGAGCCGTGCCGAGCCGGCCCGGGTCGCGGGACGGGGCTGGGGCAGGTCCCGATCCCGGTCCCGTTAGGACGCGGCCCGGCCCCGCCGTGCGCCCCCAGCCCCGGGGCGAGCCCGGGCTCCGCCGCCGCCCAGGGGCCGGGTGCGGGGCGCGCAGGGCAGCGGCAGCGCCCCCGGCCCCGCAGCGCCCCTCACAGCCGCATCCCGCGGCAGCCCCGACCCCGGGGCCGGCTCCCCACTTGGCCGTGCCCGGGGCTCTCCCCGCTCTCCCCCCCCGGAGAGAGGCGTCGAGGCCGGCCGGGGAGCCGGGCTCCGCTCCGCTCCTCTCCTCCCCGCTGCGCTCCGCTCCTCCCGGCCGCCTGCCCCGGCTGCGGGTCCGGCCCCTGGCGGCCCGCGGGTTTTTTGGCTGTGGCTGCCCTCCAGTGGCGGAAAGGAGGCGGCTCCTCCGCCGCTCGCCTCCCCTCCGCCCCGCGGCACCTGCCCCCAGACCCCCGGCTCGCAGCCCCCCAAGGCTCTCTCCGCCCAAGCCCTGCTGCCTGCTCCCCCTGTGCCCGCCCGCCCCGCGGTGCCCGCATCCTCTGCTGTGTGCGGGGCCCAAGGCGATGCCCTGCGATGTGGGGAGCGCTCCTGTGCTGCCCCGCAGCTCTCAGGGTCTTCGTTTGAAAAAGCCCCGGCCAGCCCGTGCCACCTCGACATGGAGCAATAACCACCCGGCCGGCTCCATCGCCAGCTCCTCCTCTGGGAGCAGCCTTCTCCCTCCATCTCAGGGCTTCTCCGCACGGGAGAACCGCCGCTTTGAGGCAGGAGCCTTTGGGCTGAGGCCTCTTGGCCTTCCTCTCACCCTAGGCCGCCCTCAGCTCCACCAGCAGAAGCTCGCTGTGGGGACACCGCAGTGCGATGTGACCCCAAGGGCTGCTGAGGCTGTCCCGTGCCCGCTGCTCCCCGGGGACGGCCGCGGCAGGAGCGGTGCCACAGGGAGCTGAAGGCCCTCCGCGCCCCGGCAGCCTGTCCGCTGCGTCCCAGGGCAGATAATGTTTAATTTTATGACTTCCTGCAAGTCTTTAGCATGAAGTGAAGGTGCGTGCGGTGTGACTTCAGGGTATGCCAATTATGTAAATCAGCACTAAAATAACAATGGCAACGTAGTTTACACATCACTGACATTAAATGAGCGCTTCAACTTCTAATTGCCATTCCAGTTCAATCTGCAGTGGGTCATGCCAGGAAATAGTCATTTCTTGCCTCAGCACTTACTGCCTGTGCCTGGAGCATAGGCTGTGCTGTGTGCCCGGCGAGGCTTTATCTCCGGGAGCTTTCTGTGTCAGGACGGTGAGCCCTGGGAGGGAGAAGTGTGCTTGTGGTTGCTCTGAAGGCCTGGACCCGCTATCGAGAGCTTCTTGTAGGTTTGCCCCTCTCTGCTTTTAAATACAAGTTGGCTCTCACTGTCATCTGTTGTCTTGGCCGTGAGAGACGTTACCCCTACTAGTTTTTCATCCCTTGGTCTATTCAGTGAACCAGTTTCCCTGTTTGTTTCCACGAGGCCCCAGAAGCCAACAGTGCAGCACTTGTGACGTGGCCCCTGGCCCCTGCACGAGAACCTCCTACATCTCAAGCGCCAACATGGCTGAGGCCACAAGTGAAGGCGGACCTTTGGCAGACAACATCACACACAGGTGTATTCAGAATCGCTCTGTGCGGTGCAAGCACACCGGGACGTGCCCACCCAGACTCAGCTCCCCAAAGGAGCAGTGCAGCAGATGTAACACCCTTGTCGCCTTCCCACCGCGTGGTTGTGGGGAACCAGAGAGAACAAAACCAAAGCTAACCTGGCCGTAATTCCTGGTGCTGCAATTCTGCACAGGCTCCGCCAAACCGAGGAGGGAAGCAGTGCCTCAGCTCGAGTCAGCCCCAACGCGGCATCATTTCATCCTGCAGATCGAGCCTGCTGAATTCCTGGTGGAGAAACCCGCGCTCACGCTGAAGAGATCCGGTACAGATGTGGGGTTTTAGGAAACCTGACCATGCATATTTGTTAATCTCCTTTGTGAAACTTCATTTCCCTGCTCCTGAACTTTGTATAGTTGAGTGGACTGATTAATTTCTTCTTTCTTTCCTGTCTCTGCGCCCTACTTTTCCTTCTTTCTTGGTTTAGTGGTTTTTTGGTTTGGGGTTGGGTTTTTTTTTTGAGCCAGTGAGTATTCAATGAGCGACACCTGCTTCTAAGGTTTCAGATCCAGGTGCTCCTTGCAGGCGTCCAAACACAGCTGATAGATCTCGACTTTAAGTATTGTTAGGTTTTCTTAGTGAAATGATGGAAAAGTACCCATACAAGGATAGGTTTTGCAACACCCTGAGTGCCCTTTATCAAGCCCTGAAGGACAAGAAGAAAGTGTTTTTTTCCCACAGCATTTTCTTCTCAAAAATATTATACCAAATGACATTTATATATTGCCACCAGGTAGTGTCTCTTTCCTGGCCTGGTTAAACTGTGCCCACCCATGGCACAAGAATTCGGAAATCTTGGGGGCAGGAGACTTCAGCTGGAAGACCTAGGTTAGAAATGCTCACTGGGGTTTCTGGCCGTTACTGACAATCCTTACCAAAAGAACCCCACAATTTCTGGTCTAGTTAGTGTTGTGGGTCTGTAGAAACAAGCACGCTGCTCTACGCCTGTCAATAGCCAACAGTTTTACCGCTGACTTCAGCAGACCAGTTAGACCAATGCTGAGAACTTTTAAAATTCCCACTTTAGACTACTTTCCCCCAGGTATGATGAACTTTTGACATGATACATTAATAGCAGAGAGCTTTTTAGTATGTATTTTGTACGCTTTCGTGACTAAACCTGCCTCTTATGAAAAATCTGTGCTGAAGCATAGAAAATATACGTGATACAGCATCAAATGCACTTCTGAAAATGAGTTAAGATGTGTTAGTGATGTTGAGGTTTTGGCTTCATAAAGGGTGGAGATTATCTGAAAGCTTTTCTGTTTCTGGACTCTGCTTCCTGCTGGCATCTGTGTGAATATGATGTGTGGTCATTCTTTAAAATACTACTTAATGCTGTTTTCTGAAGATGTATTTGACTTTCGGTGGTTTGTCTTTTAACATCCATCAGTTGTCTCTGCTGCACAGTCTGTCTCCTATTCCATTAAGGATGGATTCTCACTCAAAAAGGTTATTTATAAGACAGTCATTTGTTTCTGAAGAGGGGAAAGGCAGTTTATTCAGAAATGTCTATTTCATTCTTATTCACCTTTGCTGAAATCTGGCAGCTCTTCAAAGCTGTTGCTGTGTTTCACAGTGAGTCTCAATTTCATTCATCAAATCTTGGCTCTCCTTCCGTCATAGCAGCAAGAAAATTGGGATTTATCAGGAAATACAACCCAGACCCAGTATTTTCTACACTTCCAGGACGTCTCCCTTGCTAATGAGTGATAACAGTTGTAATGCTGTTACATCTGCAAATGCAGGCTGCAGCAATCAGTTCACATGGCTGCACAACTGTCGTATCATACGACAAATTCCTACCAGTTGTAACTCCTACAACTGCTGGGGAACAAGGAAAAAGGGAGACTAACACGATAACATTTTGATGCGTTTAGCATCAAGAGGTGAGAAAATGCTCAAGCACCTCTGAAAGCCTGGAGAACAACCAAGATGTCACCTGACAGATTTCTAGGCATCACATCATTTATATATTTCTAATTACGTGCAGCATGAATAGTCAGAGACTGTCAGACTAGGAAGATGTGGTAGGCAGTGAACCAACTACAATTCGGGAGACCTCAGGTCTCTCCTCGGCACTACGTGTCCTTTTCCTTCCCTCCATGCCTCAGTTTTCCCACCTTGGAAGCGGGGATGGTGATGCTGACCCCCACTTGCAGGTCGCTGCAAGACCTATTAGGAAAAGTGCTAAGACCTGGGCTTTGCTATTGTTTGGGGCTCAACAGTGGGTTAATGCCAGTAGTAATCTCAAATATCTGGAATCCCAGGGCTCAATCTCACCCTCAAGTCAGTGGCAAAATTCCTGTTGGTTTTGGTGGTACAGGCTCACACGTTTAAGTAGCAAAGCGACCAGGATGCTGACTATTCCAGTCCGAAGACTCAGAGCAAAGAGAGATTTTTTTAATTATATAAGTCTTGGTAGGAAGAAAACGAGGTGAGGGCGTTCCCCCACATAAAAGAGAAACAGCTGTGTCATAGATGGTCCACTTCAGGAGCTTATAATTTCATCACTGCACAGATATTGACGTCAAGTAAAATGGAGGATAATATAAAGCTACGCATGTCGCCTTAAGAAGTGCATATTTCAGCAGTGAAACTGGATCATGTTTTGCAATTAAAATAAAATAAAGGCAAGCGTGACGTTCTGTTTAAGCAGATTGTCTGTATGAAGGCTTTATTGTAGCTGCAGATTTAGGGCATATGAAAAGGTTTTCTGTGCTCAGTTGCAGGATGAAAAACATTGCATCATCAGGCATTCTTGTTCTCTAACACTTCTTTGCCAGTGTGCCTTTGATAATGAATGGTTGCAATTTTATTTTCTGGTCTAAAGTCATGTTTTCTCAGGTCATTATCATTCCAATTTTTAAATATCCTCTTAGAACTAGACAGGACTACGGAAAGTAATAGTAAAGCTTTGTGCCTGCTCTGCGGCATGTGCTCGGCACAAGTGATCAGCTGCTGCACCTGCTTCACACTGGGAGCAAAGCTATTTGCTTTCAATTACGTCCCTTGTTCCCAGCTCTGCCCAGTTTTCAGAGAAGCTCTGATGGCAACAGGCCTCAGTTCTAGCAGCACCCTGTAACTTGTGTTTGGTTGGTTTGTGCGTTACAAACCTTACTGAAGGGGTTTCTTGGGAGAACAACATCCTTTCACCCTTCCCAGGCCCTCGTCTGCTCCGGTGCTGCACAGCTCCCTCTGCGGCGGTCCTGCGAGAATGCTCGAAACTGCAGGAACATCAGTGGCACATGTTGCATTGTGTCGTGTTCATCCCCGGAACATCTGCAGCCTGGACATCACAGTACTTGTCCTCCCCATTCTTCTCCAAGACGAGGAAGAACTGCTACCCCATTTTACAGAAGGGGAAAAGCAGCAGAGAGCAGTGAAAGGCTGTTTTTTTAAGAGGTATACAGAAGCCCGAAGACCTATATAGGTCACAACGAGATTTTCAAGGATGCATAATCAGGTTAGAGACACAAATTCCCAAAACTTCAGAAAGACGTCAGTAGCTGGCTCATGTCGACATTTTTGAAAATCCCAATCCCAAATCCATTATCCAATAGTTGCCTGAAAAATTCTTGCCATGCTTTGTCCACAGTTCTTCTGAAACCCGTAAATCCTAGCAGGAACAAAACTGCCTCATTCAGCTATGGAGAAAATCTCTGACGTGGCAGGAGACTATCTGTGCTGGGGAGAGAGGGGTTTTCACAACCTCGGTCAGGACAACAAATGTATTGGTCATCATTTTGACACACAGGTTTGTTCCCAAGCCGGATCAGTCGCTGCAGCAGAGGTGCACGTAGCAGTGAACTCCCTCGCATGCTGTGCCGTCACCTCCTCCCTTTTGTCCTCCCTTTTGTTTTTCTCACCGCTGAAGGACGGAGCGCTGGGTGGGAGCTGTACAGCCAGTCTGCTTAGTGCTTTGGGGAAGCTTGGACCGACCTTTATGTTCCCTAACACCTTCCATGACCTTCCCTCAGACTCCTGCTCTTCCTGCCATCTCCTGCGCTTCCATCTTCCCACTGCCACCAGTCCCTCTGCCACAGCTGCCTCCACCTGACACACGGGTCCTGGGAGCACCGGCTCTGGCTCCCCTCCTGCTCCCGCGATCCACAGCGGTGCAGCCCCCCGGTCCCCTCCCTGCCACCTGCCCCAGCACACCCCAAGGCTGTGCCGTGCTCCTGTCATCCCCTGCTAAGGTGTCCCTCAGTGGGAGCAGCTTCAGACCCCACAGTGCCCTCGCCCTGCACAAGAACTGCTTCCCTAGTGGGCTCACATAGCCTTGGCACCGTGTTCCTGTGGGTTTGCCTTCCTTACCTTTTCTGTTTTCTCTGTAGCTTTCACCCGAATGCACTCCATAAACATTCACATCCACTCACCTGGGTATACTAAACACTGCATGCGTGCCTTGTCAGCCATGGAATAAACTCCTTTCACAGAAATCCAAATACCAAACAAACAAACAAGCCATGGGGAACCATGGAAAAACTTCACTTATTTCGCACCTCTACCCTTCTCACCTGCTCTCTGTGCACACCCCACGCCCCTGCGTGCAGCCCCGCCAGCCACTGGGTGTGAAAAAGGGAAAGGAACCATCCCCAAATTTCTCCTGCCCCTCTTTGTCCCCCACAAAAGGCAGCCAGCACGCGAGTCAGGGAAGAAGCACAATCGCTGTGAGCCCCAAATTGCTACCTCAATCCACTTCAACCAGACTGAATGCATTCAGTAAGCACTGGTTCAGATGCTCACGCAGCCTGGGAAGAACCCCGAGGACCTAGAAATGAATGTTATGAATAAATCCTTCAAAACTTAGGGCCACTCTCTCCATACCAATGGAAAGCTGAAATTCCAAGTTGCGCAACTGAATGTGACATTCATTTCTGCAGCTGCTGGGAAAATAGTTTCCTTGCAAGATAAATTTAATAAACAGTAGAGTGTTTTGTATCTATTTTTTCCCTAAGCAACTTCTGAAATGTCGGATGTTAATATTAAGGAACTTTGACAGATTAAAAAAAATGCATCCCTGTAATAATATGTAAATAATATTTTTTCCTTCCCTCCATTCATTTACAGTATTGGACAGGTTCTGACACAGCAAGCTGGATCTACTGAGGCCAACATTGCTAAAAAGCAACTTTCTCAAAACTCTCCAAATGAAAATATACAGAGATTAAATAAAATAGAGGTTTTATATTTAGCCAAAGTGATTTCACAGCTAACCATGAGTGAATGCCATTTGCAGTACATTGCCATGTGTGTCCAGGCAGCCGGATGCATATTTTATGTTTTCTTTCATTAGAAATAATGAATTCTAATTTCATTAGAAATAAAAATTCCTCTACACTGGATCACGATCAGGCTTCTACCTGAAATGTGTCTCCTGCATTTAACAAGCCCTGTAGGCTACTGCCCAAAGTAGCACACGGGCCCTCTGCTGCTGTGCTCTGCATTGATTTCCCTTGCTGTGCACCTCGGCCACGTTGTGGTCGGCCTCTGTGAAGCTGCAACAATGCAGGTGCAGGAAGGTGTCTGAGTTACGCGTTCTGCAGGTAAGTTCTGCATCCTAAGGGCCCCAAAGAGGTGCTGCTGCTATATCGGCAGCCCCAACATGCCAGGTATCAGCTGCTGCAGCAGACAGCTTTAAGGTCTAACTCCATCTCTTTGGCTTTTGATTTGTTCTGTGGCTTTCTGAAAGCACCATGAGAGGAGATGCCTGAGCTGCCCCAAAGGGATCATTTATAACCAACATCTCCAAGCAGAGCAGCAGAAGGAATATCCCCCATGTGTTCAGAGAAGGTTTTCTTCAGCGTCCCTCAAGAGTAGTGTAATTGCTGCTGGCAATGCCTACATTTGCCCCGCTACTGACAAAGGCATTTTTAATACTGCTACCTTGATATAAATGATGGAATAAAACCAGGAAAGGCACACTTACCCAGCTAAACGATGGGTTTGCTCTTTTCTGCACAGCTTTTCTCTTGTTGTAACATTTCACACCCTAGGAGTAGAAAACACCCCAATGTCATATCCCAGGCAGGAAACAAAACCCCAAGCAGACGGTTGGGCATTGACTCTAATCTCACCCGTAATGGGCCAGTGGCAAGGGCATTTGGAAGTCAGCACCTGCAGCACAGAGGGCTTCAGACACCACACTTGGCTTGCAAAGACAATGTGAGACGAGTATTTTGGGCCAGAAAGGTGGATTTGGGGGTCGGAGCATCTATTGTCCAGCCCCAGGTTAGTGGAGCCGCAGCTTTTGTGTGTAAGGCACTGCTCACACCTGCACTAAGGGCATTAAGTAGAAACCCCAGTCTGGCAGCATCCAAGTGGCATCATATCGCTGTCTGCATGACAGCTCAAAGACTTGCCAAAAAAAGTACTGCCTTCGCGTCCCTTCTCTTCCTTCCCTTCCAACAAGGAATCACTCCACGCTCCTCCTGGCCCTGCTGCACTGCCAGGGAAGGAAAATCCTCTTCTTTCAAAGCCCAGGGCAAGCTTCCACGGGAGCAAGCTAGACCCACAGCCCTGTTTATATCTCTTCCTCTAAGGCTACGTCTCTACTAGTAAATTAAGTGTGCCTGGGAACATTCCTGGGCACGGAAGCCAACTGGCATGGAAAAGCTTGCTTCGCTGCTGGCTGCCTTCAAACTGCTGCGTGGGGATGGGCCCGAGACTGCCAGAACCAACCATGCCTGGAGACCCTTTGGGACAGAGCTTCTTGGCCTGGCTCAAAAGCATACCAGAGCTGTCCTGACAGCACTACCAGGCAATTCCCCGGGCCTAGAAGCATTCCCAGGTGATGCTTTATTTATAAATAAAGCACAGATGTAGCCCAAGGCTGTGCCTCATTCCCCCTGCTCAGGCATCACCTGGAGGATGCAGAACAGGGATTCACCCTATCAGCCACTGGCCAGCTGGTGGTGATTTCATACAGCAGGTCCTGAGGATGCCTGCCCCACATGGCTGTTCCCACAGAGGGGCTGAAGGACATTTCAGATAGCTACAGTGCTGCGAGCTGTGCACGGGCTTGCTGAAACCCATGGAGCTCTGCATGGGCACCCTAATAGCATGTACCCAGTGTAGTTTTGCGAAGTATTTGGTCCACAAACCTGATGCCAAGAGCGTAGCCCCAACAATTCAGGTGCCCCAAGCATGGGCGGGCTGCCACCGTCCCTCCATTGATTGCCCCAGCCCCAGCTCCCCGCTCCATCTCCTCTGCCAAAAGCAGAGCTCCTGCAGCAAACAGCTTGAAGAGCTCTGCCTGAGAAGTCACGCACTGTGCTTCGCGTAGTGGAGTCCTGGTTTGGGTGGGAATTTCCACATTACATGTAAGTTCTTTCCATTATATTTAAATTACATGTAAATTCTTCTAATAATCAAACCTCGTTAAATCTCAGTTAAAATCTTTAACTTGTAAACCGGGATTCCAGAATCTGTAGGAGCTGCACTCCCTTCCCTGCCATCGCTGAAGGTACAGTAGCTAACATTTCAGCTAACGTTGTTTTGTTCAAAATCAAATGAGGTTCATATTAAGCCTACAAAAGGAAATCATGATTGATGATCTGGCCTGCCCAACTACAATTCCTTTAGTAACAAAAATATTTTGTAAGTTCATTTATTATTGAGATCAAGCAATGAGTCTGGAGCTACAGAAAATGGTTCCAATTAGATTCAAGTAATTGCCATTTTGAGTGAACATGAGCTTTTTTGGATAAAAAAAAAAAAAAAGCCAATAAAAGCTCAAGTAAGCTCACATCTGAGATCTAAGCCTTCAAAGCTTTTTTTCCTCCCTCCTTTTTTTTTTTTAAAAGTGAGAGAGACATGCCCAGGGAGGATGGGGGGGAGGAGGCGTACGGGTGCATGGAGAAAAGAGGAGTGATTTTCCCAAGCTGATTTTTCTTACCGAGTGACCCAGGCTCCCTGGGAATGCCGCCCATGTGATCTGCACCGACGGGGCAGCGGCAGCGCCAGCACGAGGAGCGTCCGCAGCACCATGAAAATAAGCGGCCAACGGGGGAAAGCCTGTAAAGCACAGATTTCCTAATCTCACTGCAGTGCTCCTGCAGCCGAGGGAGAAGTGTCTTCTCCTGCAGCAGCCTTCAGAGCAAGCACTGCAGCACGTGGAGGACGCATGCAGTTTCGGTGCGGTGCCAGCAGTCACCGCAGAGCACAGGACGTAGGAACCTCACTAGGAGCTGTGTCCCAGGCCCCTGCACACCTTTCATGTGCTTTTATATTTGTCTAACTTCAATCGAGAACTGCCTGGGACAAGTCCTGCTGCTGGAGAAGGTCAGCCTGCCACCAGGGGCTCAGCAGAGGTGGCGTTCTGCTTTCATGGCATGAAGAGCAGTGCCACAGACACGTGGGCTCCTCCAAAACAGGTTTCTTACCGGATCTCACATGAATCATAACACCCAGAGCCATCACTACCGCATCCCTGCACAGTACTGCCTGCTGGCAGGCAATGGTTTCAGAGACCCTATAACCCACCCCCAGAGGAGACCCTAAGCATGGAGATTTGGGTGGTACAGAAACTATATGGAGCTGGATCGCTGCGAGGGATCACGGCAAGGGAAGGTGCAGGGTGCCCTCCTACACTGATCAAAATGTGTAGTTACTAGTAAGAGAAAATACAGACACCACTAAAAGAAATTCACTCCCATCCCCGTGCCAAAAAGCCCCTTATCCCCGGCAGCCCTCCCAGCAGGATGGCGTGCCCGGTAGATAAGTCACAAATAAAACAGTCCTTCCGCACCCCCCCACCCAGAGAAGCACTGATCAGAATTGCTTGAAGCACAGCTTGAAACAATTTTCCAGCCAGCGCTGGGGGGGCTGAAGTCACCACCCTCCTTCTGCGCAGTGAGGAACTTCTTCCACCCATGGACACGTGGATGCAAAAGCAAAGAGGATGGGGTAAGACAACATTTCCATGCTCCACGGGCAGCAGCCACGCACACACAGCTCATACAGGCGTTTCATTGAGCACGGTGTCAGCGCCCACTATATTACCTGTCTCTCACCACAAACATTTGCCTTCTGCAGGGTGCTTCCCATGAAGACCATGAGTGGTCAAGGAGTTATGAGCGAGGGAGGGAAGGTGGATTGTTTCTGATTTCAATACGTTCATTTCTTCCTTTTATTGCCCAGATGTCATCATCAGATGCTCAATTTCCTGTGCCCACCTGAAGGTCTACAAAAGTTCTCCACCGCCTCTATAGATGATTTAATCTCTGGAGTCCAATTTGCTAATAATTACATTCAGATCATAAATACAGATTTAGATTTTTGTACAGCAGCACAGAGCTTCTTTCGTGTCTGACTGCACATCAATATAACACAGAACACTTTTTGCTTTAGCACAACTTTGGTTCACAGCTTCTTAGTGCTCCTGGTGGAAGTCCTGGAGAGAAATCTGGTCAGCCTGGAGACCTATGTGGCTCAGCTCAAACTGTGTCGACTCACAGAAGCTGAAGACCTAGCTCCTCTGAGAAGTGTTCTTACACCTCGGCATTTCTGCGGCCAGTTCCTGATCAAACCTGAGAAGAAAACTCGGACTCTTTTCTTTAGAGACAGCCTCCTGTGATTCTCACTTGATACCTTCAGGTTTTGTTCTAAGCTTGTAAATATATTTCCTTAAAAGTGGTTCAAGAATGGAAGTTTTAACATACGGGACATGTCAATATTAGGTTTCATTAAGAAACTATGGCCTCCTTGTTCTTGTTCTACTAGATTTCCTTCCCCCCAGAGCAGTTACCCCATGAATGCAGAGAAGTTCCCCTCTGTAGTATCAAGGCAGGGAAGCGCAGCCACCCGAAGCACCGCTCTGGACGCTTCCAGGCATGGCCCTATCTCCTTCAGATGCTCCCCAACACTGCGGGGATGCATTCAGGAGCGGCATCACACCAGCTCCTGCCCGCCAGAAACTCGGTGCTGTGTGTGTTTCACTCCAGGCTGGACCACGGCTTGCTCCCCAGAGCCTTCGGGTGGCTGAGCCCCACGGAGGATTTCACCAGGACCAACGCAAGCGAAATCAGTCAGCTGCAAGGTCCCTGCAGGAGCTGACGGTGATGTCTGTCTAACTAAAATGAAGTATCAATATCCTAGCTCACACTCGATGAAAGAGCCATTCTGAATTATTTACTGTATGTCATACTTCAGGTTTTCATTTCAATATATTGTGAGATGTACGATAAATTATTTATAAGCGTGGCAAATTAAAATGCAGTTTCAAATCCACCTGTAGTTTTTCCGCTTGGGTTCACAGTCCAGTTTGCAACAATCGGGTGCTAATCTATTTTTGCTAATGGTTCTTCAGCTAGAGAGACATAGAGGCATACAAATTTTCCATTGAAGTCAATCTTATCCAGCTTGAATCATTTAACAGCCCGTCCTCCTTGAGATATCCTAGTGAAATACAGCTTGGGCAAAAGGGGCAAAGGTACCTGCAGCAGGTGAGCCCGCAGCTGTTTCCCAGCTTTACCCAGGAGCACACAGTGCTGTGGGGGCTCTTCCTCGCTCCTTGAAATGTCTGCGTGTCTCTGTCAAACAGGCACTTCAAGAGCGGTATTTTATTTTCTAATTCTTTCTCTTCCCTTTCTCACAGGTGGTTTTGTAGGAAGATCTTGGAAACATGCTTTGTTTTAACATGTCCAGGCGTACGTATCTTTGTGTAGGGGTGGCAGTGAAGAGTTTTGTCTTCTACTCTGAGACGTCACATATTCAATAAAGGAGTTGTTGCTTTGTCTTCCAACTCATTTTTAGACCAGCCTTGCAAAGCTCTTCGTATCTACTTGTCAAGATATTTTTCATCCTCTCTATGGCAAATAGAATAAGGAAACGGATTTTAATATTCCTCCTTTGGACCTCCACGGAGACGTGTCTTCAGACAAGAGCCCAGGTGGCAGTGATTTGAGCTCTCTTCATTAGTGGGCAACACCTCTGCAAAACTGCAATCTTCTGAGCAACACAACACACAACACTGAGCCTTGAAGAATGATAAGTTTAAGATCCAATATTTCCTGACTCGCCAGAGCTCACAATGGAAAGCTTTGTACTGGTTGAGGGGAGAAATTCCAAGTTTCTGTCCATGAAAGATCCTAAGTTCTTTAAAAATCATGACATGTTTATGCAGAGTAAAACAATTTTAGGCCCATTTAGGACATTCTGTCCCTCCGAAATTCACACTGCTGAATCTGTCCAGATGATAGGAAAACTTTTGTTGCAATAAGAACATGTTACAATACCTACTATATTTAAAATCTTCAAAGCATCTGACACATACCTTTATACAATGGTCTTGTTTAGTACCTTGTTAGCAGTTTTGTTTAAAACGGAGTCGTGGTTTATATTTTCCCAAATCACAGGACTCCCCCAGAGGTATGATGATGAGAACTGCTCCCAGCTGGGAGCCTCGCTATGGAAAGAAAGTGCCATCAGACACGGGGGCTCACAGAGCCTCGAGAAGTTTCCTACACAATATCCTGCGTTTGATTTGCTTTTGCCCTACCAAAGGCAGAGCAAAAATGTAGAAAGAGCCCTGCCTGCAGTGCTGGCGTACTCGGGAGCAGCAGCCGATGTGGCCCTGAAGCAGGCATCCCCTGCCTTGTGCCCCGGCGCAGGTAGGGCAGGACAGAGCAGGAGCTCCCTGCAGCCCCACTGTGCTGGGATCCCATCGCCCAGCCCACAGCATGGCCCCAAATACCAGGGCAACACCGGCGGGAGGCCGTTAAGTTGCTGGGCAGGGATGGAGCAAGGAGCCCAAGGGTAGCGGGGGGCCAGGAACAGGTTAATTTTGCCCTTGGAGTCAGAAAGGCATCAAAGCAGAATTGCTACAGAAGGGAAACTGAGCAGCTGCCAGACCCAAGAGCTGCTGCTTTACCTGATGTTAAAAAGGGAAAGAAAATGTCGTTTCCTCTGGTTTCTTGCGAACCTGAAACTGGATTTCTGCCAGCATGAAGAGAGCCCGTTACGTACACCCTTATATATAGACAATGTCTACAGGTACCTTATCTCTGGGAAGTCTCCAGCTGAAAAAGCCTGGCTGAAAGGTGCGGCTCCCCTTTTAATGTCAGCCCCCAGGGTGGCACAAATGGTGACTGTGTGGGTTCGTTTCTCCTGAGCAAAACGTGAGGTTGCAGCAAAGGGGAGTATGAGATGGCTGGAGGTTTTCTGGTCCAGGGGAACGTCCCATCGGACTGCAATCCCGTTACATACTCAGTCTGCAACAGGTTTCATTTAAGACATGGGCAAATCATTACTCGCCCTGTGTCTCCGTTTCTGTGCCTAAAATACTGAGTGGAATAGCTACCAGGCATTGGACATCCCAATGTATGTACTCTAGGATGTGCTTACTATCTGCATTGCCCAAGACTTAGTCAGAAAAAATAACAAACATTTGATATTACAATAATGGTAGCAAACTGTGAAAGTCTGCAATTACATTAAATTAAAACCCGGTGAGGTTCACCATACTCCGACGGGGTTGCATGAAACAGGAAGCATATTACCATCAAACTGTGTTGCAGCTGAAGTATTTTAGGTTTGGGACATTTGGATTTTAAAATTAGAAGTTGAAATTTACACAGAGACATACTTCAGTTGAAGTCTTACATTTCACCAAAAAACTACCTTTAGCAATAGATTTTCCCATTCAACTCTGTTACACTGCACCATTGTTTGTCGGACTTCTTTCCCTGCTACTTCTGGTCTTCTTTGTGAGCACAGCTCAGATTTTGCATCTGCTTTTTTTCCTGCCCAACAATCAATCATTAGAGTACAAATATCTTTAAAAATCAAAGCCAGAATCACACTGTGGACCAATTGGGTTGGCTGAAGCATTTTACACGCAAGAAGTAAGGACAGCAGCACACGCCTGAAGTTACAGCTCAGAGCTTAATTAATACCAGGGTTTTTCACCCTGCTATTAATACTTCCCTCTTGAGCTGAATGGGACTTGACCTTGTCACAACAAGATCAGGGCAAGTCTGTGAAAACAATGTTATGACATCAAAGCCAAAACAAAGGAATGTCATCGCATGTGTTGGAGGAGGATGTGACGGGGTCCTCTGACAGAAGCCAAACAATGTCAGTGTGACACCGAGAAACCTTCTTAGCCACCAAGCTGGTGGAGAGAACCACTGCCATGGGAGAATCTGGAGGACAGCAATTCCTTGAAATTCCAGAAGACGTGGACTTGATCCTCAGCTGGTGTAAACGGACTGCACTTTAATGGGGTTGGACGGATTTGCATCTGTTGGAGATCTCGTCCACTGCAACCAAACTGAGGGAACTTGTATAAATTAAAATACCACCCCGCCGAAGGGCATATAAATTCATGAGCAGCATGCTCGGGCATTGCTCCCCATACCTCATAGTATAAATAAGGCCACATCATATTTCATTTGTGGGTAAGAGCTCTCAGTTCCTCGTGCCCCTCTCCGGCACGAAAACCCCCACTTAAGGCTGGTTACTTTTCCACCTGATGCTTAGCTGGAAAAGCCTCACTGAGCAATCACTGTTCTCGTCAGCTACCGCCTAGAAGGGGGGGAGTTTCCCCGTGCCCCCTCCCCTTCCCTCGAAGAATTAACAGTACGGCCTTAGAAGGGGATTTTCCAGTATAAACAGACCTAAGCCAAACTCTTCTGCTGGCCTCTCCGTGCCCCAGCCCATATTTGCCCCATGTATAATTACCTGTGGATTTCACCTAGAAGACAGAGGATTTCACTTATAACCCCAAATAGGCAGGCTCTGACGTAATGGCAGTCTGAGGAATATAGGTCAGGGAGGTGGCCTGGCCACTGGAAATGAATTTCTGAAGCAGAATGAGAAACCTTGTTAGAGGGGAAGATAGTAATCAGCAGTGGGCCTTGGATCTAAACATTTCACCTCCAGCACTCTTGCAGCTACAGCCCTCATCTGTTTCGCTTTCCTATTTTAAGTTCCTGACTCATATCCTAAATATTGACTTCTATTTTTCTATTAGCACTGGATTTTCAGCCTCCATATTGACTTTGACTGTACCTATGGTTGATATTAAGCCTCTCAGGTCAACAAACTTTTATAGCTGTTAGCTGCTGAAACCACACTGGGCAGGAACTGGCACTATAGAGCAGTAGCTAGAAGCAATATTATTGGGAATTATAAATTATTCCTCTGCCTGAACTTTTCCTCTTATTAACATAGCTACATTCATTTTTAAACATGTGGCAAACGAATCGCACGGGGAGGACAATTGGGACTCTGTGATCTTGGGAGCCCCCGCCACCACCGGTGGGGACAGATTCTCCTCTGGGAACAGCGGAGTAACGCAGGCGAACTGACAGCAGGGGTACGGCAGCGTAATCGCAGCTGGAAATACCTGTGAGGACAGACAACACCCAGCCCGAGGATCAGAAGCCCCAAATCCATCTTAGCTGTACACACAGGCTCTTAATCTTCTCCTTTGGCTACTATTTTAGCAGGACGCGTAACTGAGCTGTTGCAAGCCAACATCAGAGAGCCCTGACCATCCATCATTTGTAAAACACTTAATGTATGGAAGAAACAATAACAGCATTAAAAGAACATTATGGCAGTGACAAAGCCAAGCCAAAAAGTGAGGAAACACAGCAATTAAGATTAACTTATGCCTCGCGGCCCAGTCTTTTTCTGCAGACCACATGCTGGCTTTTTGCACAGGGCCCAAGCTCGGGCGCGGGGCGCACAGGAGGTCCAGCTAGCCACAATCTGTGCCAGGCATTTTGCTAGCACGGGAGGACTGCAGCGGTGGGACGTGGCAGGAATGGTCTGCTGCTGCATCCCTTGGACATCCCGTCAGGCACTGCCGACCCCAGCACACGTCCCTGCACAAAGAGCTCCCCAAAAGGGCTCATTTCCAGCCAGCCTCACCGCCGGGCAGAACGTGACCCGGACCTATCTTCAATTTTCAGTCCGTGCCACGTTCAGTTTCATACTTTCTCAAAAGCAGTTATCTCCAAGGAAATGATTCCTGGGATGATAAGCCATGAATGACTTATTCAGGCAGTGTTTTCAGCCCTTCATCAGCCTGCTAGATCTCACACTAATGTTCCAGTCCTTCACATACTGATTCATTTTTCATGTGCTACCAGGCCTTTTTCAAGCAACGACTGCCAAACTAATGCGCTCCGGCCATGTAGTAAGCTATTTCTTTCCCTTTTTGTTTTTCTTACCCCATACCTTGAGTACAAGCCTGAGGAAGGAAGGAAGGGTCTGTCAGAGACGTCGTGTGATACTTGTGATTTATTATGGCTTGCTGGCACACAAGTCCCTGCAGGTCACCGGACCCTCCCCGTGCTAGGCACCGTACTGATGCTGCGCGGGGCGATGTGTCAGCCAGTACGGGGTGTCCTTTTCCCACACTTTTTAACTGGGGAGGGGTGGTTTCCCCCCTCAGTGATGGGAAGGGCAGCAAAGGTACAGGCTGACTACAGGGGGAAGCCGCAGAAGAAGCCGTGCAAGTGCCTGGAGCTGAACCCAGACCTGCAAGGCCCTGCAATGCCTCTGTCTCCCCAGCACGTTCCCAGTCCTCCCAGCTCTCAGGGAAAACCCAAGAAACACACTTTTCCCTTGCCTAAAGTCTGCAGATTTATGCTTTTCAAGGATTTACCACTTAATGGCAAAATTCTGGCCCACAATTACGCTGTGTTCTCTCTGCCAAAGCACATCCACGGGTTGTAATCAGAGAGCGCTTTTTTCCCATCCTCCCTCCAGTCTTGCCATGAGGTGGAAGAAGCCGTGATGGGTTGCAGTCACCTCCCCTCCCCATGCCAGGCAGGAGGCGTGCCTGGTGCCAGCAAGCTGCAGCCCAAAGCTGGGTGCTGAGCAAGCCCCGTTCTGCCAGCACACAGCACAGCCCCGGCGGGCAGCCCCGGTAAGGAGACGCGCGGGTTGCTCAGAGTGGTGGCAATTAAGGGCAGCGAGGAAGTAGCATTTACCCCGCTCTTAACAGCCCGGTTTCATGTGTAACCCCAAAGGTGATGCCTTGAACACGCGCATCCTGTATTTCAGCCCTCGCAGCGGGCGTGAGCTCCTCTCCCAGCAGTCTGGGAGGCCTCTGAGGAGGCCTGCGATGGGTGTTGGGAGGCACTGCGACATACAGCGGGCGTAATGACAGCCAGATAGCTAAAACCAATCCTTCTGGGAACATCCCTAGCCCTTTAGCTCCTAATTCCAGCTGTGTATTACCACAGCAGCAAGATGGAGCGAGATAAGCCTGTTGTCTTAATCAGACCTCCACTATCTGATCAGCGTTTGGACTGCACTAAGCCAGCACACTTGTTTCTGTGCTGCCCCCCTGCTCTGCAAGCAATGCAATTACCGAGCATTTTAAAAGACAAGACAGGGGAAAAAAATAAAAAATTGCTTTGCAAACTCCCTGCTGCCATTACGGTCCCAAGTGAGGCAGCCCTGCTCTGCTGTGCGCTCCCAGGAGCACCACTCGTGCTGTGAACAGCTCCTCCTTACCCCATCACTCCACACATGGGACACTATCCCCTTATTACCCTCACCCAGGGCCCTGACCTCAATTATTAACTGCGTTTAGCAAGGACATTATTAAACCTGACTCTCTGCTCCCAGATGAGCTATCATGTGTCTCTCCTTAACCCAGCAGGAACCTTTTTCTCACCCCATGCCCTCCTTATTACCCTTTAATGTGCCCCGAAGCCTCTGGAGCAACCCCATCCATCCCAGATAATGTCATTTCTAGAAAGACAGTAAAAAGGGCAGGAGAGCCCCTTCCTGCAGATTTTTCCCTAACTGGCTCCAAAGCATCTTCCCATTTCCTTTCCAGTTTCATCACCCATCTTTAGTAACAACTTCTAAAATCCAGCAGGCCTCTCCCCTCACAGAGAAGTGCAGAGCTGCGGATTTGGGCACGGCAGTTTTTAGCAGGACGCTAATTCCTTACCCCCGTGAAAATGAGCGCAACTGTCCACTACGATTAAAAAGCAACCAGATACTAATAACTAACTACTAATTAGCTTACACTTCGCTGGCAGCTCTCATTGCAAAGAAAAAGAGGAGTGTGCCTGAACCCTAATATAAAATGTCAGCGAATGTCTCTGCTTTTCTGCTTGGCACAGGCCTCTCGCAGCGTGCCGATGACGTGGGAGCAGCGAGGGCTGGCGCTGGGCAGCGCTCCCCGCTCCTTCGGGCTGCAGCTGGGCCGTGGCCCTCGGTGCAAGCTGCAGCTCTTAGGGCAGCTTTACTTCCTAAGCAGCTGGAAAAGCCCGCTGGAGGCTGTTCCAGCTGCTGAACCAAGGAGACCTCAGCAGCCTCGAAGCCTGTTGCTGCCTTCCTTGCTCCTCTTTTGGGGCTTTTACAACATGATACAGCAGGGCTCATCTCATGTGGCAAGGGGATGTCTCCCTGTGTCACCCTGCAAACCCCCAAGCCCATGGGAGACCCTGGGTTAATGGGTAACCTCCAGTGGCTGGAGATACCTGCAGCGTGCCTGCGCCCCGCAGCAGGGCCACAGCCTTCACAGAGCCTTTGCAGAGCAGTGGAGCTGCCTGGCCAGCAAGGCAGCTTCCCACCGCCTCCCTTTCCAGCCCCAGATGCACAGGAATTCCTCGCTGCAGTGCCCCGTGGCTTCACTCAACACCCCTTGCGGTGGCACACCGCCCTGCTCCGTCCCCCAGCCGGGCAATCCCACGTCCCTCCCTGCACCGCCTCGCAAGAGGAAATCTGCTCGGGGCTGCACTTCTGAAGCCAACCGCCTCCCTTTTCCATTTCCATTCCTGTCCTCCGCTACATCCTCACACAGTGCCCGGCACCGCAAAGTCCCTGTCTCCTTCGGGGCTGCCATACTGCAGACAATCCCTGCTGATAAACAGCTGGAAGGCAGGCAAACATCCACCAGACCTACCCTCGGACTTATGGTGAGCAGCTGACGAGCACAGCAGCCCTCGGATACAACACTATGACTGAATATTGCAAGCACGCCGAACGTTTTGTGGATGAGAATGCTCCCTCCCCTCAAAATATTTGTTTTCGATACCCACAAAGTAGTATAATGTCATTTAGCGAGGAAAGTTCTGGCAGTCGGTGCGCAGCCTGGCAGAGCTACAAGTCCTGTAGGTGTTATGATACACACGCAACATGTTTTACAAATAGAAAGTGGTTTCCAGAGTTCTTTAATATATTCTAATTTCCCCACCTCTGCCCAAAAAAGCTGCAGTTATGAAAATATGGTTGCATACTGAAATATTAAACTAGAAATGTGAAGAGAGTTGTTTTTTAAAAAAGCTCTCTTTTCAGCTATTTCTTCTTCTTCTTCTTCTTCTCCTTTTTTTTCTTTTTTTTTTTTTTTTAAGTCAGGTATGTTTTTAGCAACTTAAACAGGTTGGGTTACCCACAAGAAGTAGTAATTTTTCCACCTAGCAGATTGAGGTATTCATACCTTCTTTAAACAGTTCTAAATTTATTCTCCAGTATTATTCAAATAGAAATATTTGCATGTACACCCTGAATCGGATAAAACCCTTTCAGTGTTAACCCATGGGTAGAAACCACACAAATGAAGCAGATTAACAAAATGCACCTTCTTTGAATCCAAGCAGCCTTTGGAAGAAAGGCTTCCAAAATCCATCCTGCCTCCACCGCTCATTATTCTTTATTCGTTTTACAGGAGAATCCCGCTCAAGAGCAAGGCCAGTACCGGGACAACGTGCAGTGAGACAGACCCCTCACCTGAAGAACTCGCTGGCTAGCAGCCAGCTGGGTGTAAGAAGCTCTTGGTCTGTTTTACAGGTGGGAGACCAACATAAAAAAGAGCCGGAATGAGAAGTGCTCGGAGCCACGTGAGGCACCTCGGTGAGAAGCAAGCATCGAGCACCTCTGCCTCACCCCAACGCCTCAGCCACAATGCCCGGCTCCCTCCTGAACCAAGTGCACCAGCTGCTTCTTGTGAATTTGCGAGGTGCAGAGAAGCCAAGCTGGCACTTTGCAAGCCCCTGAGGTCGCCAGCTTCACCTTCAGGTGAAGTGATGCCACCTTCAGCCAGACCCCTCACAAGACCACAGAGCAGAGGCACTAAGGGGTCACACGGAGCGGGTCTTGCTGCCTCCGTCAGCACCAACTTCACAGCGTCCACTTGCACAGCAAAGGGGTGTCACTGATTTCCTCAGGAAACCTGAATGGCTGGGCCAAAAACTGCATCCTAACAGTTGGGTAGGTATTTCCATCACCTAAATGAAGACGTTTTCGGTTTGTCTCGGGTGACTGTCTCCAGGAACTACACTTCTTACTTCACTTTCTTGGGATTAGCAAATAAAAAAAGTTCCCCGGGGACTCCAAACCTATGAGAGGGGCAAGGCAGAGGAAAACTGCAGTCTGCCACAGGGCCTGGGGACTGTGATACCTCATGCAGAGGACTTCAGGGAGCAGGACCTGGAAACTATTGGGAGGCTTTCTCAGGCTTCGCAATTTCTTTATTCCCACAGCCTACAAAACGCAATCACCGCATGCAATCCCAATACACCTGTTCACAGTGAAGAGCAGCCTTTCTAATCCCCAAGACCCACGCATGGATGGTCTCCCAGACTTCTTGTATATCTAACATGTGAGGCAACCACAGAGCCTCATGTAGGTTGTGATGGGGAGACCCTGTCAGGCTGCACTGCTACCGGAGCGGGGGTGAAGCCATGCTGGGAGCGGGGCTGGCAGTGAGGCACCTGTGCAGCAGCTGCAGGTCACGACCACAAGGTCTATCTGTAGCCTGAGGACAGAAACTGAGAGAAGTTGGTGCAAATTATGCGAATTACCCAAATAATGCTTGCTGGAAAATTACATCCCCATTCTGCCATCCGTTAGCCTGCAAGTCGCTCCTCAGACAGCAGAAGAACGAATACCAAAATAAAATATTACTCAGCAGAAGGTGGGGCTGACTGATTGTGCCTTCAGCATTTCTTAACTGCTTGCAAATAAACTCCCATCTTAACAACTCTATTTTTTGGGCCAGGTCCTCACCTGGCCAGCTTCTTGGAGCTAAACTCAACAATGCTGTTTCAGGCTAGCATGAATCCATGACTTACAAGCATTTGGTGATGGTTTCTGCAACCTGCTGTCTGTCTCCAGGTTGTTTGCCAGATTCAGTAGGATTTCTCTTGGTGCTTCCCACCTCCTGCTGCTGCACAGGGGCCCCAAGCCACTGGGGTCTGTACGGGGAGCCCAGCTTCGCTGCACCCACCCAGTCATCGGTGGAAGGTTTTACACCTGGCTCTTCCCCTGGAAAATGTGACCCAGGAGATGTAACCCCAACCGTCGGTCCAGTCTCCAGCCCAGTTGAGTCCCAACCCAGCAGACCATGCGGTTAAGTCCCGAGGGACTTAAGCATGTGCTTAAGTGCTGTGCTGGATCAGTGCCTTCACAACCAGTCCGACTGCTTTGTTAGCAGTGCTGAGCACCAGGGCTGAGCTCCAACAGGAAATAGCAGCTTCCCTTTGAAGTCCTGCCACTGATGTTCACGTAGGTGGGACTTCAAAGAGGAGCCACCGCTTCCCCTCCCAGTATCGGAGGCCCCAGTGTTAGAGAAGCAGTAGTGCTGGTTTTAATTGCATTAAGGGATGCTTTAGGGCGGACGATTCAGCCCTTCTCAGTAAAAGGACAACTTTAAAAGGTTCCCACCTGCTGGCAAGAGACCCAAGGAAAGGTTAACTCGCATCCCAGAATGCCCTTTAGAACACAGGTCTGTGGAAAGCAATCTCTTCCCCTCCTGCTAACTGTTTTCCCTGCTGACACTGAAAACTACCTGGTGAGCTTCTCATTTACTCTGGAGCTGCACTGCTGGCCATCGTAAGGGTCCCTCGCCAACTGGGAGGTGGACAAGGAATGGCCAACCTCAGCTCCCATAGCAGAGATCACCGAGCCAACGCCAAGAAATACCCCCACAGGCAACCCAGATGGCTGATTCTGCTGCTGACTGACTGACAATCATACACGAGAGCACCTTTAACCTCTCTGTATCTCCTCTCCTTGAGGGAAAACAAACCAGAGAAGTCCACATCCTATATGGTGTAAATAAACTCACATTACACCAAAACCTGACTCCACTTTTCCTCTTTCCAGTCTTGCAAAGATTGCCAATATCCAGCTGTGCTCTAAATCTGCAACCAGAAGCAAGACTCAGTCAGACGGGAGAGGGATCGGTCCACAAATACAGAAAGCCCTGAGAGGCACTGATCACTGAATGCAGTAGAGAAGCAGCTAGCATTCCCAGGAAATAAAAATAACTGTGTGCAGGGCTTGCACTGATTTGCAAAGCTCTTCCATGTTCATTATGCTGTTTTTCTCTTACCTGAATTTCCATTTCATATCCAATATATGCAATCTGTATTCCATATATTTCTATATTCAAAAGTCAGCTATGTAAGTAGGCATGGATTCTGATGGAAGGTGAGTAATTGCATTTTATTTGAGGGCTGAGCACTTTGTGGCCTCATCACATGGAGTTCAGCTGAGCTTTGCTGTTCAGGTCGCCGACTTGCCGTAACCTGGTCATCTCACCTGACCATTTTGTATTTTGTACCTCTGCACACAACCCTTGCATGTTGTTTGTGGAACAAACCTGAGTCAGCAGCAAAGCAGTATGCCAGTGGGGAGTAATAAGAGGAGGATGTTTACCCCAGTAAAACCAGCTAAGCACAGATGCACCCCAAAAGTGCAGAGAGAGCTTGATGCCCCCAGGGGCTGAAAGGAGCAGCAATATCCACACAGTGTGACAAGACTGGGCTTGACCACTCAAATGATCCCAAATCCTGACATCTGTCCCAGTGTGAAGAATCACTGAAAAGCTGAACTGAAATGGTTTCTGGCTCTGGGAGAAAAGATCCGTGGGGAAAGATACGGCCACATAGATATGGCTTTGCTTATCCAACTCAACTACAGAACAGCGCGTATAGAAATGCTTGAAAAATTGCCTCTTTTTATCAACAGAAAAGTGTTTTTTTCGATAGATTTCTCCTAAAGTTTTAAACTTTTAACATAAAAATGCCACTGTGCATTTTCGGTCAAAATTACGCAATTATACTAATATTCTGCAGTTTCCCATTAAGAATTCCTTGGATTTAGGAGTCTGGGATTTTTCATTGCTATTCTTTCTGAATATTTAATCAACGTTTTCCACTGAGGGTGAAAAAAATATTCTGTCCAAGTGTAGGTTTCCTTGCAAGGTTGAGAAGGGCAAGGGGAAGGAGGGGGCGCTGTATTTTTCCTTAAAGACACAAACATTCTCTTATAACTTAAGTCACCGCTGCACTTGTAAGCCTGACAAATTTAGAGGACTTAAAATCAATCAATAAAAAAAAGAGCTTGACCACAAAGGAAGTTCTGGTCAACCCTTCAGCTTTACATCATAGGCAACATTTATTTTATCACAGCCTTACAAAAATTAAAATAGAAAAATGCATCTTCTTGGAAAACAGTAGTTATTTTCTTCCCCTGCTCAGATATTTTTATAAGCCCAGTTCCACCAGCCTCACTCATGCTGAGAATCACCTTACCCTGCAGAGCAGACCATTTATTTAGAGGCAAGATATTATGTCCCAAGCAGGACACTAAGATGCCTCCACCCAACAAAAACTCTACTGTGCAGCTGAGCTGGACCAACCTACATCCCAGGTCCAAGTCTGGTTTGAAGCATTACCCATACTGTCTGGATACTGGCCTCTATAAATAAACAGGCAAGAACGTTTGGAGAAGAGGTGAAGCCTTTCTCATTAGTTGTGAGCAAGGAAGGAAGTTGTACCTTACCAGAGACTGCGGGAATTCGCAGCTCCCTTCTTCCCTTAATAGCACTGCTGGAGGCAGAGAGGAGCAGGGCAGAGCAGCCTTACAGGGATGGTCCAGCAAAATAGCCAGGACGACCTGGGAAATGAAATACCGCACATGAGTAAGGGTGGCAGAACTTGCCTGACAGATACCTTTCTTGCTGGCTAATCATAACCACGATTTATAGCTGTTTCCATTAAATCTTAATAAAAGGACACAATGGCACAGAGGCTGATCCGAACGGCTGGCAAACATGTCTTAACCCATCTTTGTTCACAGAACTGGTTCCGATGTTTGTTACCTCCCTGCGGCCCCTGCTTGTTTTGGTTGTTTACATGGATTGGCTTCAGTAAAACTGCCACTGGTCTAGGAGGAAACTTCTGGTCAGAAGACACATAAACAGAGCTGACCAGGGCTGGTTTCAATGTTCGGCTGGAGCGCAGCAGCCCTACATTTGAAGGCCTGATACAGCTCAGGGAGCTGGACAAGGATCTGCTAAATCCCAGAGGGATATCTCAACTCCCAGGCAAGAGGCCACTCTTGGATGTTGCTTTCCTGTAAGAGTCATTTCAGGCTGGATACAAGTACTGAAAGATTTGCTGCTACCAGTGAGACCAGTCCAGCAGCCCGGAGGCCAGAACCCCGAACCAGAAAGAGCAGGGACTGGCACTGGGTCTCCCATACGCCAAGTGAGTGACTTGGCTAGCTACTGGTTTACTGCGGTAATAAGAAAAACAAAACCTTGATGGATCCTGTGTCTTTCAAGCAGAACGGAAAAAACTTGAAATCTCACAACCTCTTGTGCAACAGGAGAACCATTTCCTACTCGCTGCCACAGGGGGTAAATCTGCAGGGTTTATCACCTCGTGTCGCCAAAGTCAGAATCTGGCCTGCTGCCTTCCACCCTCATTCAGAATGCACTTTCATCTCTAGTATAAACACCGAGACATATCAAAAGCCCTGTTGACAGTACTGCTCTCATTTTCTGCTTTCAGAAGTTGCCAAAATGTACAAAATTAAACTCTCCGAGTCACAGTAGGCTGTTTTGTCAGTTTATCCAATCGGTAACGCAATACTATCGTAACCTCTATCATTCTCACTCTTCTTTTTTTCTTCCCCCACCCCCTTTCTTTCTTTCTTAAGCAAGAATTTCCCCTGGAAGGGAGCAGAGTTCCTCCAAAAATTAAATCATAGCATCAAATTTCAAAACCACAAATATAAATCAAGTACCGTTCCATTGACACAGAGGAATATTGCTTTGCACGACATGCTGCAGGAGCACTGTCCACGCCACAGTAGGTACTCTAACTATTACCACAGCTATAGTCTAAGGAGCTAGAGGAGCTTCTCTGGGAATTTCCTCTGAAATTGCAGGAGCTGGAAAGGAGCACTGACTGCTCCACTGTCTCTTAGCTACTACCTAAAAAGCACATTTGAGAACTAGCTCTGTGTTTCTTTGGTGTTTTTCCTTGTTCCTTTCAAAACTAATGAGAAATTCCGGACCTCAAAAAATACAGAATTAGGTCCTTCCTAATTTCATTAATGAAAACACGAGCAAAATAAGCAGCACCATTTAACAAACTGCAATTCTGTGGAAAACTTCTAGGAAAACAGGAGCAATGCCAGACGTTTCTCCAGCACAGGAGTTCCTAAGCGAGGAAATACATCCCCACAGTAAGGCATGCATGACATTTCCAAATGACCTTCACTTGAAATCAAAGTGTAACATACATTACCTCAGTACATAATTCATTCTTAATCTATTAATGATATGACTCATTAACGTATTAGTAGCAGTAGCGGTGTTAATAGTAGTAATACTACTGCTAATGTCATTGCCGTGCTAACAGGTTTCAACATGCTCGTTCTTCTACTCACATACAACAAAAGGCTTTGCGACCCAGTACCACAGAGGTGGTGAGACACGGAATTTGATAGCCCTACCGGTTACTACATGGGGTGTCTGCTATTATCTCTTCTTATCTCCCTGAGGAGTCGCAGATCTAAATGTGCAATCAAAAAGGGTCGGTCAGCGGTAAGATCCCTGACGGTATCTTTGCTGGACACGGGATGAAGCAGTCGAGAATGTCTTTTTCATATTCCTCCGATGTTTCTGTAATTATGCAATCAGGTGTGAAATGCCAATGTAGGACACACAGGGCTGTAGCACAGATTTCTGTTTCTCCCAGTTGCAGGAATACTCTTACCTCAGGGAAAGATTTTATGAAGTCATTTCGCAGAGCTTGTCAAGAGCTACCAGGGAAAGCTAACACACAGCATAAGAAAAGCTGTTGCATGTCTGGTTTTCTACCCTCTGTTTCCCTGCTTGGATATCTCACCTGAAAAGAGGTCAGAGGAATTGCTCTCTTAGTTTGGGACTTCCAGAAGTGCAGTTCCCCTGACCTTGGGGTGAGGTCTGCGTTCACCCACCGGGCCCTGCCAGCACTGCCACGCAGCCAGCAACGCAATGATTTCTGACCACGCTGGTTGGTACAGAAAGTACTGCTCACAAGAGCTGGGCTGAAATCCAGAGTCTGGTTTCAAGCATCTTTAAAAATTTCCTGCTTTACAAACCCAGCTTTAGGGTCAGGCCCTTCCCTGGTTCTAGAAAACTAGGAAAAGAAAACTGGGTGGTATCCCTGGCCTCATGCACTGGTAAAATCTGCAAGCATGGGTCCACCTGCCCCTCTCTGGTCATGGAGGTGAAAAGGAGCCATCCTGTCATATCTTGCCACATATCCCTGACTCCTGCATGATGGGGAATCCACACCTCAGCAGAGAATCAGCTGGGAGCCACAGCTGGGGTGGAAAATATCCACAGCAGCATTATATAGGAACAATAAAAAGCAAGACTGTAATTATCTTCCTGCTCACCCTCACGGTGCTGCAATGAGGTCTCTGCCATGAATACCTGATCTACACACAAGGGCTGTGCATCTCAGCATATCCTAACAGTGACCGCACTAGAGCTCTCACCACAAAGCCTGTACGGTGTAGGGCACCATACAGGTGTAGTGCCCGCCAGCCTTGGGCCTGCCTAGGGCTGCTGGAAACCAAGCAGGGCAGCCAGCTGGGGCTCCAAGCCCCACACAAAGAAGCCAAGCAGCAGACTGCAGCCTGTTCCCCACTCAGATGGGCGTCTGAAGGACACCTGTGGAGGCGGCCGATCCCGATGCCACTCGGGTGCAGCCCCAAGGCAGCTCTGTCCCAGAGAGGGGTCACCAGCCCCGTGCCAAGGCTGCATGGGATGGCAAGGGCCATCCAAGCATCTGTCGATGTTTGCCGTCACGACTGGTTTATCTGTCTCCCACCTGCCAGCTTTTTGGAGCCCCCAAATTGTTATTATCAAGGAGATTGTATTAAGTACTATGTGCGCAAGTGAGTAAGTAGACAGGCTCACCCCTCAGGAATGGGAAAACAAAGTCTCACAGGCAGATCTCTCCTCCTCCCTTTCCTCAGGCTTACCTTTATTTTTGGAGACAGACCCAAAACCAGTCCAGCTCCCCCCATGCCAGGCGCAAGGGACAAGGCCCCAGGATCCTTCCTGCCCATTTTTAGCCTTTTTCACAGCTTTGCCCAGGTCACCCAGCTAACGGGCTGAAACCCGCTCGCTGCACGTGCTGGAGTAACTGCAGCCTTGCCACAGCTGCCTGCCTGCCTCCTCCTGACCTAACAACCCCCGGCAATCTTCCACTGGGAAATACAGCAAGTGGGGGGTTTTACACCCCTGAAAAAAGGGAAGAGCCCCCGATGCCTCTGTCCCGCTGTGCTGATAATCTGATATTGATAATCTGGAGAGTCTGTCCTGTACACATACTGAATGGTGGCCCACGTGCTGGTGGGGGAAACACACTGCTTGGTCACACCGTGCCCCCAGCAACCCTTCTGCTGCGACCTGCAGAGGGGCGAACTTCACCTGTGCAGAGCTTTTGTGAAACCTCCACTGCTGAACCCTGCTCCTCTGTAGAGGGGGGGACAGTCCTCCCAGTGCTCCTGCGCTGTAGGAACATGGGCTTTTACATTCAGGCTGCTTTATGGAGGCTCTTGAGAGGAGAGGAGAGCTCCTAAATTGAAACCACATTGCCCAGCCTGAGCCAGAGCCTGCTGCATGAGCCCTGTCTACTCCCCGAGTCTTTCCAGTGCTGCCTGCTTCGCAGCAAGAACAGGGAACAGTGGGGTTACAGATCCCAGGAATCTGCCAGCATGGAAACAGGAACAGCTAACAGCTTAAAGCCTCCACCAGAGCTCAGGGACGCTCTTCCATCTTTCCAGGTCTTGGTGGGTGCACAGCGGTCTGAACAGCTCTTTGTGTCTGTAGCTGCTACAAGAGGAACACCTCTCCTCTTTTTACTTTTTTCTTTTTTTCTTTTTTTTTTTTTTTTTTTCCCAAAAGAGAAGCTGCTGGGACGTGCTCACCATCTCACTCTCTTCTGATAACCCTTTCGGCATCCTTCCGTTTTCTGGTGATTCAGTTGTTACCCCCTGAAATCTGATTCCTGATCTCAGCCCTCTCTTATCAGCTCCTTTCGCTGAGGAGTCCCAAAGCAACGGGTTAGTTTTAATCTCTGCGCTCTTTCTCTGTCCCCGAGGCCTCGTTTTGCTGGGGGAGGAGGTGAGTGACAGGGTGGACGTTCGGGGGGGAAGGGGCTGCCATCCATTAACTCGCTCTTATCTATCTATTCATCTGCCCAGCAAGACAAAGCCATGATTGTTGCTCCAGCTGACAGACCTGCGCTGGCTTCACTCCAGCTCCTGTGGGCCAGGGGCACAGAGGAGATGCGGAGCCACGGCCCGAGCACAAGAGGCCCCCCCGCACGGGCTCCGTGCTGAGCTCTGCACCCCACATCTTCCCAGCTGCTGGTACCCAAAGCGAGCCCACCCCGGCCACCTGCTCCCTCCGGCTGGTGTCTAAGTTCTGTTGGGTGTATACATTTGGTCGGGTGCATAAACCTGCCCTGAAAACATGGGATTGACTCTGCGCCACCCCGGCATCCGGCAAACCCGTTTGGGGCTGTGCTCTCATTTAAGCAATTATATGGGATATAGGGTGCTAGAACATGAGTTCCCTTATCTCTGTTTCCCACATCACGCCCTTTCCTAAGGCAAATTGATGTAGTCCCATTGAAGCCGAGGCACTGACTGACACTAGCTGAAGATCTGGCCCCGATTCTGCCATGCTTTGCCTCTGGGTAGTCATTTACACCTGTTCGTCGTGCACAGGGCAACCAGCAGCAACCGCTTGGGGTGCGCAGCACTGCAGCCCCATCCCATCGCCTTCAGAGCCTGCCATGCCCCGCACCAAGCCGTGGCACGGGGCCCCGCTCCCCCCGCATCTGAGTTGGTTTTGGCGTTGCACATAGGCATCCTCTCTTCTGCGTCTACTAACCCCTGAGACTGCTGCCAAGTCTCGTGAAAGAAAAAGTTGTGACCCAATTCCTGGAGGGTGACTTGGTGTAAATAACTCTCGGTGGCAGGATGACACCCTCCTGAAATCTAGCAGTGCACTTGTCAGCCCGTGAAGTGTGGAGCCAAGAGCCGGTCCCCACACAGCTTCACACGCCGAATGTCTTTTCCTCCCCTTGCACACGCAAAATCCCTGGCAATTTCCGGAAGAGCTGCGGTTGTGCAAGCCAAACAGGGCTTGGCTTATTTTCTGAATCATCCAAATAGAGCCGGTTTGCATGGACAACATCAGCTTTTGAGCGAGGCTTGCCAGGACTGAAAAAAAGCTTTATGCCTGAATTAGACCCCGGTTCCTGCAGCTAGCTGGCTTTCCTGGGTTGCCCCTGCAGCCAGCTTTAACCTCGGGGCTGTAGAGTCTTCCAGGGACTCTGCAGACCGATGCCCGTGCCCTGTTTGTAACACACCTGCAGGAATGGAGGCTGGACTTCCTCTGCCTTTTTACTGGTCTCGGGGACAGCCTGTCGCTGGCGCTATTCGGCAGCCTCAGAAGAGACTGTGCAAACAAAGCTGAAGCTGGGCAGCCACCAACAAACATCTCCATGGCCTCTGCTTTTCTTGGAGGCTTCCAGGTATGACAGTCACTCTGTTTTTTTCCATTGCCATCCAAAATCCAATCTCGATCTCAAACCAAATGGATCTAGCATTTAGATCTAAGGCACCACGGTTAGATCTGTGGCTTGCTTTGGGCTTCTAATTTCCATGGGGATTTGCATAATAAAATACAGTAATAGGCTGGGCATGTACAGCGAGCTGTGGCTGTGAGCCAGGAGCTAATGAGCTCTATTGCAGACTCTTTAGCTCCGGACAAGTCACTTGACCTTCCAAAGTCACATCATCCCCATCTGTGAAATGGGGTAGTAATACTTGCCTCACAGGGGTGTTGTGAGGATTAATTAGTTACTGCTTGTACATCACTTTGATGATCTTAAGAGCTACATGCTTCTTAAGTATTGTTATTATATCATGGCTGGGAAGATATTGCAGCTGGGGCTAAATCCCGCCCTTGGAAAAAGATGCGTCTTCCCCCACGTCTTGTAAAATCAGCTGCTGGGCTTGCGCAAGGAGCATTTATATAACTTTGGTACCAAACAGCAATATGCACCTCGTACCTTTGACGTTGCCAAATCCCCAGAACAATATCCTGCTGGCAGTCATGTGGTGCACCCATCCCGGCACAAACAGCTTTGGGCAGGAGCCCGATTGCGAGCTCCTTCTCTCTCTTCCCTCATGCCAACCTCTCTTGAAATTAGTAAATGTTTCCACCAGGCATTTCAGAGGTGACCTCAGGTCCAGAGCTTGGCGCGCCACGCAAAGCCCCTGGGCACGGCAGCCCACGGAGGACACGCTGCGCGGGACCGCGCGCCCAGGACCACCGAGCGTGCTCTGCGCAGGGCAAAGCCACGGCAAGTCTGCAGAAAGACACAGATGTGTACATGAACGCAGCCAGGAAAGGTAAGCTCCCCTCGCCTGAGCTCTATCCCTCGGGTTGGCACTTCTCGCTCAGCCTTACACTCCCCCAGTATGCAAAGCCCTTTCTCCTCCTCAGCATTTGGGCCTGAATGATAGCAAATAGCGCACAAAGAGAAGGATTTCGCTGACTGCACCGGGCTACGGCTCAGGATCATGAGGCTCAAACCACAGCATCCAGCCAACTCGTGGAACACACAGGAGTTACGCATCCAAATTTCAGTGACATTTAGTGGAAGTCGGCCAAATGGCTCCCTTTGATTCCTTTGAAATCCGAGCCATAACTGTCACTGCATCTTAGACGTGTGAACTGCTCTGAGAAGGCTCCCATATAGATTAGACCGCGATCAAAGAGTTCCACTAAACTGAATTGCACGAAGACGGAGAGCTGAGGCGAGGCTGATCGGCAACAACAGTGTCTGCAAAAGAAGCCCCCAGACTAGCAGGTTCGAAAGGGTTAAAGCAGAAAGTTGTTTGGGTAGACGGTGTACATTAACTATCATTTTCAGTCAGCATGCAATGACTAGTTAGCGGGGCTTATCATCCTCAGCTATGTGAGGAATTACAATAAATGCCTGAAATGCAAGCAGGTTTCCGGCTTAGGTAGGTAAATAATGGGAGCCACTATTTTTGTCTGAGCTGCAAGAATTCCCTGCGCACACACACTCCCCTCCCCACTGTAACACGTCTAGCCCTACTCCCTGCTGCTTGCCAAAATGAGGTCCTTTCATGCTTCCTCAGGACTTTGCTTTGTCTGCAGAAGTAGCCAACTCAGGACTTCCTCCTTGGTGGAAAGCAAGAGGTTACATTTGCTGCACTCATGCGTTTAAAATACTTTTGGAACGCGGTGACCGAAGGACGAGTGGCAGGAGGTACGAGCAGCTCTGAGACAGGGACTGCACAATTTGTAGGGACAAGGTAACAAACAGGCGGAGCGGAGCTGTGGCACTGTCAGAGCCTGGTAGCGACCCTCCCGCTGCCTTCGGTGCCATGAGGCTTCACCTCCACAGCGCATCCCGCACACAACGTGCTCTCAGACGGCTCAGTGCTTCAGCTGCTATTGGAACAGCCAGTGGAGAAAAACACCGCCTGCCTCTGCAGGACAGGAACAGGGTAAACTTTGGAGAGCACTTAGTAGTAAATAGGGAATAAAGTCATTACAGTCGGGCAGTTTATTCTCATTTAGCCCAAGGCCCTTTTCCCTGCCCTGGCATCCCCTGGCACGTGCCTGACCTGGCCTCTCTCGGAGGCCCCTTTGAGGTTTGCGCGACGCAGCCTTCACGCGCCAGCTCACGAAAACCCCGGGCGCCTGCCCCAGGAGGGGAAGCAGGGTGGGATCCTGCGCCTTGTGCAGTCCCGCATTGACTTGGCCATGCTCCAGGTAAGAACCTCAGCCCGTGAATGCTCCAACTGATGTGAGCCACCGCTGGGGAAAGCCTGGCAGAGGCACAGAGCTGGCGGTGCCCGGAAGGGTTAACCAGCAGCAGGGCTCACGGCGTGTCCTCCCTCGTTCCTCCACACACGCCGTACCTCTTCGCAAAGTGAACGTATTAACACTGGCATGCTCCCACACACCGCCTTGGCTCCCCTCCAGGAAATCATAACCCAGCTATTTGGCACACAAGGCCGCAATTTTATTTACACAATCAACTTCTTGATAAACACAAAACTTACAAAATATACCACACCCTTAAAATATATATATATATATAATAAAAATAAAAAAAAAAAAAGAAGGAGTGTGGGGAGAACTGCAGTAACCTGAATGTCTCGGCCAGAAGTCCAACCCACTTGATTTGGTAGCCCTATCCCCAAAGAAGTCACCTGTGGCTACATAAGGGTTTGCCCTGGCTTTGAGGCAGGATCCTGCTCAGGGAGGACATGGAGGGGCTCCATGGGGCTGGGAAATGCGGGGTGCATTTGTGCTGCCCCAGGCAGGTTTGCTCCTGGGCAGTGGGGAGTGCAGGCACCAGCGGCACCCCCAGCCCTCACACCCCTCGCCTGGTGTCACCGCTGCTCCCGGTGAGCATCTCTGTCCTCTGATGAGGGCAAGAGTGCCCCACTTTTCCCATCACCCCAAAGCACTGTCAAACAGCTCTTGTCCTCTTCTCAGCGTGACACTGTGGGGAGGGTCCCGTCCCTACAAACGTTGCAGCCTTCAGCTCCGTGCCCCTTAATCAGTCTGACCACTTGCAGGTGGAAGTGTAGCTGTCCTCTGGGGAAGGAAAACATTGCTGCCAGGTTTTCTGGAGACACGCTCCACTTTGCCAGAGCACCTTAGCTGGGAAGCCTCAGTCCCCAGCAGCCCCAAAGCTTCGGTTGACCCCTTCAAAGCTGTCCCCTTGCCTGGCTACTTGGCAAGTGGCTCAGTCTCGCTCCATTGACTCTGCAGATATGGGAGAGCAGGGCAGCACCTGGTGCAAGCTCTCCAAACGCTGGGGCTGATGCTCGTTCTGCCAAGCTTCAAACTGCACCAAGACATAAGCATTAAGACAAGGAGATGCTTATCCACAGCCCAAACCCCACTCAAGAGAAACTGCATGAGGAAAAATAATGGGCCAAGGGCATTAAACTGATTTATACTGGCTGAGGATCTGGACAAATCTACTTTATTCCTCACAGATAAAAAGATCTGCCCGAGGCTAATAAGCTTTTGATAGTTTCGGAAACAAAGATTGATTCTATTTATACTTTTTTTTTCACAAATAGGAAGAATCACCTTCAAATACCTGAGACACACTGCAATCATTTAGACAGATAAACATCTTGATTCCTAGAGATAACAGAAGCTGAATGGTTGGCCTCAAAACCAAGCATTCGTGACAATTCTTGAAACAAGAATGTTATTACTCTCCATTTCCACAACAATTTACATGCGACTGCAAAGAAAACCCTTCTCCCTGTGCAGCTGGATCATGTACTCTAAACACGCTGCCCGCAGCCTTGCCACAGTACCTGAACACCCGGAGCTGGGTGCTGCCTGCCAGAGATTTTCCTTCTCTTCACAGCTTGGGAAGGGAGAACACGGGTTCATCTAAACAGACAGCAACTGTGATGACAATATCTCGTGCTGCACAATACAAAACAACGACCATGTGTTCGCTCCCCTCTCTCCCTCTCCAAAAAGCAGCAGTTGAATAAGAACCACCACCATCAGTCAGGAGGGGACCTTGCCCTTGGGGACTGCCCCTCAGCTCATGAGGACAAGTCCCAGAGAGACTGCTGCGGGATGCTGATACAGCTGCTCCAGTCCAAGCACCTGTCAGTGCTGTCTTATTTTTGCAGTACCCATCCCTAAGGGTCTTGCACTCACCTCCACAACTAAATATTTACAAGGGGTAATGTAGATGTTTCCTATCCATTCAGCTGCCCATCAACAACAAGCTGTGCTTGTATTGTGAAGCATCATCACAAACACCAGGTATTGTTGGATTTCTCTAGAGGGGTCACCTCCTGCAACTTTACAGCGAGTAGCACCACAGCTACTGGTTTCCACTCAAATCATTTTAATGTACCTAGGAACCTCATCTCTAACTTACAGTCAATTTGTATCCCTTGTGAATGCAGGGACTTGAATGCCTAAGATGCAAAAACCAGAAGGCAACTTTCCTCCAGCTCTAGGCACCAAAACGGCAGGATTTCTAAAGCTGATCTCAAGATCCCACTTTTTTGAATGCTGCCATATAAAAGAGAAACAGCTCTCAGTACGCAGGTGGTTAATAAGAAGCGCTATAAACTGGCGAACCAACTGAACTGGTTTGCTGGAAGTACGTTCTGCAAATAGCCTCCTTAGTGCATCTTTTCATCTTACATACATTACATCCAAAAGCTAGATGCCTTGTCAGAAATGACACTGGGACACCACGTGTTCCCGGCTGCACACAGCCGCTTGGCACACTGCTGCTGCTCAGTGCAGGCAGGCAGTGGGTGCTCCAGCACGCAGCAGCAGCCCGTGGCCTGTGTGCTGCTGGCTGGGTGCAGGCTCCTGCATGGCCAGAGCAGCAGAGGTGGCTTTTTTGCAGGGCAAAAGTGGGCTGAAGAGAGCCTACAGCTCTCAGGAAAACCACCTCTTCCAATGTGATCCATCCGGGAGGGATCAGACCAGTGGCCGACAGCATCACAGCTCTCTGTGCTGCTGAAAGTGGGGAGACAACACTGGCAGCATCAAAAGCACTGAGTGCTCAGAGCTCCTTGACACCTCCCATATCCTTGCCAGCAATTGCAAAGCTAAAGGGTTTTGCAAAAGTGTGTAGCTTTTGGGAGAGCATAATTTGGACCAGCAACCACTGCCCCTTCAGAGTGACACTGGGGTGAGGATAAAACACGAGTGATCTTCTTCCACCTCACCATAACCCTCACACCGTGTTTGCCCCCCTCTTCTCCTGCATCTCTGCAGAGGTTGAGATGCCGAGACCAGGGGGAACCAGGGCCCAAATGAGAACTTCATGGCTCTGCAAGAAAGCTCAGGGACCTTCCAGCTGAGGGACGTTTCCAACAGAAGCACCCGTGGTTTGTCGGAAACGGGCTCCAAACTGGCCTCGTCAAGCCTCTGAAATAAGAGCCACAGGAGGGCAAGATGTGGAGGAGGACTTCAAGGGTGCTTTCAAATGAACTGAATCAGAGGTTTACCCAACCCCGCTCTTTCAGAAGTTTCTGAATAACGCACTGGCTTGAACCACTGGAAAGAAACAAATAAATGAGCTGGCAACTTTCACAGGGAGGAGCCTTGAAGCCCAGTTCCCAAGACCACGCCAACCAGCTCGGTGTGACAGCATGCAGGAATGAAAATAGGTAGGTAACATTAACAGAAATACACTGAAACTTAATAACAGCAGCTTGTCAGGACATGCAGCGAGGAGAAATGGCTCATAATAGCTCCAGCTTGTATTATGAATGTTTCAGAGCCACCTGGCTACGCGAGCTGCCTCAGCTCAGCTGGTGTTCTGTGTACGCCGTGCTGAGCCACGCTGCGTGCTCCGCAGGGCGGCCGTCAGGCTGCAGCCCCAACATCCGCAGAGACATCCCAAGAGACACCGCTCCGCTCGGCAGACCTTGCGTGTCTTAGGAGAGCAACGCAGCCACGAACAGAGCCTCTGACGAGCTAAGGCCGTGTCCTCCTTTGGTGTAAATCAGCAAGGCTCACTCGGGGCAAGCGGAGTTGCCCTGATTTACACCGCCCCTGCGCTGCAGCCCCATTGTATGAACGCTTCCTCGCCTCGGTCACAGCTCCCGTGTGTCTGTCAGGAGCTTCCAGCAAAGGCACAGCTCGTAAGGGAAAGCAATCCCCCTGCCTTTCCTCTCCTGATCTGATTCGCATACAAAATGGGCTTATGAACTCAAAAATTATGGGAGGGATTCAGGGAGGAGGAAAGGGAGACACAAGAGCCCTTTTATTTTGCGTCTTATTCACAATGAAAATTGGCACAGAAGCCGACCACATACATTAACATAGTTTGGGCAAGTTTAACTCTCATGAATACATTTCTGTGGAAAAACTATGTGACTATGGAAAAATCCCCTCTTTTTTGCCACTTGAAAAGATAACAGGCTTCTATGTGGAACATACCCAGAACCTGCCTGATTCAGAGACATGGAAATACAAAGATGAATAAGGCTGAGTTTCCCATGCTAGGGGCCCATGGAAAGTGAGAGGGGAGGAAGCAGTAAGGAGGCCCATTGACTCGCCAGGAGGACTTTCATCCTACAGGTGAAGGAAGTATTTGAAGGCACGAGTAACATTGCAGGCCTGTTCCAGAGCCCATTTAAGTCACTGGCAAACATTTCATTGACTTCACTGGGATGTGGGTCAGGGCTAAACAGTTTTCAAATATAAGCCAAGGCTATTTCTACATCGCTGCGTAATGAGTGGGATTCAAGGCCATTCAAGTGTGCCCAGTGCTGTGACTTACCTGCTGGCTGTCCGCAGCCCTGGCTGCTAGCCTTGCTGCTGCTTGGGCACAGATCTCCGTATGAGAATTTTTGAGAGGAACCACTGAGGAAGAGCTGAGCTGAGAGCCTTTTTGGAGGCTTGTTTGGACTGAAGTGTGCACTAGACTTCAGCCACATCTAAATCAGGTGGACTGGAGGAAGAACAGCTCTGGCCAAATGTGCCGGGGCAGCAACTCCTCTCCTTCTGTCCCGTACCTCACCTCTGCTGCCCCTCGCCAGGCTCAGGCTGAGGAGGGCTCCCCACATGTGCTGCGGGGTTTGCAGTGGGCTCATCTGCTGGCCAGTGGGCCCCTTCCCTTGTGTGGTGGTAGAAGTGTACCTGGATCCCAAACCTGGAATTTAAAGCCAGCCCAGCCCCCAGCTACATCAGCGTGTGCTGGGACCTTCTCACCCAGCCCCAGCCCAGATGCAGCCTTCCAAGTCCCGCAGAATTGCCTGAGTTACACAGAAAGTGGCCCTCTTCTTACATCCCTAACTGCAACCTACAAGCTATTGCCATTCCTATATCGGAATATGGGAGGAAACCCCTTCTCCTTTGCTCACTGCCATCCCACAGCACTAGCCTTGCTTCAGTGCCCTGTTGATGGCTGAGGACGGTAACCTCAGTGTTACATATTTTCTTTTGAGTGAGCGTCTGCTTTATTACTAGCCTATCTGATATGACAGCTTGCATTACACGTCCTTCAACAGACCACTTGAGTAGCACACCATTGTATTAGGCCTTTAATATCTTTCTAATTAGTTTAATAAATTACTAATTGAACTCTTTAAATGACTCATATTGGTGCAGTGAGTCTCACTGTACGGAAAATTCATCGATCTCAGAAGAGGATACACCACAGAATCATCCTCTCCTGCTAGGTAACACAAAGTTAAACTGTGGGGTAGGCACAGGACAGGGAATTTTCCCCCAAGATTAGCAGTTCAGAGCCCATACCGCTGCGACGTATCTAAGAACCACATCTTTTGCACCTGCCTAAACGCGGAGTTTCCACTGATGTCAGCGTGCGGAACAAGCGAGGCGTGCAGACCCACACATCGGGGGCAATGGATCTGCAGAGCAGATCAAAAGGGAGCGTCCTCCCGCTGCGGCGAGCCCGTCCATAGTGCTAGCTGCTGCCATCGTGACACTCAGCACACATCGCCGCTGATGTCACTGCTAACTGTGGTCCCACTGGGGAGGTGGGGCTTGGCAGCGAGCAGCAAACAGGATTTCTTGTGGACTGTCCAACAGTGACCACTCCAGCAATGCCAAGAGGCCGCCTTTGCCTTTTCCAACACAACTGTCTTTAAATACAACCCAGGACCAATGTCTGCACCTGGCAATAGCTTGGCAGCTGGCAAAAAGTAACTGAGTCTTTCAGGATCTGTTCTGCACATGCACAATTCGCTGTTACTGCGCTTGCTCAGATGTGTCTGCCTGGCCCTTCACTCACTGAGCTGCTGTTTTTTCCCTAGCAGCCAGCCTGCTCGCCACCTCCCTCAGAGCAAAGGATGGGGCTGTTCTCACCTAGCTCCCAACAGTGCTGCTATCTGCATCAGCTCAGCCACATTCACCTCCCAGCTGAGTTAACGGAGGTAGATAGGCACTGCTAGGGAGTAAAGCGCCCAGCCTGCGGCAGATACCTACCTCAGGAGGAGATTGGTATCGCTCCCCAACAGCTGCGAAGAGCATTTAGCTCTGGATCGGCTGTAGATGTCCACACAGGGCCAGAGGAATCCCACCCCAAGTGAGTGGTCAGATGCTGAGCCGCTGCTGCTGCTGTGATGGGTTAAAAGCAGAGTTGTTTTACTGAACAGCTGGCCCTGTGTGTGTCCCCTGCTCCTCGCCCACCGATTTGGCCTGCTTCTAAACTGTCTTTTATGATTGCCCCTAGCACGGGAACCTGTCCCTGTACCTCCAACAAGCAACAAGAACATGAAGACCGCCACGTGTGCACAGGCAGAGCTGCTCTAACACAAAGGCTGGAAGCAGAACTGGTTAGCCAAGTCCTTACCTGCAGACAAAAAGCCCCAAAAGGGACCTTTGTAGACATCTCAGCTGGTGTCCTGCATTACCAGTCAGCCTTTCACCCAGCAGATCTCTGAGCTTAGAAGGCAACGTGGTTCCCTGCTATAATTATGGGTATGTTCCCACTGGATTCGGCACCACTGGTTAACCAAACATCACGCATTAGCTCCTCGGAGAAAGACTATTTATTTTACCCACACAAGGTTTATCTTGTAGGAGCCATCAACTTTCCATGGAAAGATCAGGCTCTACTATACATCAGGCATTAGAGGCAGCTTCTAAACTTTAATATCTCCAAAGGAACAATAACTGTGACCCTTCCAATATTTTATATTTGCAGACAAGCGCTATGAACTCACTGGGATCAGCAGGTGGTGTGTGTTCAGCTGCTCGGAGCAACATTCAGCCTGCCTATTCCCAGCGAGGGCAGCTGACATCAGAGAGGCAATGCCCCGTGAATGTGCCATTCAGCGGACAGGAGGGCCCACAGTCTGCACGTTAGAGATGAAAGTGTTTGTAACATGCAGATGTTTTCCATGCAGAGGCCGAGCAAAGTGATGGACGAGCTCGTGTAAATCTTGTGCTGTTGCGTGTTTGTTGTTTTAGTTGTTGTTGTTTAAATTTCTCCCTCACATGCCCCCATTTCCTTGCCTTGTGTGGAAGAATGATAGCATTAAAAATAATGGGTTATATCCGTAGCTGATATAATTTGGTGTGACTCCAGTGACTTCACAGAGCTATGCCTGTTTATACAAGCTGCAAGTTTCTCCCATCAATTTAAAGCTGTACAGATTTACATCACGGGGAACACGGCTGTTTGTTTTTTCCCTCGCTTGATTAAAGGGTCCTCCCACGGCCACATGAGCCAGAGCAGAGCTGAGGTGCTGAGCAGGAGAGGCCCACGGCTGTACCCACCACCGCCTCTCCTTGTTGGCACGTAGCTCCGTGCCCTCCCCACCTCCCTGAGTCCCAACACATCCCAAATGTCCCTGAGCCCTGCGGAGGACGGGGCCCTCTTCACCACCAGGGCTGGGGGTAAAAACTCCTGCTGTGGTTGATAGGGGGCAGTGACCTGGATGCACAGGTCCCTCTGCCCAGGTGATTTCCTTAACCACCAAGCTAATGGCTATTTTTAAAAAGTCCTCCTTCCCTTTCATTTTCATTTCATGAAACATTTCGAGACGCCTTGCTTTCATCTTCCTATGGAGTAAAAACACATTTCGAAACCTGACCATTTTCTATTAAATGAAATTCTTGTGTTCCCACTTGCCCTAACCAGAAGTACTGTACCATCACATCCGCAAAATATGCTGCATTGTGCTATGATCTTGTGCCATTCTGCAGAGAAACACGACAAGGTTTCACGTGGCATTACAACCCAACCTCACTCAAAATTCCCCTCCTGGAAGCAAGCACCCATCCACGCACACAAAGCATGAAGCCAGACACTTCCCTTTCGGAAACAGTTTGCTGAGCAGGCTGGAGAGCTTAAATGCTGCTGAAAACAACAACACTGCTGGACAACAAGCTGACCCAGCCTGATCTGGGGATACACTGAATAATCCAAAAGAGCAGGTGACTTAAATACCAAATTCCTTGCCACATTTACTGATTTAATGTGACCACTAAAGTTCTCCAGGCTTTTTGGAAGCCCTAGTTGTGATTGCAGGAACCAGTATGTCCAAGACAATTCCACAGGTTGAACGCTGTCATTAAAAGCGTGACCTGTTCCTGCTTGAGGCAAACGGTGGAGTCCCTGCAGGAGTGGGAGTGAATTAACTGCCTGTACCATCCATCACAGCAGGAGCTCTCCCCTATGAAGCAAGACCACTGGAGATCTCTGAGGCCATGGTAAAAGTCTCACATATTTTCCAATTAAATCTGAGCTTCATACTGCCTAGTGACCTGCAAGACGTGTTTGGAGTACATTTGCTGGATGAATTGAGAGAGCACCCAAAATGACGAGGGAGAATTCCTATATAAGGACAACCTTTTCACCAGGAAAAGTGGTCAAACACCGAGACAGAGGTCCAGAAAGATTGTCTCTGCCTCAGAGATCTTCTAAACATGATGGGACAAGGCCCTCAGCTACCTGCTTTGAGCAGGAAGCCCTGCTGCTAGATGATCTCCAGAGGTGCCTTCCGCCCTTAACTATTCCGTGTTTTCATGAACATGATCCCGATGTTTGGGAACCACTGCAAGAGTGTGAGATGACCTCTCAGGGGCAGGATCCATGTCCTGTTTCTCAGCCATAACACTATTTAAATAAGAAGTCATCAAAGAAAAAGCAGGTATTCTTTAATATTGCTCACCTGCAGCCCCAGTCACGCCTATTCTCTAAAGCCCCATGCTTAACGCGGCGCCTATTTCAGAAGGAGGTGCCGAAGCCTCCCAGTTGAGCCCGCTGCATGCGGAGGCCCTTCCCGCAGGGCTCTCCTCCTGAAGCCCACCTTCCCAGCAATGTGCCTACGTGCCGCATGTACGCTGCTTTCCACGTGCCCTCCTGCTCTGAGATCAACGTTTCCAGCCTGTTCCTCCTTCCCCGGGGCTGCTGACTTGCTAGAGGTTAAGCTGCCTCTCAAAACAGCCCCCTTCCCACTTAGCCTGTATCCCGGGATTTTCTTCCATGAAAAAGGCACTGTAAAGGCTCTGGGCCCTGTGCTATGATTTACACTTTTTCATCTCCTGTAGAAAGCCTGCCGTGTATGTGATGATACCATTCAGCTCCGTTTACCTGAGAACTTAAAAAAATACCATCGGAGGTTGTTTTTTCCATATGGGTAAATAGTAGGGGTGGGAGTATTCCTTATGGGAAACCTGGAACAGTCGCACTCTGTCGGCCTGACATTTCCTGCTGTAATTGAAACTTTTGATGTTAAAAATTCCATTTACACAGTGTCTCTCTAAGCCAGGCAGGGAGAAGGGCAGAGGTGGGCGCAGCGTTAGCACACAGTTTCCCCAACTCCCCCACTGCAGCCAGTTAAACTACAGCAGGTGAGATGCGTAGATGTAAGGGCAGGAATATGAGGAAGGAAATACCAGCTGAGTTAGGTAATTTGGGTCAGAGGAAGCCAGGCATAGTTACAGAGGCAGGTAGAGATTAAATCAGCTTGAGGCTCTAGGTCTTCGCTCCTGCCCATGCCCCTGCCCAGGAGGGCTGGGAGAGGAGCACCCGCACGGTGCTGTGCTTGCAGGGATGCCTGGGCTCCACCTTGAGAAGAGGGACAGAAAAAAACAGCTCCCTCAGAACTTCTGGGGCCTTCTGATCCAAGCTGCTACGTAACCCCTTAGGTTGGGTTTTCATGACCTGCCTAAGTCTGCCCTGTGGCAAGTTACAGGGCGCTTGGCCGAGTGTCTGCAGAAATCCCACCCGAAGCTGCGCAGCCTGACCCTCAGCCTGACCCTCGGCCAGAGCGGCCAAGCCTCGGGCAGAGACCCAGGCAGAGCAGCCCCCTGCCACCAGGCCTCCACTTCCCCCAGCACCAGCTCCAGGGCCCACCACAGCCTGGCCCCTGAAGACCAGCACACCGCTGCTCCCCACCGAAGGCAGCCCAGCAAGCCTGGCCAGTCTCAGCTCGGTTTATCCATGCACAGGGCTGCTCCCAGCTGGGGACGCATCTCGTGGGTCCACAGGGCTTTCAGCCAGCACAGCTCACCCGTCCTCTCCCTCGGCTCTGCAGCAGCTGCTGGCTCAAGTCCTGCCTCTACCCCTGGCTCTACCCCACCCCAAGAGCTCCAGTCGTTCCCAGCCCTCCAGCGAGGCAGACGCCTGCCCTCCTCCTCCACGAAACCTCCGGCAGACTCTCCAGGGCTGAAGAGCAGCAGCAAGAAACATCTGAGTGCTGGTATCGCCACTGGCCCCAGCTCCCGCTAGCAGCAAATACATTAATAAGACAAAGTACGGGACAAAGTGGAATCCTTGTGAGTAATGGACATAATTACATTAGCTAGGCAAAGTAACTTTATGTTAAGAAACATTTTTGGCATGCCATGAAAAGTTTAAATCCTGTCACACCCCAACAGTTACAAAAGTCAAAGACAACATAACATGAGCTTTATTTTAACTGTTACATGCATTTGCATAAAAATGCTTCTTCAGAACGATGATACAGCCTTGCTTCCCTGTTTTATTTTTTCGCTATTTTCCTTTTGATGCAACTTTCTTGTATCCTCAAAGGCATGAAGCAGAACAGGAAACAGTTCTGCCTGCAACTCTTTTCTCAGGCACCTTAAAAAAAGAAAGCTCAATATTGTGTGCTGAGCTTCTTCAAGATATCCACCGACAAGACAGTAAAAAAAACAAGAACCTAGCTTCACCAATCATTTCTGAAGATCTGTATCTCCATCGTCAAATATGTATCTGACCCTCCAGCCACAACAGTGACAGCCACGGCAGTGACAGCCACGATAACAAGCAAATGAAATTCACCATTATTCTTTCTAGCAATCTTTACAAGCAATGGGCAGCACGGGGTAAGAAAACTGAAGCTGGTCTACAGAAACAGACATTTTAAAAAGGAAACAAGTGACTTATTTGAACAGCTGCTCACTTTAATTCTCATTTCCAACCCTGTAACATACATGATAATCGACTATGAACTCAACCCACGCCTAGGAGTACCACAAAAAGTTTGTTCAAAAACTATTCGGGCCTTAAAAATACTGATCAACTAACACATTTTATAATGCTGACTTTCTCAAACTCAGTCACCATCACTAATGACGGTTTTTGTTGTTTCAGATTGCACAAAACATTTCTTCTGAGGCTAAATGGATCTTTTTTTTTTCATTTTTGACAGACTGAATACTTCAGGGGTAAAATTAATTTTGAAAGCCCTCATAAACCAGAACTGCAGGTGATCCCAGTACCCACCAGTTGCTCCTACATCTCCACCAAGAAACCTTTTGCAAGAAGATTCACAACGTGTGTTCCAGTCTTCCCAGGCAAAGCTGGGACAATGCCTTGCACAACAACCATTTTTCCTACTACAGCAGCATCGAGAAGCCTCCTATGGCTGTGGCTTGCAGGTGCCCATCATTCAAAAGGCTGCCCCTTACCTGAGGGGCTCAACTGAGAGAGAGAGAAAGATGGGAAAACAAAACCAAAGTAACTTGCCTAGTGCCGTGCAGCAAACTGACAGCAGTCTGGTTCACCTTGACTCTTCCTTCAGTGACCTGTCTGATAGGAGCGCATGGTCAGACTCGGGAGAAAGCCTTTATTTTGGTTTCACCTGACTTATTTCTGCTTTGGGAGCCAGCAGGGGGTTGCCAAACTGCAGCAAGTACAGATGTAAAGGTCTACAGCAGATACCCAAGGGAAACCAAGAAAAATCTTTATCTTTGTCTTATATTGATCTTGATCTTTGTCCACCTGGCACAGAGGGGAACTCCCAGTGTACCACTAGCAGAAGCCACATACCAGAAATTATCAACTGTGAAGTAAAGAAAAACAAAAAAAAAAACTGAGGAGGTAAAAGAGATACAAGGTAAATAGGAAAAGAGAAGTGCTGTCAGGACCTGATGGCAATACTTAGCATAAGAGTTGTGGGAGTCTCTGGTCTACTGCTATGGGTAAACATTTGTCCAAATGACAGCACATGGTGGAAAATTATGTGAGATGGGCCAGAACTAAGTCGTGATTGATGAGCCTTGGAAGAACAGGACCTGGCTCTCCAATGTTGGTTTTGCAACCTTTGATCTTTATAGCCACGCATTATAAAGCGGTTTCAACTTGTAACTAAATTCCTGACATACTCAGCTGTAAAATCCAGACCTATCCTGAGTAATAAAACAAATACATAAACTGGAACTTAGGTGAGAGAGTCATCTTTTGCCGTCACTTAATGCTGGGAACACCTAGAGCTCCTTATAGTAGATTCAGTAGGAAAGCGTAATTTTAAGAGCGGCACGAAAGGATTTTGGCTAGAAAAAAATTCATTGGGCTGTACAGACTACATCATTAATCCTGCTTGGCCAACTTACAGTGCCTCTAAAGGGCACTGCAGAACAGGCATCTTGCAAACTGTTATGTGCACTGTAAGTACACCACGTGATGTTCATCAAATAGGACTTCTATCACACTGTGTATCAGAGCCACGGGCCTTCTGCAGAAACGTCATTCTAAGAACTTCTTGCCTACTGTGGATATAACCAATAAATCAAGGCAGTTGCACAAGCCACAACCTAGGTGGCATTAATTAGATCAGTGGAAGTTATGATCCAACCTAATTATCGCTGCTACCCCACCTACGTTTAATTTCGGTGTTTCTTCCTATCTTTCCCCCAGAGGGTCAATAGGAGAGCTAAACTGCATGCTTCAACAGTGTCAATCTCCAGAAGCAGCACGAAAGAGCGATGTTTAGTAATTATGTAAGTGCAAGTAAGGGGAAGGGGACTATCACGAGATGGGATCAGATACCGCACAGCAAGGGGAGAAAGAAAGAAAAAAATTCACCCTTTGCCCCTTACGCACCTTGAAGCTTTGCACTGGGACAAGAGGTCTAGGAGTTGTGCTTCCAGACCTGACCCAGCTAGGTATCTACATGCAGAAATCACTGTAAGCATATGGGCTGCCATACTGAAGTAAACCTGATTTCCCAAAATTTTTAAAATATATTGAAAATGGCCTGAATGGCATGTCCCAGGGGAGGGAAGGAAAGGTCAATGTACCGAGGTGGGACCTGGGGCATCTCTGATGACATCTATGCAAGTGCAGCACAGCAGGAACAGATGTGCAGAAACATCTGAAGAAACAACTGGCATCGAAGACTCAACAGCCACACTGTGCATTACCATTCTGTGCAGGTTTTACTTCAGACAAGCTGCAGTCTAGCAGCAGCAGAAGCTGGCAGAGGTTGCCCCATGCCAGTGCAGTCCCAGCGAGCATCCACCGGCTTTGTGCCACACCAGAGGAACCCGGTTCACACCCTCCACGACAGCACTGAAACACAGATGTGTAGGTCAGTTGGGGATCACTAGGAGACCTGCTGCAGAAGCACTCTGTTGAGCTCAAATAACAGGCTAATGCTGATGCTGGGCCCCTTTCCCTGCTGGGCATGGCCAAGTGACCGGGGATATGTGTGCTGCTGACCATCGACAGCTCAGACTCCGCAGCAAACATCTGAGATAGCGACAGGGCAAGAGCCACAGCAGTACCACCAAGTCGGTGCAATGCCAAGCCTGGGCTATTTAACACTGCTGAAATAGTCCAGCGTAACAGCCCTGAGGTGGGTCTGTGCTGGCCCAACACAAGTGTCCCCATGCATGGGCAGCCAGCTCCCCGGCACGGGGTGTGCGCTCCTCGTCTCCGTCACTCCCTCTGTCAATAGGGACAATTTCCTACGCCGGAGTCTCTGAGGGCTGTGCTTCAGGAAGTAGGAGTCATACAAATAAAAATACAAATCGGAAACCAAGTGTTTGCAAGACCAAGCCCTGCATCACAGTCCAGGATACGGTTGTAACGGGAGTACATGGCTGAAGGAGAGTAGCGCCTTTGAAATGGTGGCTGGATGGGCCTCGTACAGAAAGGTGTCAGGCCTTTGGGGCTCAGCACTTCTCTCTGATTGGAAGTTGCACCATCACAAAGAGGCTTTCTGCTAAAAATTCCCAAAGACACTCTGTTGTAGCAGGTCAATTGGTTCTGTTCTTCTTTGACCCCTCTCCTATGCCTCTGCTCTTCCCTACCCTTACAATAAAACATTTTCCTTTGACACAGTGCAGGGCTCTGCTTAAAGAGAGCTTGGTGTAACCAGGTGTGTTCCTAGCGAGCTGCAGCCTGCAGCACAAAGACACCACTGTTTGTCAGAAGGCCGTTCAGTAATGTTCACTCGGCAGAAGAGACCAACAGCAGGGCAATATCCATCAGCCCCCTGCATTCGCTGGTACTTAAGGAGAGGTCAGTAGCTGTATCTTTCTGAGAACCACACTTACCTTTGCACAGCCAAAAAAAACAAACATATACAAATTTCACAATGGAAACTTTCGGTGATATCCTGCCACGTGAAACCTGAGGCACCAAAGAATATTCAACAGCCAAGCCTGATAATCTAACAACTGATTTGCCCGCCTGGTTGGGTGCAGAACTGTTGAGATAATATTTGGTACCTAGCAGCAAAAGCTGTCGTATTCCAGTTTTTTCATGCCTCGCTGCTATAGAAAGGCCCTGATTCACACCACTTCATTATCTGTTCTCATTTTTATAGGCAGCCAGAGGGCATGCTGGATCCTCAGTTTGTTTGTCTGGATCCACTCACTAGTAAATTACGTGTAGTGAGCAATGACGTGCACCTGGACATTTAGTCTGAGCAGCTTCTCTACCATTCAAATAGGTTGTGCTTCTTTAGCAAAGAAAGGCAACAGATCTCTCTGAAATGTTTTTTCTTTATGTTTTTGTACTTCTAGGAGCTGTATCATAAGCAGACCAGAAGTGCCAAAAATCAAAGACAAAAGAGAAGAGAGAAAAGCACAAGACTTCCCCATAAAGCACTGTCATAATCAGTGTGCTGCGAACACAAGGATCCTACAGCCAAGCCCACAGCCACACGATGGTGGCAATCGAAGTGGTAGTGCTTAATATTTTGCTGTATAGTTAGACAAGAAACACTACAGAGGAACAGAGATATTTAAAGATCCAACTAAGAAATCTGCAGCAATGTTGTGAGTGCAAGCCTGACATGTTGTCTGGAGATCCAGAAATGGAAACAACCTTGAAATCTTCCTGGGACCAAGCCTTTAGCCCCTCCCTGGTTCTCTTGGAGTAATCAGTACATATAATTTGCTATTGTAATAAATGGAAGTGGGGCAGAGAGGGACTGATACAGGATACAGACAAGGCCCGGGGTATTCCAGTGAAATCCTCTTGACGTACAACCCTTGGAGACCATGGACAAGTGGTGAGAACCAGAGACACAACCCAACAGATCCTTGCTCGACTTCTCCCATCATTAGCAGGGTACCACAGAGAATGGAGTTTAAAATGTCTTCTAAAATAGCTTTAAGGATTGGAAATCTGATAAGGCAAATACAAGTGGCAAAGCTCCACTGACGTCAGCGAGACTTATATAAGGCAAGATTTTGTAATGGTAAGAGAAACACTGGATCTGAAAAGTCCTACATGCTGAACAAGGCTGTTTTCTGGGTTAACCTCAGCACAAGCCGTGGATTTGTCCTCAAAGCAATTTCCCCCCTGCCAGAAAATAAAATAAAAACTGAACTCAAGTCTGTTTCTGCAAAAATTGTCACTTGCATGTAATTTAATGCAAAACTACTCACGAATAAGGCAACCGAGATATTAACATTGAATGATGCTTTAGAAACTAAAATTTGAATTTATGCATATTACAATTTGCATGAAGAAAGTGTGACTGTAAAAAAACAGTACATTTAGCCAGTCCTGGGACAATATGGCATGGGAGTCATTCTTCCCTCATACAATTCTTCTTTTCAAGACGATCTAGTAAGTTGGTGTGAATTAACACTGGTCATTTGAAATCAATTGGGAAAAAAAAAAAAAAGGAACTATGCCAAATTACATCAGTGACGGATCCAGCCTTTTGACTTCAAGTTATCCTCAGTTAACACTGGCGTAATCAGAAAAAGGCGACATTTACTTCTCTGCCCAATCAAAATAGCCTGAATATTGGCTACTTTCAGAGAACTGCCTGAAAACATTCCACAAACCATGAATTATTCACAGTATTAAACAAATAATTGTGACTAGTAAATAAATATTTGAAAGTAATGGCTGGTTCATAGACCATTCAAGCAGAGTGTAAGGGGGAGATATTCATCATATGAATTACCCATTAAGAATTATTGGCTCAGCTCTAGTTATAACTGATAAACAGTCATGTGGATAACAAGGCAAGTGTTTGGCAAGTCTCCTGCTTTCATTCGCAGCAATATGGCTTCCTTTTCAGCAGCCACATAAGCTCAACTATTTATCCCACTTCTACCAGAGAAACTAACTGCTTCCAGTGCACCTGAAAGGCGAGGGCTGGCTCGCAGTTTCCCTGAGCCCTACTTGTCTGGTTAAATTCCAGGTCAGGCTGCAGCCCTCTGACAGAACCACATTCCTGCTGTAGTTTCAATTACCTAAATTATTCTTCACCTCCTGTCCTAAGCATGGGCATATTTTTGATGGCCCTGGCTGGGAAATGTGAATGCAAACTGCTACCAGATGTAGAGAGGAAGAATGATTTCAGATCGGACGCACTAACCTCCGAGTCAAAATATCTGAGACTCTGCTGTGCCACAGGCTTTCTGTAAGCCACTTAGGCCCAAATCCCCAAAGGTATTTAGGCTTTTAACTCCTGTTCATTTCAGTGAGAGTTAAAAGCCTAAGTACCTCTATGGCTCTGGGTTTGAGCCTCTGAGGTTGGCTACACAGCGTGAGGGTATCCGTAGGACCGGGCAGGCACAGCAGAGCCAGCTTTGAACAACCCGGCTCCTGCAGAAGGGCGAGCTCCTGCTGTTGGTCTCCTCCTCAGCCACACGTGAAATATAATGTGATCGGGGAGAGCTCTCACCACTGGATTCCCAGCCCCAGCACACTCACAGAAGGCCAGGGTATCTTCCCACAGCACGGCGTTGTGCTGGGTAGGTGTAGCCCCCACACCTCAGAACTACACTGCGGGAGGAATTAATACAGCCAGCCACATTCACCCGGTGCCCAGGTGGGCAGCACGCAAAGCACCGGCAGCGAGCAGGCTTGGTGCAGCCAAACAATCCTGCAAAATCCATTTTAATACAGCTTTTCAGAAAGCAGCTTCCACTGGCCACAGAAAGGCAGCAGGGGGCTGTGCAGCATGCTGTCGTTTAAATACCTGGCATCCTGCATTAACAATGCCAGCACAGCATCTGACTGCGTTGCCAAAAAGAATCAGAGCAAATGGTTAATGTGCAGTTATGGTAGTTAAAAAAAGAAATGCTTCGCTGCTGCTCTATTGTCAGTTCTGGCAAGCAGCACTGGGGAAGCCAAACACTGATAACATTGCTTTATTGTTCATGTAGGTCCCAACCTTAACATGCTACATCTGTATCTTCTGTCTCAAGAAGTTGCTTTCTTTTCATCAAACACATTCCAGAAGTCAACAGTAAAAGCACTGACAAGAGACAGCAGATTGATCCATTAACTCTCACTCACTGCTAACAGTTCCTTGGCTGAAATCGGACCCTGCATTCCACTTGGGAAGATTTGGTAAGTTCAAAATGTAAACATGCTTGCAGGATTTGGTTACTGCTCTCATACACTGCAGCTCCTGCCCCAGCTTAACAGGAGGTGCTGGGAATCTCTACAGGTGCTGTGCCTCTTACTTTATACACGTGTAATTAAATAACAAACAGGACAAGCCAAACAAGTCCTATGTGCCATGTGTTAATATTATACTAGATTCTCAGTTAGTGCTAATCAATGCGGTCGCAATGAAGGACATTACAGTACATAGCTCTTTCTAATATGTCTAACAATAATAATAATAATAAATAATAATAACGCACTGTCCCTTTGCCAGAAAAGATGTAATTAAGTGAGCACATATTTTCCCTTTGGAGACAGGCCCTTAAGCATCTTCCTTTTAACAGCAGATAAAATGAAAAGTGTTGCTTGCCGTGGCTCTGAATTTGCTTTGCAAAACCAGCCTTTATTTTAAGTTAGATGTATCTAACAATGCTCCTTTGTTGAACTATTATCCTCCATCTGTAAGACCAAAGCATACAGGGGCTCTGCTCACAAACCAACACTCCAGTGCTTCGGTCGCTGTAAAAACACAGAGCAGAATGCAGGCGCTATGCCAAAGACCCACCGTCACTGCGATTCTCAATTTCTTACCCATCTGCTAACAAAGCTGCACAGCGCAGCATGGGCTCCTCTCCTACTGTGGCTCTCTGTCCCCCTCTACTGACTACAACAGGCGGTCCCGGGTCCAATTCCTGCATCCAGCGACTCAGCCTGTGGTGCTGTTACCCTTGGAGAGGTGACAATGCACCTTCTGAGAGGCTGCGAGATGCTGGCTTATCCTGGGAAGAAGCTGATTTTTCCTGTGCAGCAGCTGGACAAACAGGGTTTTGTCCAAACAGGCCTCCGAGGTCAGCTTCTGCACCGCTCACAAAACAGAACAGGGTTTTGTGCTGAAAAACTTGACGTGGAGGTAAAACATCACTGCAGTATTCCAGCCCGTCCCTTAATATTGTGATTCAAAATGGTGTCTTTGGTGTCCCATGGGAAATGAAGCCATGCTTCTTCTCCACGGGTCAGGTTCTTGAGACAGATCTTTTCCAGAAAGGTCATCTACTTCGGCTGAAGACTTGCTGCTTTTCAGGAGCTTCCCTTTTTGATATGACAATGGCATTTCTCGTAGAAAGCAAGCTTCTTTCAGAAGAAACACACCTTATCAAAGGTGTATCTGACCAAATGCCCCCTTTGTGCACATATGACCCTATTACTAGCCTTTGTTTTTTATGCAGACTGCAGTACCATGTCCAACCCCACGTACAATCTCATGAGAAGAGCCAATAGAGATTGCTACAGACACTGGGAGCTGCTCCACTGACATCACTGGGAGTTTTGCCACTGATTTCAGTAGAGTCATGATTTCATGCAGGACTCTGCTGCCATTGGACTCATGGCTTAATTACATGACTCTTTACTAACTGGCTCTGGGTTTCTGTGCTGCTGATTTCCCTCCAATCTTGCTCCAGGGGTTAGTTCTGACTTGTTACAGGGGCCTGTTTGAAAGCTTCATGTTTCTTATGCTTCCCTTCTTCCTTTGGTATTGTACAACTAGAGCTGCACTTCCCTCTTCCAGGCATATCTGTGTACAGATCATCCATATGTACATCTCAACACTCGGGTTGTCTCTCCTCTGTTGTCTCAAGTTTCAGATGGTTTTTGCCCTTCCCCTGTTCTTCTCTTTTCCGTGATCAGGTCTTTCCATGTTTAGCACCCTTCTGTAATACAGCTCTATAAACGGATGCTAGCTGTCAGAGAGCAATCTAGGAAAAATGATTTGCTTTAAGTTTCCAGATCATTTTGGCCTTCTGGTGTGACCCTCAAGAAGCCATTCCATTTTCAGACCCATCTCTGCCTGTACAGAGACATCCTGCCCATTCAGACTGCAAGTCCTTCAGGAACCAGCGCTGGTTTTGCTGCCTGTCTTAAGAGCAGCAAGAGCAGTGGGGCCTGGGGTTTGTGCAGAACAGGGAGCACCCCTGTAGTAATTCTGGATGGAGGATTCCTATTGCTCAAGTTAACTTACAACACCTTAATTTGCAACCAGGACTTTGTCCGCCTTGCAGCCAAAGGCGTGAGAGCAACACATTGACCACCTTCACTCTAGCTCGTTTGGATACCTTAAGCAGTGGAGACACAGTGTTCAGGCACCAGCTCTTGCATATGTATGCCACATCCTGGGCAGGCTTGCCCAGCCTGCCCTAAACCCTGTGAAGATTAAAGCTAGATGCTATTTGATTATCTGTGCTGCAATCGTACCTCCCAGTTGCAGCGCAGGGGCACAGCCAGTGACCAGGGGACCGTTCCTCTCTCCGTGCTGCGCTGCCAGGAGCACGCTGAAGCTGTACAGGAAGGAAACACCCCTTGTCTGCAGCCTGCTTGTTTTGTTCCAGAGCAGCCTGAGTTTTGTTAGCAGCTCACAAGCACTGTGATGTTCCGATCTCCCCTTTTCTTCCCCAGGCCTTGGAAGAGAAGATGGGCTTAAGACTGGAACAGCTTGAATTTATTTTAGCTGCTTTTCCAGAAAGGATCTGTTAAAGAGAGAGAAATGCACTTTTGCATGAAGTTGTCCATAGCGAACATGGAACGAGGATGAGATGAGCTACCATGAATATTTCCAGAAATTGAATTACCACTTTTCTCATCCAGTTTAGATTTTACAATTTGCTTTCACTTACAGAAGGGATGTGAACCTCTCGAGAGTGACTTTATGCCTTCTGATGGGTTTGCTTTCCTGAGCTTTGCTTTCCTCAGATTCTTTACAAGATGCTCAGGTCCTGGGACTAGATGCTGAAAACGAGTGCACTTCAAGAAAAATGCCAGCAGCTGCAGCCACGTTATGTATGAGCATAACTAATGCAAAGTAACAATAAGGCCCATAAGGGCTTGATTCTGCAACTATGCAGAATCCATGAATACAGCCACGTACCTTACCTGTACACAGAACTGCAATAATAAGTAAGAGAAAGGAAAGAGTAATTCAGACTCTTCAGTTTATAGGGGCTTGCTATGGAAATACACTAACAGAGCCTCTGAAAGCTAGACCCTTTGAAGAAGTCTCAAGTCCCAGACAGGGAACTTCAAATTGCAAACTGCTTCTCATCATCGCTGCCTAAATTTGCAAAAGTCAAGACAGGGCTGTAGCTGGCAGAAAACTAACCTTGCTAAAGCCGTACCTGATTATTCAGACACATTTTCAAAATGAGAACTATGAAAAAAACTAAATCCAAGCACTTGTGAATTCCTGTTGACCTGCTGCATAACTGCTTAGTGTCACACATTCAAGTTCGTCCAACAATGTACGTGTTAGCAGGGCTGCATCAAAAGCTTCAGTGTCTGAGTCTGGCTAAGCAAGCACAAGTTTGGATACTTATTTAAAACTTGTTTGTATCCCTTAGTTCACGAAGCCAGGGTGAAAATGTTGGAATAATCCTTCTCATGAGGTCTCCAGTAATACCTGCATCCAGCTAGGCTAGATAAACACTCAGAACAACCTTTCAGACCCTCCTTGCTCTGCCTCCCAGGTCCAGCTGAGACCCAAAGAGCAAAGTTTTGAAGTAGGACCAGTGTGGGGGGAAGAAAAGTTTGCTAAGTCTCGGTAAACATATCCATGAGCCAGGGTTGAGTGCCTGTATCTTCGCACAGTGACGTCCAAAGTCTGGGAGAACCACAAACAGGTGTAACCAGCTATACGAACTGTAGGCTCTCCTGATAGAAAAATACAACTGCATATGTGCTCAAGCCTCTACACTTAAGTAATTGAGGAAAATAAGCCACTTTTAATTTTAAAAAGCTCTCAGCTGTGTCCTTAGTAATTAAGATAGCATGGATGCAATAAATCAGTCCATGTGCCAACCCACAGAGGTCAAATATAACCAGGCAGCAAATTATAGTAAACATTTATGAATCCCTTGTATATGGCACATGACTCCACCCACTCTCTTTGGCACAGCAGTTTGCTGTTGATTGCACTGGTCCTTCTGGCATTTCATGTCCTCATGCGAGTCATACCAAGTAGCCTCCCTGAAATATTGTACCTGAACATGATCAGACTCATTTTAATCATTGTGTGTATTTTAAATGATGACTAACACTCTGAGAGGATGAGAGAAAGCAAAATGGTCAGGGAGCGTTTTTTTAAAAAGAGGAACAAGGAAAATGTAATCAAGGTTTCTATTTAAGCAAGGAGAAACTCAGCGCACCTTTCTGCAGAGGAAGGATGGTCTTGTGGCTGAAATACAGGAGAACGGCGTAAGAGCCAGCAAACCCATGGCATGCCTCCAGGATAGCACTGAAAAGCCAAGGCAAAGTCCCTGTGTGTCCAGAGTTCCTCAGCTCCCCATCTTTGAAACAGGAATAATTATCTTTTCCTACTCCCATCCTTTATCAGTCTTGCCCATCTACACCAAAAAACACTTCACTGAAAGGGACTGCCTTTAATTAGGTGTCTGTGTGTGCTTAGCACAATAAGGTGCCAATTTTAGCTGAGGTCCCTGAGAGTTCCTACCTCGCCACTGCACCAGGCATTTACTGCAGGGTTAATGACCAGCTGAGATTACTTGATATTATTATTTCATTTGTACTGCTGTCACACCTAAGAGCACCAGCCACAGACCTGAACCTGTTCTGTGTTTGCATTTAATGCATACTGAACATAATGACAGTGCCTCTCCCAAACAGCTTAAAATTAAGTCTTACTCTCCCTTCCCCCACCAGTGACTTGCACGGAGTTTGCTCCACATCTGCCAATGTGACAGCTCCAGTATCTCCCTGTGCCTGCTCAGATTAGATACAGGTAACACCTGAAAAGTGGAGATGAGATTCTGGTCCCAACTAGAAGGAAAGTGAGACATATATCTTCTACCAAAAGGTTTAAAGAAACAAAAGCATTTCCTTTGTTTTTAAGTTCAGTCATGCCCTACTGATAATTTTGTTTTGACAAAAGGCAAAAGAACCCTCCAATAAGACAGACCTATGAAATAACCTTATGTTTTGTCTTCAGAAAAGCAATGCATTTTGATGGGGTTTGAATTTTCACAGAGGGTTACGCTGAGAGAAAGCATTCCTACTTTATCCTCCCATAGAAAACTTTTGACCCCAAATTTCCATCTGCCGCCATTCTCAGCCCTGGTAGCAAAACAGAGGGCTTTACACACAGGTACCATGGGGCTGGGGTAGGAAATCCACCATCTAACCTTTCTCTTTAGTTCAGTCAAAAGTGCTTGAAGCCCCCCTCACCTTACAGTATCTAGGGAAGCCCAATGCAAGATAGCACATGCTGCATTCAGGAATACTTCAGGCACCGAAGTACAGTAGAGCGTCTGGTAGGGGATGAAAGAGATGGAGATGTGAGATGTCTTGCATTTGTGAGCCATTTCCTTTCCTTGTGGTGGCATTGATGCTTGAGAGAGACTCTTTCTTTCTTCTAGTAAAAAACCTTTCAAAGGAGCTTCCTTACCAGCTTCAGATGAAAGGACAGAAGCTGGCGTGAATCTCTCTTCAGCATCAGTAGTCACCTGCTTTACACTTTGCACACACCTGGAGAGTCCTGGAACACAAGAGACACCACCTGGATATTTTTGGTTACCAGAAAAGTTCCCAGAGCAAGTCTGGGACTCTTCATAAACTGCCCTTTCACCAGCAAATTCAGAGGAGTGAAGTACTTTCTCCCTTGCCTTCCCCAAATTGGAAAAAGAGCTTGCAATTTCACATGGTTTATGCGGACTCCTCACCTTGTGCAGAGGTGCACAGCAGGGAGAGCTGGGACTGCAGGGCAGCCTCATCCCCACACGGCTCAGCCTTTCCTAACAAGCAAGCAATGAAACTTTCTGAAAAGGGAATCCCTTTTGTATAAATGTCAAAGAAAACGAGGACTCCCTTTCAGAAAGGACACTGGAGTGCCTATTATCTCACAGGACATTCTCCTACAGGTGTCCTTCACTTGCTATTTGTCTCCCAGCGCTCACCAAAACCTATATTTGATGAGCTTGGAATATTACACAAGATGAGGCCTACTCAGACATCCTTTTGGAAACAGTCAGCCCCTTGAACTGAACCATGTGTGTGATTCATAACGTATTCACTGCAGGCTGCGCTCACCCACAGATGTGCTCACCCACAGGAAAACCTCCGAGCCCATCAAGGGATCCTTTCCACACTCCTCAGGCAGGCAGAACTTCTGGTGAGTGTGCTCTGAGAAGAGATAAAAGTTCTATAGAAACAGGCTCTGAGAGAGAATACCATAACATACCCAGTATCTTCTGAGCACAGCTTGCTCAGTTACTCATCTAACATATATATTTGTAGATATGCAGCAAATTATCTAACAAAGATGTTGGATGCAATTTGTGCCCTTCATTGCCTTCGCTGGGAGTGTGACATGCTGGTATCTGACACACAATTTAAAAAAGCATGGAAGGCTTTACTGGCACACTTAACATTGCTGATACTTACACTGGACCACATAATCTTCATCAGATTATATAATTTCCTAGATTGTAATCTCTAGCTCATCCCATGTGAACTAATTTAAAACGATAAGAAATTGCCAGCCCCATAACCTGGTAATGTCTAAACCAAGTATCTTCCAAATTACTCCAGATGCTTGTCTTTAAAGCTTCCAGGGCAAGTTATGCTCAAGTTTTGGAATAAAATTTGAGGGGCCAGAAGGCAGAAGTCTCTGTGCCAATGCTATTTACATTATACGGAGAGCCTGTAAGTGCAGACATGGGTGTGACGATCTAGGAGATGCTGCTATTAGAAAAAAAACAGAACAGTAGGACTCTAATTCCCACAGCTGCAGTAAATGAAATACAGAAACACGAACCTGAATAATCACTAGTCAAATAAAACCCCAGAAGGCATTATTTACAAAATCTCATCATTTTTAACCAGTGGTATGATTTGAGAGGCTTGACTCATGACTTCTTAATGCTTTGGGTTAGCAATGCTAGTTGACATTTCCAGTGGCTGAAGTGAGCTGTCCTTATTATAAAGTCAATCATCTGTCTACCTGGCAATTAGCCAGGAATCCTAAAATTAACAGCTTTTTAGGAACCTGCCCATGACATATTATTCATACAGACAGCCCCTTGTTCTGGAGCGCTCTCTCTTAACCCAGCACAGGGAGCAAGGGAGAGGAACAGCACCTGGCATGTGCTTCCACAACAGGGTCCACTGTTTCCAGCAGGGTGCTGAGTGGCATTTCAGTGGGCACATAAATTAGAAATGTTTCCTACTGGTGCTACAGCTCTCTCTTCCAAAGAAGAACTGGATTCATCATTTCTGAAATGTTTCTCAGTTGTCCTGAGGTATTTTTTTGGAAATCAACCTTATGTCTGCAGAGATTACTGTGACAAACACTGGCTCACCTCCATCAGCGCTATAAAGCACCACCGGCAATTTCAACCCCACATGGAGGGAGATTTGTTCTCAGTGGGATCATCTGATAGAGCAGCGGCCAGGTTGGCCACAGTTCCATAAACAGGAGCAAGTCCAGAGCTGATTATGTCTTTCCATTGATTGAAGGGGACTTCTGCAAGACCCACTAGTTTTTCCAGCGTTGCTGATTAGAAGTGGGCAAGGTTCATCTGTTGAAGGATGTTGGCTTCTTCTGCTAACTCAATTCAACTGTTGACAAAATTTTGGAGCTTTCACTGAAATCTCAGTTTCACTGAAAATCCTAAACTAAACATGGTGATTGTGGATCAGAGAGTGTCTTTGATTAAAAAACAAAACATTATTTCAGATGTTGAAATTCTCTTTTACATTACTTCTTGCTTTTGTAACTTTTTGAAACCCCCTCCCAAAAAAAAAAAAAAAAAGTTGGACACATCAAAAATATAGGAGGAAGGGATTTTTAAAGTGTACTTTTTTTTTTTCCATATGGAACAGACATCTCTAAACTGCTAATGCATGCAGACACAAAGCAGTGTCAGTAGCGTTGCTAACATTTAGGAGATGCAGGTATCGCTCATCCTGGAGATCATGCTTTTTACAGATAATCAAAGGATTTTAGAAATGGGCCAGCAACATTTGGAATAAATCCATGAAAATTAGATGAAAATTAAAGATGAGAAGTACTGAAAAAGTAATACTGCATTAAAATCCATCAGACTTGACTGTAGGGCTCAACCCAGATATTCTTACCCACACGGAATGGCATTTTGATTCCGAGCCACTCCAGTAGCGAACTGTGGGCGCTATTTAGGAAGAGTAAAGGCATTACAGCCTGGCCCACTGTTATTTAGAAATAGAATTGTAATTGTGTATTGAGCTCTTATCTTAGGATGAGGTAATCTCCAGTATGCTGATGAAGGTTTATCAACTGGGCTGGTAGAGCCCCAGGGAATGACAAAGGGGAGAAAGAATGGGAAGGAGACACATTGGCTATGAAACACTCCTTGCTAGAACAAGGAACAATAGTGTGCTGCAACTGGAAGGAGAAAAAAAAATACTTCCTGGGACAAGATACCTTGCTCAGGTATGATACTAAGAAGAGATAAGCAAATTTTCAGTGACAGGCTGGAACACTGAAAACACAGCAACTCTTGCAGTGAGACACGAGGCCTCTCTAAGGCTTATGTTTCAAGTTTCTAAGTGATTCTTGCTTCAGCTCAGAAAAGTATTTGTTTCTCGGGTAAAATATTTAAAACAACTTGTTATAGGAAGTAAATACTCAGAACCCTTTGATGACCAGAGACCTGCAAAATCTCTTAAAACAGACACCCCGAACCACACACCATTTCAGATTTCTCTCAGCTTTTTCCACCTAATTGAATCAGTATTTTTCCAGCCAGAAGCTTATCAAAGCATCACACCTCAACAGTTTAGTTCATATTTTCTGGCTACTCTTACCTGAATAACAACGATCTCAATAAAAAACAAATTAATTTCAGATCTGCTGCTGGAGTCAAGCTCTCTGTAGGAAAGGAGTCCAAAATTCAAACTCAGAGATGGAGTAAATGCTATTCCCTACTGAGAACGCTCAGAAGGGGCTGGGGATGGAAGAAACTGCAAAGTAACAGGCAGAAAATACAAGAACTACAAAGAGATGCAAGGCAAGGAGAGCTTCACACCCAAAAATCTCTTTTTTAAAAAGCTTTGACTAACGCTGGTTAGGTTCTTCAGGAGGCAGCGTGGAGCAGAACAAGGACTCTGCCAGCACCTGGACAGCACGCCTGCACCACAGCCCGCAGAGAGCCCAGTTCCCATCCTCTTTCAGAAGGAATTTTGTGTATGACTCCGACTGCCAAAATCCAAAATGTCTGTTTTGATCTTTAATGCTGTTCTTACAACTTCCGTAGAGCCTTCCTGTTGGGTCTATTAAGCATCAAGGTGCTGATACAATAATCATTTCCAAAGAGGAAAACAGATGTCAACAGAATTAATAAAGCACACAAAATGAAGATGTGGAGAAGGCTTCCTGCACCTGTACCCAGAGCAGCGTCATGGCATTGGGCTAAGCCTCTTCACTGAGCACATCACACACGGTGTAAGGCACACGTGGTCCCGTTACACTCCCCATGATAGGAGCAAATCCCTCAGCCAACCTCCCACTGCAAACCCTGCCCTTAAGTAGGGGTGAGGCTTGCTGAGAACTCGCTTGCTGAAGCACCGCGGGTTTCAATTCTTCGCTGCCTGAGACAAGGTAGTTTAAAGGGCTCTGAGCTTTTATATTCCAATTACCATGTGCTGGAAAACCAGACCTGAGACCTGCTGTCCCATCAGTGATAAATCTTGTTCAGAAATAGGTTCCCTCATTTCCAGCCCTATTTTTTTTGCCTGGAAGCAGGCTACAGAACCAAATTCAGCTTCTGCCATCTGCTTGAGCAACCCCACGGAAATGTGCACACGAGGTTCTCCCAGATCACATACATGTACATCACAACGAATAATGGTGATCTTTAGGGCTCTTTGTCAACCTGACAGCTCTTTCACATATCTTGCAAGAAAGAAAGAAGAACTCTAACAGACCTTGTACACCTTGTTGATGTAGATGGCCCCTGTGGCAGGCATCCACCCCCAAACTCAGGCACGCGCTGCCAGCTCTGCCTAGTGCTGACCTGGACTGCCAGCTAGTGACAAAAGCAGCTGTGTTGGCACTCAAAGACCTTGCTGAATACCACCATCTACTGGCATAAAATAACGAGGAAGGAAAGGAAAGGAGTGGGGAGAGGAGAGAAGCAAGGAGGGAAAAGTGGCTGAAGCAAAAATAATAGCACAAAGAAGATAAACCAGAAACACCCATGAGAAAATGAAAGACCGTGAGTATCGAATGAGCAACAGGCAAAAAATGAAGAGTAGAAGAAAGATGGTGGGAGCGATTTCCCTGACAAATTGCAACTTGCAGCTGGCCATGAGTGCTGGGCAGAAGCCTGGGGACACAGCACCAGGGCCCATCTGCTGGGAACCACCACAGCCCTACCGCAGGAGGTGCTCCTGGAGCTGGCAGGGCTGTGGAGAGCATCTCCTGACACAGCACAGCCCCCGGATGTCCCTGCGCTACAGAGCTTCTCCGCCAGCAATAATGCTCACCCCACTATGGATCTGAGCTAGATAGGAATTTGTCTCTAAGACAGTAAAGGCTCCATGTGTCATTACCATACTGCTCGAGTCATCCACCCACTTCGATCTGCAAGGCTGTTATCACGCTGATTGCTCTACGTACACCTTCCAGGAGCGACTTCGCAGTCATCCACTCACCCAGAGTCATAATTAGAGACAGGAATGTACTATTGCAAGAGAGATTTAATATTCATTTGAATTCTTAACATTAATTTGCTTCAGCTGTGTGCCAGCCCCCTTTCCACATTTGCTTTCAACAAATATTTTAACAAATTAATTTTCTGGCAGGAATAGTTGTGGAAATGGCATGTTCAGAGATGCTTCCCAGAGCCAGTGTGAACACAGGTATGGCTCCCTCGCACGGGGCAAGTCTACAGATACGTGCTTTTAATTGGGGCTGGCCAATTCGGGTTTAACTAACAGTGAGGGCTCTCAGATTGCTTTGGTTTATCTGATTTAATCTGAATTATCTAGCTCAGGTCAGCCAATCCAAATTAAGAACACACCCCTGTTTTGTGCTATGGAAATATCCATCAACCCTAATCTTTCTCATCACATTCAGGTCATAAAGGCTATAGGAAAGACTCTTCCTTTTCTTCTCATCCCTAACTACCCCACAATCTATTCCCTTTCTAGACCACAACAGCCCTGGAATTTGCCTACAAAAAGCCATAAAATACAACTGCCAAATTAAAAAATAGATACATCAAATCCCTTTCTTACAACTCCCTGTGCAAGGAAAGGGCTTGCTCACAAAAATCAGTGATTTCATCAGGTCTCTCTGAAAATGTTCTTTTTTTTTTTTTCTATGTAAGAAAGGTTGTAAAATTAAGGAAATAATTTTCCACTTGAACTTGGAAAATGCTGTGACTTTCTCCTCTCTCGCTGCCATTTTACCTTCCCTCATTCACCCTAGCAGCACGTCTCATTCTTCTAGATTGGCTTATTTTTCCTTTCTTTTCCTATGCCTCCTTCACTAATTTATGCCTCCTTCTTTCAGCCTGACCCATGCTGTCCTCGTAGCAATACAAGAAGAGCTTTTAGCACACCGTTCAATTATTTCTTTACAGTAACATGTCAGACCTCAGCAGCACCTGTGGCCTGCTGCAGTCTGCTCTCCCCTTCTCCTCCACCAAGCCTCAGGATGGAATAGGACCTTCAGGCTTTGCCATCACACCCTCTGTTCTCACATAGCTGCTGCTCCTTCACCTCCACGGTAGCCAACTTTCTGTCCTTCACCTCTCTGCTCATCTCTCCCTCTGGTTTTCCCACTTCAGACAGACTCTTGCTCTCTCCTCTTTACTTCTCTTTCGTCACCCTGGGCTGTGAGCCAAATGCCTCAGGTCTGATGGTTAAAAAAAAAAAAAAAAAAAGAAAAGAAAAGCCCAACTCCAAAGGTCTGCACAGAATTAAACCATGTTTGCCCCAGATGGTTTGGATGGTTTGGAGACAAGAAAAAAAAAAAAAAACAAAGAGTTCAGATACAGTGAGGACTCAGACGTCTGAGTAAGCAATAACCCCAGAAAAGATCCCAGGCTAGTTTCATTCACGTTGCACTAATGAAACTGGATGGTGGTAAGGATGAAGGCTGGGATTTTCTAAAGGACTGAAGGTAATGTTTTTTAAAGTTTTTTACTGACTCAGGAGTCAAAGTCCCATTTTCAAGAGGAAGTTAAGAGCAAAAACCCCCTTCTGAAACCCACGTTAAGTCTACCAGTCAGACTGGCATTCCCAGATCCTGACTTTGCCACCACCTCATTTCTTTGGAAAGTCCCCGAGCGTGTGCCTACCTAGTGGGGAGGCACGGGCTGTGTCTTGGCAGGAGTGAGCAGCTCAGTTCCAGCCCTGTTCCCAAATCCCAGGCTGACTCAGAAATCCAGTGGCTGCCCACTGGGTCTGCGAGGTACACAACAAACACGCACCGACTTCATCTCATCCTGTGGTTGCTGAAGCCCCCGTAACCCAGCTTAGCAGCTCCTCCTGCTGAAGTTGCTTTGCTTTGTGCAAGATATTGGGAGATTCACTGGGGCTGAGAAGAAGCCCAGAATGATTCCATAGCCTAGAGATCAATGTTCCCCCAAAGGTGGGAAGCTGTTTTTCAAAGCCCAGACTTGACACTTGAAGGATGTGATGGGAAGTAAGTCATCAGACCTCTTCAGGTTTTCTTGTCGTTTGTTCTGTTATAAATGAGGAAGCCTTACTTCCAGGAGAAGATTAATGGCACGATGAGAGAGAATTCAATTCCAGAGACAGACCCCTTCCTCACTTCGGCAATACAAGGCAGGATTGGACAGTCCTGTTCTTCTCTTCAGTTGTGTCTGACTGCGCCCAAGGTAACTGAAGGACTCTGGCAGCCGTGTAAACTTTCCTACAGCTGTCTCCATGTCCTCCACCAGAAGACCCTGGCACTTGCTCTCCCCCAAGACACGTACGGCACAAATTTCAGAGGTAACCTTAAGGCCAGATGTTTACGGATATTTACATCTCCAAAGTGCACTTCCTTAAAATATTCCTCAGCACATTATCACTCTATCAATTTTCAATTAAATTTGTGCTTCTGAGTCCCAGACATGCTTTTTGAAAATCCTAGTCTTGCAAATAGTTAGCAAAAAGCACCAAAAAGACCGATTTTGAAACAGTTCACCATCCACACTTGAGGACACATTCTCACATGCACCCAGTTTTCTGGCTGATGGACCAATGAAATGCCCAGATTTACAAAAATGCCAAGTACGCCCACTCATTCTTCACCACCCTGCTCTTTGGGAAGGGCAGAATTCATCACTGCTTTTCTGAAGTGAGCGTGGGGTTGAGCTCTTTTGAAAACCAGGCCCTATAATGTTGTGCTGTTACCTCTTTGAATAGCTCCAATCATTTCCAATTTTGCTGGCAGAAACTGAAGCTTTCCAAGGCAGCAGCATCTTCCTTCCCACGTATCCCTTCTGAGCTCAGCAGCAGTAAAGGTAGATCATCAACCAATTACTTTGAAATCCCACCCTCTATACCATGTCACAGCAACTCAACACCAATTAAATTTTGGATCTAGAGTCTTTGCAACAAACTGGCAGTTAATGATCTATAGGCAAAGGCTGCTTGACAAGCATGGATGAAATGTAAAGCTGTATGTGAAAATCACCATCCTTTCACATACAACTTGTGAAGAGAAGGAGGAAAATATGAATCAAATTAGCTATCATTACAAACAGTGGTCTGAAAATGAATCACAGATGTTCTGATGAAGAATGGCTTTTTTTTTGTAACACAATTCTTCTGAAAAGTGCCCATTCTGCATGAAAAAGATCCTTTTCCCCCTGAAGAAACTGATTGTTCAAAATATTGAAGTATTCCAACCATGCACAAAGACATTTCTGCATGCCTTTGCAATATGCTATGGGAGCTGGACTTTATTCTTTAGTGTTCATCTAAGCCAAACTCCTTAAGTGAATTACATTTCAAATGTCATATATCTATCATCTTTAAGGGAGGAGACCACAGAGGATCAGTCCAAATAGAAGCCAGGTTTAAAGTTTAAAGCCAGGTACTATGGCAGCTTTTCCAAACAGAAATATTCTGGTCTTTCACCTTATATTTTCTTGTTATTCTTTTTGTTTGTTTGTTTATCACTATAGCTGCAGTTCTTTTCCTTACTTGGTGTTTATGCTACACATGAATCAGTAACAGCCATGTGACGAGCAGCCAAGTGATTTGATAAAGGCACCCTTCAACATGTACATCTGGCCAGCAGCACGCAGACCCATGTCCAGCTCTGTGGACACAATCCTTTTACCACTGCAAGGGCTAAGAGTAGGTAAGATTTTCAATGTGTGTCCATAAGCCTACAAATAAAAAACTCCAGCCAGACAAGTGCTTTCTTCCTTCTCCTAAAATATAATGTGTTTTGTTTTTTGTTTTTTTGTTTTTTACTTTTGTGCCTCATTCTTCCCTATGCCATGTTCACGTAGCCTACCATCAAAGAAAAATCACAGCAAAATGAGATTCAGGACCGACACATAACCACTAAGTGTACTACCTCATCCCTCATCCATGAGGTTTGTAGGTGGAACAAATTTCCTTCATTAGACTAACTAGCATCATTTGAAAAAGCAAACAAGCTTTCAGAAGAGCTCACAGGCTTTTCCTCCAGATCTAGAACAGAAGAAGCAGAATTCAAAACTATATGCAACTTTAAAAAAAAATAAAAAATCTAGAGTTCAACTTAATTTGTACTAGTAGGACCACCTTTGACAGAAAAAGCAACTGCTATATGTGGAGGATCTTTGCAGCATAAAGCTAAGGGTGACAACGTGATAATCTCTGTAGGATCAGGGAGAAGAAATAATTTATAGCTGGTGGAATATGAAGGTGCTGTAAGTGGGGTAGGAAATCCAAGTATACCCTAAAACCTTTGACTCGGAGCATTTATGAATTTCAGTTCCCAGGAATGGCATTGGAAAAAGGGTTTCTCTTTTTAAGTACAAAAAGCACTTTGATGATTGAGATGAGAAAAGCCCTGTGAGATAAATTATCAGACTGAACGTAAATTACTGAAACTTGCATGTCTTGTTTTGGGGGGACACCCCAAAACTCTTGTTTTTGAGGCAACCTGAACTTCAGGCTCCAAAAACATCGATAACAAAGCACAGGCCAGCCCAGTTTCCCTTGCTGACCTCTGGAAGAAGATGCCTGCTCTCCTCTGACATGCCATGTGGCTACAGCACGGAAAATCCTGATTCTTCTCCAATGAAGAACACTTTCTGTACAGCCACTCCAAGCAGAGAACCAGAAAACACTGCATAATGTGGCATGATTCCTTCTGAAGGTCATCTAAATCGAGTAAAATGGAAAAGTGGTCAAGTTGGGAATAAAGCTAGGCTTAATATGTTTTAATAAGAAACAAAGAAGCCACTGTTTTGCACTGTATTGTTCAGGCTTGCCTTTAGGCACATGTGGAAAAATGTTTACTAAATAACTAAAATACTTAGCAGTGAGATACATTTTATTTCAAACTGAATTTCTTACAAGTGCATACATGCCAAAAGGGAAGCAAAAGGTCACCAGCTTTTTCTGGGCACAAAGCTGTCAGCATTGTTCTGCAGATACAATCCCTCCCATTTCACCACTAATGAGCCATGTAAAATATCCAAACCCAACCGATTCCTCTGTCCAACAAAAAAGCAAAGCGGACCATCCCACACCATGAGCAGGAATGGCATGGAGGGGGCTCGGGGCTTCAGTCGTGTGTGCTGGAACCATGCAGCAGTGATGAGACTGGGGCTCACAAGGCGACTTCAATCCTCATTCTGCCACGTGAGCAAAGATGCTTGGGCAGTGCCTGGCCAGAAGAACTAGGTTAAGAATACTTCCCTCTGTCCTGCATTAATTTTCTTGATCCACTTTAAGCAAGATGCTCCAGCCACACTCAAACTTTAAACCAGTCCTAAAAACAAATGAAAATGGAGGCACAAGTGTCATCCCATCCCTTTCCCAGTCCTTGCCAAGTTAATTGTTGTATGTATAGCTAATTTAACTCGGTTTTATTTTTTTGACAAAAAAAAAAAACAAAACAAAAACATAAAATGATACATCATAGCTGACTCATTATTGCAAAAGCTTTTCATTTCAAGTAAACATCTCATTCTTTTGGAAAAACACCTCTCAAAAAATGCCTGCTCTGCTTTGCATAGGACTCTACATCTTGCCAATCAGGCTGAAATACCGACATCTCTAAGTCACTTTAGAAAACAGAAAGAAGCGCTTTTTTAAACGTTGTTCATGTATATCAGATCCCCCACCACAACGACACTGTTGGAGTTTGAAGCTAATGCCAGGGAAACATCAGGCAGGGCTGAAACCATCTGTAAGGTACAACATGTACCTGCCAACGGCACTGCTTCCAACCCAAGTCCCTGCCATTGGAAGTTATCTCCTGCCTTAGTTATCTACTACCTGTACTTTTCTGTTTTTCTGTCAGCTGCAGCTCTCAGACTATGACAAAACACAGCACCCAGCACACTCAGCCTTTACAGCACATCTTGCTGAAGAACCTGCTGCCATTCCAAGTAGAGCAGTCAAACACACCAGTTCCCAAGCTCTTGGCATTTAAACACCAGAGTGCTGAGGTGACATATTTCAGAATCTTCTGTCCCGTGGAAGAATCACCTTCTGAGAAGAAAGCAGTGATCCAAACCCTGCAAGCTATCACCAGGAATGCTGCCCAAGTATTATCAGAGATCCTGATAACAGGCACCATCCTAAAATGGCTATAATTAGCTAACGCCACCAGCACCACCACTCACCTACTCACAGAATATTCCCAACGACTGCAAGTTTGTTTCAGGCTTCAAGATCCCTTTTAGACTGAAAAGAAACTACCGCAGCCTTTTAGCCAAAAGGTGTGCTGCCTGCAGTTACCAACATCTCTCCAAGCTCCTGCACTCTCAGTAGCTTAATTTCTCCTGCTGTTGGTACTGGTGAACACACACGTATGTGAAGAAGCCACCTGGAGCCTTCTGCTTGTTTGTGCGACCTCACTGAAAATCATTCCCATCTGTTACACCTAACGTGATCCCTACTGTGGTAGGCCCTACAGGTACCAGGCAAGAGCAGAGCACTGCAGAAGCACGCAGCAAAAGACAGTCCCTGCCCTGAAGAGCTTACAGGCACAGAGAGTGGCTGCTGCAGCAAGACACGGTGCCTGCTGGAACGTCTGCCAGTACTATGTGGAGAACGGAGGTGTTCTTGTGGTGGAGTTTTGTAGCTTACTCAGCTTGAAATCCTCCTCTGGGACCCATGGGTGGCAGGTTGAAAGGCATGGTTCTAGCCCCCAGGATTTCTCCTGTCATGGAAATTGTCGCAAACCATGACACTTGGGGAATATTGCAGGAGAAAAGCCAAAATAAGGTGTGTTGCCACTGGCAGAGCAATTACATCCATCTAACAGCTCCTGCAAGACTCCCCTTTCGAGCTGGGACTAGACAATCTGATGTTTCAGCTCTCTAGAAGATCCAAGCAAAAGGGTTGCTTTTGCATATTTGATTTGCAAAGCCAGGACACTCGGACACGATCAGGCAATCCTCACTCGTGCAAAGAAAAATGTCAGTGAGAGCCATTCCTTCAGTAGATTCAAATCACAAAAAGTAGCAGATTTTAATTAGAGAAATAATTTAGAAAGAGAATTTGTTCTTCTCCAGTCACAAGACTACTTCTTTTGATGCTACTTCCCTTAATGCTTAAAGGCTGCTTCCTTTTCTGACTTAACAGGAGCTGTGTATTTAGCTGCTCCCTGTACATGAAACTCACCCTAAATCAAATGGCAAAACATTTGCGTACGAGCTCCTGTGAGGCAGTATTTGCCATTCTCATTCTGTCTCTTCACAGGAAGAAAAATGGATTTGCCTGCAAACAGGAGAAAGCAGCTCTTTGCAGGTTTTTGTACTGAACAGTTCAAATACTGAGGAAAATGGGAGGTGTGTTTTCATGGTCTAGGGGCAGAACAAACATCCTTTGGATACAATGCCATCTGTGGGACACTGTCAGCTGCTCAGCATTTAATACAGGGCTGTATTTAATATAGGGCTATATAGCAGTTAATGTTTAATATAGGGCTGTGCCTGGTAGCCGTTTATGACTTTTAATGCTTGGGCATGCAATCAGAAGTACCACCTACCCACCAATCTTGAAAAGTAAAAATTCTCCTATTTTTCAAATATTTTTAAATACCTCCAGAAGATTTTTCCCAACTGTTGACTTGCTGAAGTGAGAAGGATTTATTCCTCAAACATGAGAGAGAGAGAGCTTGGTATTTCCAGGAATGCACACCTAAGCTTCTGGTGAAGATGGGAGCTTAGGATATTGTCTGCTGGTGAGCAGGACCTGAGTTAGGCAAGCCTATGTGAGCCACTCTACAAAGCAGGGGTATCCTAATGATCCTACATCCCCCAGCACCTGCTGAGTCTTCAGGGAGCGCACCCCACGGCTCCCTGTGCTCCCACAGCTCTCACCCAGGGAATCACAGGGGAATTTGCCTCTCCTTTTAGACACAAGTTGGGAGCTGTAAAAAGGCACTGAAGGACAAGCCAGGCTGGAATGACTTAACCTTCCACCCTAAGTGCAACAAAATCAAAGCCCATGCTCTCAGCTCTCGCTCCCAGTAAGATCTGTTCCTGTTGAGAGAAGCGCTAACCTCACTGCATGACTTTGCATGGGACAGAGAAAGGATAAAATACAACAACCTACTAAAAGCCCAACCTGACTGTGCAGTGAAGCCACAGGCTGTAGATCAAAGGTGCCACGATAAAAGCGAATTTGAGCATTTCAGAGCTTGCAAAGTGACACTTGATTTTTTTAGAGAGTTAAATCTGACAACAGCGTATCAGCTTTCCAACAGCAACTTCACTGATAACGCAGCTGCAAATGGATGTCCTACAAGCAAACAATCAACGGTGGATCTCTGCAGAAAGGAAGCTCCAACGAGCTTCTCAGATCTCTCTTCAACTTCTAATCAACTATAAAGAACAACAAAATTACAGAAGCAGGAAATAATGCTTCCTACCCTTTCATGAAAATCCTTTGAAACTCCTCCACTAAAGCAGAGCTTTAAATAATTTCCTAGTTATAAAACGATCTCTGCTCGTTTTCATCAGCATGCCAGTTTCAGCGTCTTGGAGAACTCTTCTCTCACCTCAAGCAAATGCATACCCACGTACAGTTCCTAAGACTCATTAGCCGGCTACTGAGATTCATTAGCTTTTGTTTGCTACAGGAAGCCCTTCTAGTGCTGTCTGAATCGGTAGAAGAAGAAGAGTGTCTCAGGAGATCTGAGTCAATGATTGAAACAGGACTCAGGAGATGCAAATGTGTGTTTTGGTTCTGTCTCAGGGAACCTGTGTAATCCTGATGAGGTCATGGACAACCTTACTCTGTCTCAGCACTCCAGCTACAAAACAGAGTGGTAATTCTCTGTCCCAAAGCAATCTTATGGTGCCGAAATCATAAAGGCTCGGCTATTGTAGGGCTGCAGCACTCATAAATATTTCAAGAGAAAGAAATCAGAAGGGAGGAAAAGACAGGGGGGTTAAGTCCCTTTTTTCACTCTGAGAACAAGCATGGAATTGGTAAAACCAAGTAACGTGATCTTACTGCAATGATGCCGTCACAGGCAATGCTCATCATAACATAAAGGCAGCTGCGTGGAGAAATGTGTTTCTTTTTGGCACTGTCTGTTCTGTTGGTTGTCACACAGCCCCAGGAGCTGAATGAGTCAAGACATGGGAAAAAGAAAACCATCAACATGACAACACTCAGTTTGCCTGCTACTTTCACGAACTCTTCAGCTAAGCCCGAGGTTTTCCAACTCTTCAAGGTGTGGACATAACATGTTTGCAGATACTTCCTCTCTGTTCACACTAGTGTTGGAACTTGACACCTGGTGGCATAAGTAATAGGAGGTTGAAAATAACAGTAATGAAGCCTGATACTCATATGTGTCAGGAGGGACTGCATGAAACACCCCATCCTGTAATGGATCCTGAAAACGGTCACACCTTCCGTTTCTAGCATGCAGAGAAATTAGTGGGAAAGCCTGCCTGTAAAACGATACAGATGTTTTGGGAGGCCAGCTGCAGGTGTGGACAGTTACCTTATGGCACATCTTCAGCTGATGTGAACTAGTGCTGAACTTTACAGAGGCTCTGGCCCTTTCTACGGAGTACCCAGGAGCTAACCAGGTGGGAAGGGTTGGAAGAGGGGGAAACCAGTTGTCATGGACAGTTTAAACCAAGTTATCTTACTGACCAGGTGTTATTCCCAGCTGCCTTGTGGCAGTGGATTTCCCTTTGGTGATGGCAACATGATGAAGGATAATAAAACAGCAAAGACGATTCATTTCTCTCGCAAAGAAAGAACAAAAAATAATGCGTATGAGAATACAGAGGCTAACAGTGAAGACTAGCATGCAGTTTGGCCCAAAATTCAAGTGACTACTGATAAAGACAACAGCAAGAAAGACTTAGACTGACTTACTAGGTTTAAGACTCTAAGGAGAAGAGCCTTGGAAGATGGCTCTAGCCAGAGCAAATTTATTAACCTGACCCACAGCCATATAAAGTACCTGGCTGTGCACAGGAACACAGCCCTTGTGCCAGTTCAGTGTGGCACAATCCATGCCACCTCAGTGGCAGGCACTCAAGGCTGAACACTCACTTAAGTCTGCTTAATAGGCACTAAGTACATGTTGCCTTACAGAAAGCAGAAAGCCAGCAAACATACCGGATATTTTGGGGACAGATGTGCCATGGCTGTTTTTTCACCCACCGCCGCATGTGCAGAGCTTTTCTTTTTGGCAGCACAATGCCCAGCATTTCGAGCCCACGGAATCACAACGTTTATTGTCTGCCAGATGGGCTGTGAGGTGTATACTGCTCATAATAGGATTATGCACGTTGTTTATTGTTTGAAAAATAATCCAAGCTTTATCCTCTGTACTCTTCTAACAGGTTTCCCTTTTATACAAATTAGGAAGCCCGATTTTTCATTTGTAATACCTGTTGTAGGTATCTGCTTTCACCTTTACAAATGATATTGCATTCAGGCACATATTACAACTGTATTAAGGGTAAACCAAGTTTTTTTGCATGAGTGGAAGCACAAAGAGTGTATTATTATATGGAACTATACATACTAACTCTGATCACGTACCTGTATTTATCTGTGTCCCAGAAATAACGAACAAGGTATGACAAGGGAGTTACAATATGCTGCTGTTAAGCTACAGCTGTTAGCACCAGTGCAAGAAACTACTAGTCTCCTGGAAAACACTTAACTTTGGGTATATGCTTGCTTTACTGAAGCCAATAACATTTAAACTTTTCAGCCTAGCTCTGTGCACATGCCTAAGTGATTATCTGAATTGCAAACTGCAGCTCACCTAGTCTTCACGTTGTGACTTTTTTTTGTAGTTATTGATACTTTCAAGGATTAATGGGTTTTAAATACTGACAACCTTCCAAATTAGGTAACTTCTCATCACTTGATCAGCAATGCTGTATTAGATTTTCATGTTCCTCTAACTTCCAACTGTGACTGCAGGAATAGAACTACTTGCCTTAAAAAGCAAGATTCAACGTGATTACTGCTGTTCCTCGAGTCATATCTGCAGATGTTGCCCATCTATCAAAGGTCTTTCCATTTCACATTCATCCCTTGCTTACCTCTTTGTTGAATCCTGACAGTAAGAGCCTTTGAAGTCCACCCACACTTCATCCAGCAGCCAACCCAGACCGTTCACCAGGCTGTGTGTTCACTGCCAAGAGTGCTGAGAGGGCAGCTGCGCAGGCTGGCCAGGAGGTAAGGGCCAAGAAGCCCTGCGATGCAATTCACACCTGGCTGTGCGAGAATGCTGCTAGTAACTTCATAGGAGTGATATTGTATAGAAGGGGCCAAGTACATCCTATTCTCAGGCTTGTGGGAGGACCCTGATCAAATGACTTCACCTTTCTGTGCTTCTGCTTCTTCATCTGCAACACAAGGATCCCAGTATAACCCTTTTTCCCTGCACTATGAAGTGCTCTGTTTCCTAGGCTGCACTCCCAGATTCCTTGTGCAACCAAATGGCTCGTGTGATCAAGCTCTAGGGCTGGCTTTAACTGGGTTGGTTGGAAATCAGTGCTTTGGAGACTGCCAAAGCTCACTGAGGAAAAAAGTCCTGTTGATTCTCACTGGGTTTGGATCAAATGTTCAGGTACCATTTATCTTCCTACATTGCCACAGCTGCAGAAATTAGCTAGTGCTCCTGCAAGACACTGCTGGGAACACCTCTAATGTACCTCTTTGATACGAAAAGGCCCTAAAGCTCTGACCTTCAAGGGATTCCAGACGTCAAGGACATTGATTGTAACATTCACTTGTCAGGTTTGCTGTATTATTTTTCTATCTATAGCTTGAACTAAGCTTACTAACACTACTACAGCATCAACCCGAAGGTCAAAGTGTTGGAATGCCACTGTCATACATATAACTGATGTGACATTCCTAAATAAGCACGGATAAGCTTCAAAACAGCGAAAATCAGACATATATATTACTGAATTGGAATCAAACCAGCAGTATAAATCTTCCATTTCCCCTTACCCTGCCACAAAGAATCGCGACTTAGAATCACCCACAGGTGGCAGTACTTCAGTCGCTGACACAGTTGCGCAATACCCACACTGGGATCCTGCAGAGCAAAATGAGCTGCAAAAGAACATTGGGATTTATGCTGGTGTTAATATGATTCCTTAGTCAAAGCAGCTGTAAAATGAATGAAAAAATTGAGTGAGTTTCCTTCAGCTACAGATACTACAAAGGAGAGAAAGAATGAATAGTGGGCCTGTAGCCACATTTAGCAAGGCAAAATGTGGAATATTACCTGATTTTAGAACATGAAATTGAAGAGAATTAACTGATAGATATTTCTCAGTTCCTCTCCGACTAAGAGGAACGAAAGGATTTGATAAGCTATGGAAACTCAATTACGAAAACCACAGCATTAACTCTTGTGATAAGCAAGCAGTTATTTTTCTTGAAAGAGTTCATTGTTCATGAGTAATTTAAGGCAAATTCCAATTCAGAAAAACACATTTCATATCAAAACCTAATACAACATCCACCAGTGACATGAAACTCAGGGCAGCAGAATTTCTTTTTTTTTTTTTTAAGGCCTATTTCTTCAGGTCTATTTTGAATGTCGATTCATAAAAATATTACTGTAGTCAAATATTTTTGAAGCTGTGATTTGCTAGTGGTTTGGCTCTTTTGGGGATGGGGAGAAGTTGAAAATATTTTTGGCTTAGCTACAGGGTATGAGCTTATTCTTGCATTTGACCTCCTTTGTACAGCATGGACTCAAACCTTGATGCAGCAAAAGTTCCCTAAAAACATACTTGACGGAGGATCTGTTGTGTCAGATGTTGCATAACAGTGGTGAGTACTTTATGTTGGCAACAATCTACATATCTCCATCTTCTTTCCTTTCCCACGTTCCCCAAGTACTGCTCAGGACTTTTTAAGATGTTGATTTTGTATCTTTTTATTTCCTTCTGAGTGAACTTCAAAAAGTCTTGTGTTTTCCAGGTTTCCTCTACAGCCACTTAAAATTGGATGGTGAAATTCTCCAGTAACTCCTGGAGATCATGTACTGAGAAGGACCATGAGAACTGATAAAACATGAAAAAGAAGACAGCTGCATCCCTGTTGTATTCCATCTCCCTGCTGAAGAATTGCTCATGTCCAAGTCAGTTGAGACAACTGAACAGCAGGGAACCTGCAACATCCCAGAATCACAGTTCCTGGTCACAGAGCAAGACTCGGACAGCTGGGAGAAGAAAATGCACGACGCTCAGTGCAGCACAGAAAGCACCACCCTTACACAGGATGTCAACACCCTGAGGAACAACTGCCACCAGCTCAGGTTCTTCCCGTTGCACTGCAATTTGGCTGGGCCCTCCTGGAGCTACACAATCAAGCCCTTATTATCCTGCTAGTTTTACGATGACTGTTCCTCCCAGAGCACTCCTTTACTTTCTCATTTTGCTTCTCCATTTTCTACCATTCCTTTAGCAAAGGTTAAGCCAACTTAGAGCTTACAACAGGCACCTCTGAGTCATCCAGGAGCCTGAGCATCTCTGCTTGCCTTCAGAAGGATGACAGAAAAGGCGACAGCAATGAAAGCTTTTCCATGCAGTGTCCCACGCAGGATGCCCAACACCTTGACCTGCAGACCTTCTCCCATAAGGACACGAAGACACTTCATTCTCTCGTAGCATCATTAGGTGGCTCGGTGAGAGCTACAGTGTCAAACAAGGGTGTATCTGTCAAACACTGCCAGTTGGGATGAGGTCATCTGGCCAATGAGACAGCCCAGAGACCATTTGCTTTCACCTAGACTTCAAAGGCTGCATATGCTCACAGCCAGTAACAGCGTGCTCAATTCCCACAAATGACCCACAGATGAGGTACTTCACATCTCCTTACTGAACCTCTGACCCACCCATTGTCCTGTCCCTATTTTCCCCTCAGCTGTCCAACTGGATACCCCAAATAAGTTAAAGCTCAGTGCCTGAGAGTCACAGAGTGCTGGCTTTCCACTGCTCTAAAAGGCAAATCCTGCACTCTTATAAATATTTCTAAGCTCCAACTCAATAAACAGCCCCTTCATAAGAGTGTAAAAATAATCGAGCCATGCTCCAAGACCTCTCACAGTGCTGGAGAGGTGCAAAGGGAGTGCAGTGTAAATAAGAATCAGGTTCACAACTTCTAAGCACGTTCTTGTTTTCAATTACACTTAGATTTGTTTCAGCTTTAATATGAAGCTGGAACTGATGCCAGACTATTTTTAAATCCCAACACATTCCTGATTAGTTGTGAACATCAGCTACTCTTTTCCATGCTCAGCTCACTACTTTTAAAAGGATGCAGAAAAGGAGCTCGGGTTTAGGATCTGGTCTAACAGAGAGGACCTGATCTCTTGCAAAGAGCACAGGTGCTTCTGTGTTGAAGTATTAATCAACCCAAGTCCCATGTGACTGTTTTATTATGTTGGTACGGCAAGCAGTCAGTGTGGGGTTTCTTCAGAAGCTCATGAAGTCACTCCATCTCTTTAAAGCAAAAATAATGACTCTCCAGCAAACAGTAAGAGTTGGCAGCCGTGATGTTGAGATGATGTAATTGTACACAGTGGTGATGTGAGATTTTTCTTGGTTCCTAGAAGCCAATCCTGCAGAGGTAATCATAACAACAGTATTTGCTTAAAACTTTTGGACAAGAAAGGAGACCAAGGTTCTTGCACAAACAAGGAGTGAACACAGAGAATGAAAGGTCAGAAATTGGCTGTCAGAAAGGCAAGCAGCTAAGGCCAAGCTCTGGCGCTGAAAATGCAAGGTAGCAAGCAATGCAAACAGCACATGTTTCCGCTGCACTAACACGTACGTCTTTATATTCTGAGCACACCAGGACACTTCCCTCTCCACACCTCCTCTGCTAACAGCTGATTATCTTCTTAGTTTTGCCATAGGAAAAATGATGGTATGGAATTATTTATTATTAGTAGGCTTCCCTAGAGTAAATATATGGCACTGTATACATTGGCAAAAGGAGATGAACGCCTAACACTGCATCAGTGACTCAGAGAACCAGCTGCTGTGGTTTTACCAATAGTGGTAGATTGAATAAAAAACAACGATTAAAAAAAGAGCCATGTTTCTTTTTCCTGCAGCTGAAGAGAACAGACTGGAAGGACTAGGCAGGTAGGACAACAGGATAAGAAAACTACCTGGTCACCTTAGTTCCCCCATTCTAGTTTGTTTCTTAGGTTTGAAACATACGAGGCATGATTGGCTGTGTTCCCCCTAACAGGTAAGGTACTTCAACTTGCCATTTCACTGAAACAGGTGATGCCTCTAAGAAAGTGCTGGGCCACACTAGCCTGGCCAAACTCCTTCTGCAATGTGGCCCATTCTATTACAGCTTGTAATTACTGCTGCACAGATGCAGCTATTTATAAGTGGGAGCAGCAGGCGCTCCGCAGTGGCACTGTAGGTTTCCCAGTCTGCTCCGCTGCTGGAGCCTGATTTTGGAATAGCTAGAGATGGACTCAACAACCTGACAAACTGAAAAAAAAAAAAAAGAAAAAAAAAAAAGAAAGTAAACAGAGGTTACCTTCCTAGCCCTTAATAAAGTAACCAGGTAATTAGTGTATTTTCTGCAGTGATCACCACTCTGAATGGCAAATAAGCCTTCATACACTGTGTTACTGTCTCTCACTGGCTTTTCTCCTTTAATGGTTTGCGGGGGCAAAACGTCATTTAGGTATATATAATTTCGGTCACTTCAAACTCCTCCTAGATTCACGGGCACTGAAAGTTGTGCCTTATGTCATCCAAGAGGTAAAAACCCTCAATTTGCAACAAGGCTGGGTGTGCCCTACCAGTAAGATTCAGCATCACAGGGAACAAATGATCACTGTAGAAGGAAAAAAAAAATAGGAGAACTTATTTGCTGCAGATTAAGAAGAACTGGATTCATTAGAAGGCTTTTATTTTGTTGAAAATCTAAGAGATTATCTGCAAATAATAGCAAGAATGCTCTTACTTGTTTCATATTTGCTTCATGTTCTTTTAAAATTGTGTACTATTTTTTTCCCAACATTAAAGTTAGGGTGTTCTAGACCAAGAGACTAATGACTGTAGGAGTGCTGAAATGCAGATAATGTAACCATTAAGAGGAAAAGGAAGTTTAAAGTCTTTTGGATTTGCTTTATCTTTATTGACACAGACAGACAGTATTTCTGATAAAGGGAATCTGTTAAGGATTCATGTTATTTTTCCCTTCAGTGACTTTATCAAGAGCTCTTTACATAAGTGTGTAAATATACATGTATATTTATAAACAAATGTATATAAACATATATATAGTATATTTCCTGTCTGTGTTTCAAAGTTGGAGAATACAAGGGCTAAATATCTGAAATGTAAAATAAAAAAAAAAAAAAAAAAAAAAAAAAAAAAAAAAACTTGAAAGTAATCTTTCCAGCTATCTTGAACATCCCTCAGAAGCAAAGATGACACAACTCATTTTTTTTCACTGTTCTGGCCAAAACTACAGCTTTTTCTGTTTGAGAACATTGGCTGAAGAGTTCTGCTTTAGTTGTCTCGTGACCCCAATCTCTCCTCCAGGCCTGGCTCTGCCATGTGTCCCAGAAGGTGGGACCTGGGTGCCCACAGTTGTCCCCACTTGCTGCCAGGCAGCAACGGTGCACCTTACAGCAGGAGGGGCTGGTCTGCAGAGCAGAAGCCATCCAAACTGTTCAGGGGGCAAAGCAGAACCTTTGCATTACCCTACTTATTTCGGCCTAGTGATGCTAACCAATTTTACCAGTGACACAAATACTTATCCTGAAAATGAATCAAAGCCAATGGATGTGACAGGTGAGTTGGCTACTAAAATGCAACAAAATTCAAAAGAACCCCTTTTCTGGGTTGCGAACCTCCACTCGACTCCAGCAATTGCCATTCCTACTGCTGACAGTCATGTGGATGGGCACTGTGGCACCTCTCCCATCTGAAAAGGAAAACCCAGAGCTCACAGCTGCTGCACGCTGAACAAAGAGCACTGGGCAAACCCAATACACACAGACCTACCGTATTACAGCTCTGGCCGCTGACACTTCATTGCTGCTCCACATAAATAGACGTCGGAGTTCTGTGGGTTATTGACCGCTGTATATTTTCCCACTGAATCATAATTACAGATTCTCTTTTACCGGCTCTGCTAAGTAACCCTCTGATGAATCTGATTCACGTTGCAGACGCAGCATCCACCAGACCTCAAAGTGCCCCACTCTTCACAGGGCCAGCCCAGGCGTGAGCGAGCCTACAGTGAGCAGGGGCACGGGTCTGGGGCTCATGGATGGCCCTGCCGGGTCCAGCCCCATCAGATGGCCTCCCCCACAGGTGGACCTGGAGGTGGCTGCCGAGCTCTCCCACATGCTGATTCCTGGAGGGGTTGTGGGCACAGGAGGATACTGCCCCGATACTCTGGTGCTGGTCAAGACAGTGAGCACCAGTCCCTGGAGTGCTGGCTGAAAGGCAGCCCCATTTCACATCCCTTCCTTTCAGCACAAGGCCACTGAAACACCTACTTCCAGAAGCAGGTTCCTGCCTCCCAAGGCCCACGGGGAGGTATTTGAGGAAGGCCAGGCTCAGCACCAAGAGCTCTGGACATGGGGGCACAGTGGGGGGAGCCCAACTCCTTGCCTGAGGCTGCGGATGCTCAAGCCCTTTTCCGGACCAAGTGCTAAGGAAAGTTTCCCATTACTTCACAGGCTAAATCAAGTGAATGAATACTCCTCACAGTTGCTTTTCTTCAGTTTTCCTCCCCACCACGGAGAATCCTGAGCTGGCAAAGGCCAGTGTCATTCCACTGAGGTCGATGGAATGATGCCCGTTTGTATCAGCTGATGATTTAAACCTCTAGACACGCTCTCTGGCACACGTTTCTTTTCCACCAAGCCTGGATATAAAGCAGAATCTAGAACATATGGAGGTGAAGACACGTGCAGCTGGTTTAAACTCACACTTCCACCCTTGCAGCTGTGCCAACACTACAGCAGCAGCAGGGGTTTTGCAGAAACCGCTTCAATGCAGACATGTCCCCAAAGGGAAGGAAAAAAACACCAGCACGTACGTCAGTGGGAAACAGACAGCAGCAAGCAGCAACAGCACAACTGGCACCGGGGTGAGGTTCTGCCTGCCCCCCACCCCAACTCTGCCCACCTTACTTTTTTGGACAAGTAAGCACTGGAACAGCTACAAGGAAGATCCAACACGCAGCAGTGGGGAAGAGATTGTCTGAGGGGACCTTCCTTGTAAAGAGAAGCTACATGATGGAAAACTCATGAGAACTGCTGGCTGAGGCAATCGCGCAATGCTGTAGCATGTTTGGGGAGGAATTCCAGCTTGACTTCTGCAATGATTGTCTTATGCCCTCAGGCATGAGATTTTATTACCCTTATCTTGGCAAGCATGACATTTACTTATTGGCCACAGCCTTCATGCAGGGAGGGAGGACTGGCTTGCTACCACTCCTGACTGGGTGGCTGCTAAGCCCAGTTTCCACCTCAGTATGTAACCAGCTGTCCCAAAAGTTGGAGGGCAAAGAGAAAAAGTAGATGAGGTCATGCCTCAGCCCGTCTACTTTCAGCTGAAGTCACGGAGGAGCACAACCTGAAAGGAAATAACTCCCCGGGGAGCCCGAGTGCCCAGGTATTTGGAAACCAGTCATCTGGATGGAGCATAGCCGATGGGGACATCCCCACTGAAATGAGCCAACCGAGGCCAACCCTGAGAGCCCGATCCTGGAAGGGTGGATTTCTGAAGTACCGAAGAAACTGGAAAGTGCATCCTGCTCTGCTGCTCACTGAATGCTGCTCCAGCCACATTTGAACGTGGAGCAATAGTGACATAAAGTGGCCTGCTGGGTTAATCACAGGTAGAAGGTGGAAGCAGCTCCCAGGAGCCCAGTGCCTTATGATGCTATTCTGGCCTGGCATGCTGTAAGAAAACCAAGCCCCACGTACTACCTTGTTCTTTGCACAAGGGCCACCAGAGCCCTCCACGTGTCATAAATAGCACTGCATTGCCTAGGAGGAGCTACCTGAAACACTGCCTGCTCCGTTTCATGGGCAAAGCTTGCAAAACAAGAGAGGCAAGTAGAAAAGAACAGGTACAACATGCAAAAAGGTTGTGGCAATATTTCATCCCAGCCAGATGTCCGGTTCCCTGAAAATAAACAATACGAACAAGAACAACAACACCTCACTATTGCTTCTGTACATATGCCGTGCAGTCTTTGCCACAACCTGGCAGCCAACTGAAACCTTAGAGATCAGCACACGGGAAGTGTTGCCAGAGCAATGAGACCAAAAGGAAGGGGAATATTAAAGATGGCTTCATTGTCTGACTTGCCTGTCAGGACCATCACATCAGTTTAAGTTGTCTGCAAATATTGATCAATATCTCAATATTAGATAACGCTGTTACATGTCAGCACATACATGACAACTTTTCACCAGAGTCCTTTTCTATTTTATCCCCATATGCTTATTATTTGTGTAGGTTTATTCTAATTCTTCCAGGAGTATATTTGTCCCCAGGCGCCATGCAGTGCACAAGACAGAATGATCCCCGTGTCAGTTAGGGTTTCCACACGGTAATTCGACACGCATTTCCCTTGTTAACAAGATCATAAGTATTAGCTATAATTACAGGCAAAGGCATGTACATTATAAAATGTAACTTAAGGTTGGTTTGATAAATTAAATCAGTATTTAGCAAAAAAAATCTCAAAAATATTTTCTGTAATTGCAGCATGACACTGATCAGCAGCTCAGGCTGGAATTCAGGCCTTGGATTTATCATCCAGTCAACTGACAGGGAAATGCCTCCCCTGGTCGGGCACAGTTCTCTGGGTGCTTCCTCTCTGGCTGTGAGAGCTCGCAGCAGGGCTCGCTGTGGTTCAGGACAGCACGGTGCAAGCAGCATCACTTCTGTGCTAACAGAACCTTGAGTTCACCAACGATGCTGTCACGATTGGAACTATCTAAGAGCTGGCAGTTTTAAGGATCTGAATAAGACAATATGCCTCATCTGTTTTATTTTAGAAAAAAAAAATAAAGTATTTTGCTTGTAAAAGCTTAAACTTTACAAATTTGAACTGTATTATATATTGCTTGGGTAGCACGGAGTCCAGCTGTAAGCATAAATACAGGGAAGCATAAATTATTTTTAGCTAATGACAAAAACACATGTATCAGAGCCACACATTGAAGTCCTTATTGTTTGCCTCTGGGTATCTCTAGAGTTAGAAAAAAAAATGTTGAAAATAGAAATCAACAATCAATATCAGTGACTTGTAATTAAAAAGCAAAATTATAATTGCAGCCAGAAGTGGGATGTAAAGAAACACTTGCTGAGAGAAGCTGTTTCACAAAGTTTCTTTCTTTTTCTTTTTTTTTCTGAAATTTCAAAATGGGTAGGGGTTAGAACAGAACACAGAAAATAAACCACATTTTTTAGAAGTTTCCTTTTTTTTTAATTTTTTTTCTGGAGAATGACTCTGTCTCTTTGCTACACAAAGACTCTTTAGTTTGCTTGGAACCTGAAGTGTTAGGCTAGTTACCCTGCTGTCCTATCTATTCACACAGCCAAGAGGTCCCTAAAAGAAATCCAGTGTAAAGAAGGTCCATAGGTCCTTATGTTTGGAACTGAGACGTGTATGAAAGCAACATGAGCGAATCACAGCTTTGAGGTGGATCTGCCTCACTCTCCTGTTCTAATAAGCTCCCCAAATAAGACTCAAAAATTCAAGCTGGACTTAAACAGCAACCTATTTAATTATTTTTTGCCTAGCAAAAACTCGAGGCAAATATAAGACGATAGGAAGGGGACATAGCCTGTGATGTAAGGATTGTAACTGGAACTCTCCCTGTCTCTTCTTCCTTGGCCCAAACAGCTCTGAGCTGCAGCACGAACATGCCCATGCAGGGACACACTGCTGTCCCCTGTGTCCCCACAGGCTGGCAGCTCCCTGCTCCCCAGCACATCCCCTCCTTCTCCCACCTTGTCCTCTGCTGATGTTTCTCTCTCTGAGCAAGCAGCATGAGGCAGTGTAACATGTACCTCATGTCTGGGACGCAAACAGCTTTGGGCTATGAGTGCCCCAAGTGGACTTCCTGGAGCTATTCAAAAATAAAATAAAAATAATGAGAAGGTGCAGGCCGTAGGATCCTTGTGGTGTAAAAGCACCAAGGCCACGAAAAATGTTACTGACAGCTGCTGTTCCACAGCTACAGACATGGACATCGAGGCCTGAGCAGTGGAAAGGTGCCGCACACAGCCCAGTCCCGCACAGGTCTCCCCTGCTCCCCGCCCGCTCCATCAGAAAAGGATTTAATTTCAGGGTCTGTTCACTGATGTTGCAAAAGCAAGCTGATCCTTCAGTATTAATATGCAGGGAAGTTATCAAGCAGGACTGTATAACAACACAGATCATCACCACGACACAGCTTGAAAGGTACAAACCGGCTGCAATTTCGAGGCTTGACGCAGGTTTGAGTGGAGAAATGACTACGTCATGGCAAAGGGGGAAAAATCCACAAGGCACAACATCCTGCTAACCAAAACCCCATCCATTTTTCCTGTTTCCTCAGCAGAACACCCCAAATACCTTGTTCTACGCTGCAGCAAGCCGAACTCCAAAGAGTTTGGACAGCAGAAATAATGACACAGGTTTAAGGAGGTAAAAAATCCTTCCTGCTCTTTGATTAACTGGGCTTCTTGATGGAGTTAAGTGCAAACAGCTGCCTGGACTTCAACTGAAAAGCCTAAATCTAAACACGCAGTGTTTACATAACCCAAACTTCTAATCAGGCAGCTGGATAATCCACCCATTTAAAGTATCCCTAAGAGTTTCAGGGAAATGTGATTTTCTTACAGCTAAGCCAATCAACAACCACTTTAAAAAACTCCAGCTACCGAGTTACTACTTTCGAACAGCGGTCTCAGCGGGATGGGGTCACGACCCCATAGTGAATCACAAAGCAATTTTGGTGGGATCCTTCCCCCTTTCTTTTTCTTTTTTTTTTTTCCTTTTTTCTTTTTTTGGGGGGAGAAGGTACAAATCTGAATCTCTAATTTCCTCTGCATTCAGTTGCTGTAAGGTAATAAATTAGAGGAGAGAGGCACACAGCAGTGCTTACACACATGCTGGCATTTGCTTGCGGGACCTTAATCCAAAATCCTGTGAAACCTTGTCCACATCCAGCCGGAACCAAGGACCTTGGGAAAGGTACCACAACCATCACTGAGAGAGTCACAAATTTTTTATGGAGAAAAGGGAAGAGAAACAGCACTGAGAAACTAGAAGATTTAGAGGAAGACCACAGCACAGATATTTTCAGGACTCACTATTCTTTACATTGACAGACACATTCACAGCACTGTTAGCTGGCCATAGCTCGCAGTGCTTAGGGCCCCATCTCATCTCCACCACTACAGACCAAACACGGAATTGTTTTACCACCGTAACTCATTGTAAGGTCAGGCTTTCAGTTCCGTTTATCTGTTTGGCTGAAATATTTGCACCTTACTGCAGTTCAAGATTACTTGTCGGATATCCTAATGTAGGTCTGTCTTTTCCTAATCTCATGGAGTCCCTCTGCTAAATCACATACAGTCACACCTGATAGTTAATTAGCATCTCGACACAGATATTTTCCCTGGCCAGTACCACAGTTATTAAAAACCTGTTCATCCACAAACCCACCAGCAGTATATCTTATAATTCAACTCAATTTTACGTGACCCCAAAGAAAGCGACGCTGCTTGGACTAAGCAGAGAAACATGGGGTTTGCTCCTGAGTCTATGCTGAGCTATGGGGAGATCCTGGGCAACTTACTGTACTTCTGGGCCTCTGCATCCCCACCTGTAAAAGGAGCCTGGTGATGTTAAGCTTTCATTTGAGACACGGGAAAGCAAATTACTTAGCTTCAAAAATTAACCATGATGCTCAAGCTGTATTTTATAACTGGTGAAATTAACTGAAAATAAGGAAAAGATTTCACTTTTTCCAAGCAAGAAGGAATCCATGTGGCAATGCAATAACAAAAGCGGAAGGATGTGCTTTTAGACAGTCCTGATAAAATTAGGCCATAGGGGAAATAAACTTCACTCAGTTTTTCGTCATTTTGCCAAGACCCAGGCAGAGCACTAGAGGTACAGCACTGGTGAAACAGCGCTACATAATCCCTTTCAGATTCTATGCCACATATTTTAATTCCTAGCCACATATTTTAATTCCTAGCCAAAGAGGTTGAAAAGTTTGGGGCCAAAGCTGAGGAAGAACTTTTTATTTTTTTTAGAATTATTTCTAAATATCTCAATGTGGGAAGTAACGTGGCAAATTTTAATCCTGAATACATGGCCAAAAATTTCTTGTGCTTTCCAGTGATAGCAAAGATGCCTTTCAAGTAACTTGAATATACTAGTAGAAAAATGAAGAGCGGTAAAAGCTTGGCTCAAGTTTATTATTCAATTATTATTCAAGTTTTCCAATCATTTCGCCTTTTTATGGATAGGTGTTCTTTCCGCAAAGCAGCCCAGGAGAGAGCTGCTGCATTAGTATCCACTAACTCGTGCTGAACTGGGTGGTCACAGTAACAGGCACACACTGCTCCTCACCTCCTCACCCAGTTTCTATTGTCTTTAACAAATGATATAATGGCTAACTGTGGGTGGATGGCAGTGAGAACAAAACCGTTCAATTAGATGGGAGAAAACCACATCTTCCACTCGTCAGAGTGCCCAATGTCATATCTCTAGAGTGCCAGCTGTCATATCTACTCTGTTCTTAACTCTAGCTGGTTCCTACTGGGTACCTACAGCGTAAATTAGCTGCCCCCAGCTGAATTGTATAGCCTACTCCTACCCGCAACCCTGAAATTCAGCACAGTTCGCGTTTTTCTCCTAGTCCTGCCATTTATTAGTTGTGTTAACCTTAGGCAACACGCTATGCTTTTCTCCAGTCCGGTCAGTGGTAACTTGTTACAAATAAAAGAGCTACCTTGCTTACACTTCTGTGCGATGTCTCACCCACCACAGCTCCAGCCAATACTGCAAATTTAGATGCTGATGTGTAGCAGCAATAGCTCTGTCTGCAGAAAGCGAGGTGCAGAATAGCTGGGTGTTCCAAGGCAGCAGCATTCCAGCTGTCAAACCGGCAGGCTCAGCCCTTCGAGCGAGCACAGAGCCCTGCTGTGTGCTTCCAGCTGCTCCGGCCCCAGCTAAATCACAGCGCTCGGACGCAGCCCCAAGCCCTGCTTAACCTCACTGTGCAGCTCTGTGTCCACACCAGCATGTGAAGCGCCCCCAGCCAGGGGCAGGGTGCAGAACCAGACCCTGGCTGCTTGCTGACTCGATGTGGCACCGGCCGCAGCTGCAGTGCGTATACTGCTTTCATTCTGTAGGGGTTTCCAATAAACCCTATTTTGAGTCTGAGAGCAATAAAGGGTAGCTATTCTGTACAGAAAACATTTCTTATAGTGAACAATTATATATTCAGAATCTGCTTATCTGGTTCAAAATAGTGCGTGTTTTTTTTTAATAAAAGCCTAGTAAGTACAATATCCAAAGACATGAAATTCAGATTTTTTAAACAAAGTCTTTTTATAGAAACTGGATGACCGATTTTTTCTCAAAGCAGAGTATCATATTATAGAACTGCAAGCATCTCAACTCCATACTTGCCTGTGTTTCTGTGCAACTGGAGGGAAAAATAAAAGTTACAAAGGAAGACCCTCACAACTGCAGAATCATGCGGCCAGAACTAGGTACAGCCTGCTCCTAATTTCAGTGGGTGCTCCACCAGCTGGGCCAGAAAACATGCCCAGTTAATGTGCATAAAATGGGTTTTCGCAGAAGAGGGAAAACCAGGTCTCTCGCAGGAATTCAAAGCCAAGCTATCTTCTCCCCAAAGGAGGACTAGCTACCGTCTGTCATCGGTGTGCTACTAACAGATTATTAGTCTGCTGACATCTCCATCTAGACAAAACTAGTAAGTTGTCTCAGGATGAGAGGCAACAGTGAGTGAAAAGGACTTGCTGTGATGTGGTGGTGGCAAGCAGGATTTTTTAGACATCTCCACTTACTTTGTGATAAAATGCTTCTAAGATGGTGTCACTTCCCTCCCAGACAGCCCAGCTTTTCTTAGCGCCTGATACCGAATCAGTGACCTTCTGTGAATCGGAGCTAATCTCAGGATATGCCACATCTGCAGCAGGAGGAACAGCTGAGCAACACTTGTCCAGGCGTAATTGAGCCTCAAGATTGCAGAGCAGTGCGTGATTAATTGGCTGAAGGATTCCTGATAAAGAGGAAGAGGATAATGACCCGCCTGGGTCAATGGGTGGTGCTCGGCTTATCTGGAAGCATAACAGGCAGTAAAAGAAATGCTCCTGATCAAGGTCACAGGGAACGGTGACAGATTCTGTGTGTGAATTTGAGGCATTTCAAAATCACATTCCATAGCTGTGCACGGGGTAAGTGTACTTAGGAAGAGTATCTTAATGCCTTTTATGGTCCTGGCTCCATGGTCATTATTCACAAGAGTACTACCAGGAGCCTAATCCTGAGAAGCTCTACCCATCAGCTTTGCAAGCACTTTCATACAGACTTGATTGACTTGCAAAAGTTAGATTTAATCCAAGGCAATTCTCACTTGATTTTCATTGGGGTATTCCAGCTTGTTCCAAGGTCCACTTAGAAGCAAACAGGCAATGCCCCCTCACTGGAAAATGGGAAAGAGCCAGCTGGAACCACTTCTGTGGTCAGCAGCTGTGGTGACACATACATGTGACTCCTGGCTTAGGAACTACTCTGGCTCTCTAGGACCACTCAGCTACACTGAAAAGAGCAAGTATTGTTTCTACTCCACACATCCTGCTTCTCAGCAACCAGGACGACCTCTGTGGTGTACCCTCAGGAAAGAGAAGCCTTCGACATTTGTAAGGATGGACTCGAGAGCAAGTGCTGATTGTAGGTCCATTGCAGCCTTGTGCTTCAGGCCACCAGGGTGCCTTGAGCAGAGCAGAGACACACTGTGCAATCAGCTTGCAGCAGCCACGTTGCCGGAAATGTCAGTTGGGTAAGTTCAGGTACATTTAACAGAAAGACATTAAAGATTCATTTAAATAATAAAGTAATACACAAAAGATACCTTCGATAACATGGCAGCAGTCTGCTCTGCCACACGGAGGACTCACTGTGTCTTACACACAGTGCATCTTCTCCTGCCTCTCCCTCTAAAGCCCAAACAACTTTGACTCCCTGACAGCAACACTCCAGGGGGTTCACAGCTGCCTACCTAGCCTGACCTCTTCCCCAGGACAGGTAACTCTGCTCTTCCATACTCTTCAGAAGAAAAACAATTTGTTTAATCAAACAGTCCACACTCCCTCTTTCCTGCTGCAATAAGAATTTTACCTCCATCAAACAGCTGAAGACATTTCCTTTTAAATTCTAAATATGCATGAGGGAGCTGAGCCCCGTGTGCTTCATGACTGCACTCCAGCTGCCTTGAGCCTCATGATATTTTTTTCATCTGCCACACAGATTTTCATACGCTGAGGTTACCGCTCAATTACACTAGTGCTTGTGGAAAATCAAGAGGATGGCAGTTTATTGGAAATAAGTGTGAGGTAGAGTCCTACGGGGAGGAAAGGCACTCTTTGAAGCTCCAGTCCGCATCGGTTTACTCAGGCCACACAAGAGAAGGTGTGGTGGGTCACCAGCTGACACATGCTCGGAAGAAATCAGAAGTCACACTGTTTCTGGCGCACAGCCAGATGGGCAAAGCATCAACTAGAATGGGATTTTTAGTCCTTAATGTGAAGTTTTCCACTTCAAACAACCACAACAAGCAGGCCAAATGAGCTTAAAAGTCATTCAGGACTGACACGGAGCAAGAAAAGCAACAACAAAGAGTTTGCAAACTTTCACGCTTTTTCTGTTCACTCTGCAGGCAAATAGACACATTCCTAGAAGGGAACCTAATTTACAGGCCAGGCAAACAGTTCATGCTCTCACCCAGTGCTCCCATCCCTTACCAGGCCCATCGGGCAGCACGTGTCCTCTAAGCAAATGGGAAATGGCCAAGTTGCTGTGAGCAATCGGTAGCCTCACCCTGCGAAATAAAGCAGAATTCAAACTGGGCTCCCCTTGAACAATGGCACAAATACCTCCCGTCTCCAGAGAGAAGGGATTTGACTACTTCCTATTTCGCTCAGAGAAGATTTATAGCTGATCATCACACAATAAGTGCTGGGTAAGGCTTATTAATCCTTCCAAACCCACTTCACATCAGTGACGAATTCAAACTTATTTGGTGCATAAATCACAGGGTACGAACGTGTTACGTTTCCCCTCCTCTTTGGCTGCAATTCTGAATCCTTGAGGGTTTTCTTTTACAACCCCCTAATCTATTTATGTGGCCCCAAACACACCGAATTGAATTCTAGTTTATAATCTCACTTCTTGCTCATGCAGCACTTTCCCTCTCCCCAGCTCATAGCTTTCAAGTGTCCCACTTTGTAGCACGCTGCCCTGCGATGAGTTCTCAGTAATAGAGCTCAAATCCAGCTCTACAAGCAGCTGAAACTCACCTCGTGCTACAGAGCCCTCTGGCACTACTGAAGCGCAGAAGTTACAAGATTAACCAAGGGCATTTGCAAGGTGGGATACATAAAGAAAAGCTCAGCGACCTGAGCTTCGTTCTCCTACAAAAAGTCTGGATGTATTAAAAATACAAAACAGGTTATGGAGGGTATTTTTCTTCATGAGGACGACAGCATTCTCTAAAACAGGATGAGAAGAAATGCACAGAAATGGTCTCCTTCCAACACAGCTCTTCCCTTTCACACTGTAACAACTTACGTGGCCAGAGCCATCCATGAGCAAAACGCTGCTCCCTCGGTGTTTAAGTGTTGGCACAGCAGGATTTCTGCTACTGCTCAGCAGTAGGGACAGTAGGCTCTGATTTTACCTGGTGAATCTAGATGCTGCTTTCTCATATATCTTTTAAAACAGTGTTCTTATGTCTTTTCTTACACTTTCTGTGTTTTTGCTGCAAAGCCTAGCCTGGGCAAAACAATGTGTGGAAAACATGAGTTTCATGTTCTCAGAGATAAAGAAGCCTCTACACAAGGATGCGCAGGTCTCCAATATTCTGATGCTGCTATTTCCATTCACGTCTACCTGCACAAGCTGTGCTGCCATGAATGAGGCTGTTCTTCCTGCAGCAGCTAGCTGCAGCTCTCTCAAACTCATAAAACCATGTGATTTGGCCCCCAGATGGAGATTGGCATTCATCATAAATACACCGTGTTGTAACAACAACTGGCTCTTCAGTTTCCTCTACAGCTCTGCTTCGTTCTTCACCTCTGAGAGTACCATCATCGTTCACCAATCTGATCTGTTCAGAGAATACAGTCAACAATTAATCCAGCCTACAGGTATGATTCAAAGATTTTGCATCATAGTGAATTATTCCAGAGCTTCTCTCTTATGTTTAAAATTGGTACACCTTATTTCCTTATTTGGTCTCTATTTGTCTTGCCTTTGCTTTTATATGAGCTTCTCCAATAGAGCAACCAGGGTGCTGATACCAACATTTTCTACCTTACTCTTTTTTCTGTTTTCCTTTGACAGTTCAAACTGAGTTAACGTGTATCTGCAAAAGCAGCTCCCAGTTGCTTCACAAGGTAACACAGCTGGAGATACCAGAACTGTAGATATTTCCAGCAGTTGCCACTGAACCATCATATCTACCATCATTTGTTTAGAAGAAAAAGGAAAGAGAGAGCCACAGTCTATACCGGGTTTGAAACTGGGAAGCCACTGGTCCTCATAATACTGAGAAGTATCCAGGAAAAGCCTGGCTTTAGATTTACACCTTTCTCTCCTCTGGCATTTTTCATCTGTGTATCTCAAAGCATCTCAGAAAGCAGATCAATGTCATTATTCCTGATTTATTTGTCCAAGGTCACCCAGCACAGACACAAGCTGAACTGCAGTACTCTGAAATGCTGCTCAGAACCACACAGGCCACGCACTCTCCCCTAAACAAGCATTAGCTATAAGTAAGGAAATTTAGGAGTCACTAGAAGTTTCTAAGATAAATGAAAACAAAATAAGAACAATTATAAATGTAAATGAAATAAGAAGCAGTGTGTCTGGACTGCTTTTTTTAGGCATCTGTCTTGAGATTTGCAGCACAGAAATAACATCTCGCTGACATCACAAGTATGTAGTTCTGTGCATTGAGAAAAACCTGCTGTTTATTTGGATCTTTTGAAGTCTAGTATCAATATAGCTTCTTAGTCCCCAGAGTGTCCTCAAGGTTTGAGATGTATATTTTTAACTTCTGTGCTTACTGACATTCCATTCACACTATTTAGCTGTTCTCCCCATCGGGGCTTCATCAGCTATCGCTCTGATTTTGGCACCACTGGGCTTTATTTGCTTTACCATTTCCTAAATGTCTGTGTGAGGAGGCATGGCCTGCTATGCCAATTAGCTCACCCCCACGCAAACTGTGTTAACCTCAGAGCTAAGGCTGAGTGCATTTTTGTATGAAGGCAATCAGCATAAACCAAGGAAATCAAGTTCTTTATGTTTCACACCTCGAAGATGCATTGACAAGAAGATTACAACCACGTGAAATTGCAACTTGGTCTCGTTGTCAATGGTCTTGATGACAAATAATAGTTTTCCCAGCAAAATTCTTCGCTCTGTGTGACTTCAGGTAGTCACAATATACCCATTTGGACACTGTATGATATAACACCAGACAAAAGCAGAGCCTGGACTTGCTGTGGGTAACTAACTGCTCACAATGTGGTACAAAGATTAAATAGTTTGGAATTCAGCGCTGTCCAATTTGTTGTATGTTGTCCCGATAGCAAAACACAAAGAAACCCAACTTAGATGCACCAACCAAGTTGGCAGGAACACAGAAAAAAAATTTTAGCTTCCATAAAGACCTACTGAAACAAGAGCTTCCCAAATCTCTGCAGGTATGTCTGTGACATTTCCATCATCAGCAGCCTGCTGCTTAGGGAAGCAGAGCATTAGGCTTTCTTTAAAGGAGGTTTAAAAGCCCCTCTGTTCACTTTCAACTATTCATCACAGTCATTTGAAGTTCTCTTTTGCACCCCTCCTTCTTCTTACTCACATCTGGCACTGCATGTTACTACACCGCGACCATAAATAACAAAGAAATGATATGGAGATACTGGATGTTCCAGTGTCCTCATAGCCAAGTATTCAATAAATTCCCTAGGTTACACTACAATAAATATACAGGAGAAGAAGGTGGTGGTACAAAGTTCCCTGTTCCAGAACACAGCTTCTAAATAGCACGTTGTTATCAGGGCAGCAAGCATGTAGGCTAAAAATGGTGCTGAACAGCATCTTTAAAAGGTTTTCTCCTTCAGTGAGTATGTTTGCATTTAGAACTACAGAGCAGATGAGATTTAGCAATATCATTTTAGTAAGGGATGATCTCTGTCAATGTTTGTCTCCGGGCAAAATAATATGGCATTTGCATCTCCTACATACAAGAGGATGAAGTGGGAGAAGGCTGTTTTTAATTGCCTTTGTTCCCTATACACCATACAAGGACTGTATATTGTCCCAACACATGAACTAGTTACAAGGTTACATGAATTTATACCCTGTAACACTCTGCATGAGCACTTCTGATCATTTCTGCATGAGCGAATGACAATCCACCATTCTTAATGTCTGCTGTACATATATACCCTATTCCACGATAGATTTGTCTGATTATGGAAACAGAAGGGAAACTGTAATCAGTTTTGCAATTTTTCTATATGACAATTGAATTTACACTGACAGCATGAGCCCTGTTACCTTCCATCTTCACCATCTTCCATCTTCACCAGAAGCACATTTCTGCTGGCATACAGATTTCTCTGAAAATCAAGCCCCCTTAATTTAAGGGTAGAGTAAAGAGACTTTAAGAAAATGGGTTTTGGCCACCGTGGTTATTAAATGTTTCTTTGAATGCACAATTACAGAATATGGCATTTTGTGTTTCTGTAGGTAAAGTATGAGCACTTTATAGTCCAGAACAGACCTCTCAAAATTCTCATTTCCATACATTTGAGAGGAAATAATTCTCTTGAGAATAGTTATGCCTGTTTTCTCCACAAAAGCTATTTACGGTTAATCACTAACGACAGATTTGTTCCAGATATTTTCTGAAAATGTTTTTGAGTTCCAGTGTCCTAAGGACAAGTACCACTGTAGTGGTATGCTAATGAGAACTGACCACAGAAAAAAACCATTCCAGTTCTTCAGTTCACAAACCCATACAAGCCAGGTCTCACACACAGATTAAAAGGAGTGAATCTCAAAAGTTTGTCTTCATTCCCACGGTTCCCAGTGAGCTCATGAGAAATCTTTTCAGTGGTCTCACCAGACATTCGGCTCAAACCTTTCTTGGCTACCCATCTTAAATTCTGTACCTCATTTTAATGAATACTGATTTTTAAAGTGATTTGCATTTGCAGGTAGAAAGTTGCCTGTGTATTCCAACAGCAAACTGTGTAAGTGAAACTCAGGAAAGATGCAAAAGGAGTAGCAATATAAGACAGTAAAACATTTGCCTCCATCCTAGCAGGGAGGCACTCAGGGGTTAAACTGGACTACAGTGAAAGAAATCACTGGTGAAGGGCTCATTTATTTACATTCCCTTTAGAGGAGCCTACAAAGACATATATCAACAGAAACAAACCATTTTAGTACATTCATTGACTGAACATCCATCAGTGAACGTGATCTATGCCAGCATGTCTTAGGAGTGACAAGATATTATTATAGTAGTGCCAAAGGAGGAGGGGGGCAGGGGAACGAACAAAAGGGAGTGCTGATCCCTGCCTTAACAATGAGCCCCTATTCTCTTTCACTGCACCTGAGCTCTGAGGCTTCAAAACCAATGAACTTTTTCCATTGCCCACTAACAGATAGGCTGCGGTTTGCCTCACCGTTGGTGGTGTACCAGCTCTCAGTGGTATACTGTGCTGTTTCCTTCAAAGGAACCCTTCGTCTTACAGCATCTCCTGACTACTGTATCTCTTCTGCTAAATAAATGACATCATCTCACTCAATCAGCCACATGCGGCTTCACTCCTTCCTCCCTCCTTCCCACTGTTTGCACTCGCTGTTTATTTTTTTTAAGCACCTCACCCCCTATTAATCCACCAGACAGTACAAAAGATCCAGTTGGGAGAGAGAGATTAGAGCTGTAAGCACTCAGGCTCTCTGTGAAACACCTGTTTCATTCAACTAAAAGTAAAAAAGCAGAGAGCAGGACAAACTGCTGGTGGAAATGGAGCTGAGAGAAAACTTGCAGTGTGATGAGAGCTGCCAAACTCTGGATAGCGATCTTCTGGCTTTCTTCAGTCAGTAGCGCCAAAAACACACCCTTCTCCAATGCTAAATTCATGCGCCTGTAACAATGGTAGGCTCCTCACTGACTGTGTCCCTGCTCTTCAACTCTGCCTGAAATCTAAATTAAAAGGACTGACACTGTCTTAGAGTTGGAACTATTTCAATCAGCTCCATTTCTGAAGCATCCTCAGCACCAAGACAGGATCTTTCCATCAAGACTTACAGCATATTTTTGAGGCATGGCCAAATGTTTTGTGTTTTTTCTTTCAACAGTAACAAGCATCTATCCCAGTTTTGAAAAACGAGTACTTAAAGAGAACATGAACATGGCTTTGAACTTCTGTAATCATTTTGGTTAATCATATAAACGTAACACCAGTGTTCAGAAACATCAACACGTATAAAAAGGGTGAGTAGCTAGATGGCTGCTGGATTTATCTTCGCTGAATAGAGGTAAGTGGCAATACACAAACAAAAACACCAAGTGGCATAGCATGCTTCTGAGTCATTCTCTTTCTTTTATGAAATGTGAGAAAATTATATACCAAACAGATTGCATAAGCACCACAGGCAATAACTAAAGCTGGAAGAAGGCCAGGCTACATTAATAGCTGCTATTTGATCTAGTTCAAGATCCCTAACTACCCAATACCTGATGAACTCAGCGGAAAGGTTCCTATCAATTTCAAGAGGTGCTGTACAGGGCCCAACATGACTGTCAAACAGTGCACGGAACAAGGAGCAGAGCTGATGCTACACCAGTTAAGTTCATCACCACACTGCAAAGCAGGCCATGGTAATATTCGTATTTCAGGACTGATCAGCTGTTCCTCTTTCCAGAGGAATCTGGCCTCAAGTCCTGAAATCAATGGAATTACTCAAGGAATAATGCACCACAGAACCTGAATATTTATGGTAAAATCTACCGCAGCAATTTCTAATGTAGTGTGATCCAAGAATTCTGAATAAAAGATGAATAATGCACAGACAGACCTTCAACTGATATAAATTGGCCATTTCAATTCTAAAGCAAGGGGGCTGCAATTTGTAACAAAACTACAGCCTACCCTTTTCAAAATTAAAATATTTTTTTTCAGTATTTAAAGCTAAGAGAACAGCCTTGCTTTTACATTCTTACAGTATAATAGTAGCTCATTTCTGTTGCCTTAAAGTGCATTTTTTTTGCTTGTTATAAAATTGTAGAAATCACAAGAAACTATTCAGGTTCCAGTTGGTTTCTTTTAAGTTTCACCGCTTATATATTAGTAACTTCTTCAAGAAGTCCCCAGAAGAAATGAAGCATGTATTACATAAGGAATTTTGTACACGAGTAATATAAAACTTACCTTTTCTTCTCCTTTCTAATATTTTTAATTGATTCTGTGAACAACACACGGAAACAAAGATGCTTATCTGTGTGTAATGACTGTATGTGTATGTAGGTATATGCCTGTATCCATCTACATATGTTGTTGGAGCAATAGTCATCGCTTCATGGCTCATCAATAGCAGGTTTTACTCACCTGATGGGCAATTTGCCATCGGGGCCATGCGCTCTGTCAACACCCCTTATCTGCCCTCATGCCTTTCTTCAGATCCGTAGTTAGGGGTAAGAAAAGGCTGGATATCTGTCTCCTCCTAAACACAATAAAATTAAAGCTGTGATTAGCAGTCAGCCCTGGACAACCAGGTTACATTCCACTCTGCATCCAGAGCCAGTGCAGAAGTGAGAGGCCACTGGCACAATACACAACCCAAAGAAAGAAAGTTAGCCCCAAGGCATTTCAAGCTGTGAACACAACTCAAAATAAACAAGAATTAAGCTCATCCTTCCTTCAGGAGGCAGAATTACAGAAAGGAGTTCATGGGCGCACAGCACCAGGGCTCCCGCAAGTATCTGGCAGCTGTACCTTGCACCACACTGCCACTGCCGTGTGGTAATTTTTCTTCATTTGGAGCTTTTCAGGGACGTGGTGGAAACACAGACACCCTGACACGCACACAAACCGCTGCCATTCAAGCCTGGTCTCTTTGCTAGCACTTACTGTGCTCATTTTCCACTGAGGACAAACACTGCCCACACGCGCGTGAGGCGGCACAGCCTGCTGCGGCTGCCAGAGCAGGCCAGAGCTGGCTGGAACTGGCTGGAACCGGCTGGAACCAGACAGAACCTTCTAGAACCTGCCGGAACTGACTAGAACTGCCTGGAGCCAGCCACACCTGGCATGGGGTAGCCCCAGGCTCTCCTCACAGTGGCCCCTGTGGCTGACGCCTGGGCACCAGCAGCCGGTACAGGGAGCAGCTGTGTCTTCAGACAAAAATGGGAGGAATTTACCACACATTCTGAAGATCCTGGAGAAATTAACCACAAATTCTGGGTTCTGAAGATTTTCAAATAAACTGCGTTCCCAGGCATGGGCTCTGACTTTGCAAATCGCCCCATTTTGCATTATTGCCAACTCTGTTACATGCCGCTGACCCTTTCAATACAGACCCTCAGTTTAATGCTCAGGATTTCCCCTGGTATCTGGTAGTCCAGAAAATGCTACAATTCTAAATTTTTAGCAGGAATTTCATTTCAATGAAGCCAATAGAGATCATCTGTCTTAATTACCAAACTCAAGTAAGCAGCTATGTCAAATGAATTAGCAGCGTGCACATAATCCCATTACACACATTCTCACTAGAGTACCTGCACCTCAGCTGACGGATCTGTCATTAACACAAGCACATTTTAGCTTTACTTCTAATTGAAACCTTACTTCTGGCCGGCCATTTGGCTCAGAGAGCCACGAGAACTACCTTTTCCATGTTCATAAACATCTCTGCTAGTCCCTGGTGTCACCACCTGATTAGATCTCTGGCACCGCTGGCTCCTCTTTGGCAACGAGGACACCATCGTTTCACCAAGTCTGCGAGCCTGTGTTAAAACTTAGATTTGAGGTTTAAGGCAGAACAGAAGGAATGGCAGATGTCCCACATAGCAAAGTTGCTTTGCTACAGGCCAGCTGAATTTTCATTAGCAAAAAGGACTGATTAACTAATGAGAACAGTCAAGAACGTAGGGTACCTGCATCCAAACTTTGCCTACATATTTAACAGTAAAAATGATTAAAAAATAACACAATAGATGGGCCAAGGATGTATATGAGAGGAGAGAGAGATGATGGTTCACGTTGAATTTAACAAAATAGTGATGTGTATGAAAAGCAACAGCTTTTCCCCAAACACGCACTGGGGCTTTCCTGCCTCTGTCAGAGTTCTGGTATTTGGATGCTGTCTGTCAGCAGCTTCTCATCCTCTCCTCCCAGTGCTCTGAGGCAGAACAGGGACTAAAGGAGAAAACAATTGTGTCTGCCATTCCCGAGGTGGACACACAGCCTTTCAAGTGATGCTTTTCTCTCCCTTTGCTGATGGCACTGCAGAAGGCTTCCAGCAAACTGAGCAGTTCGGGTGCTATCTATCACCTGCCTGCCCCAGAACTGATTCTTGAGATGTGGCACTCGCAGGGGCTCCAGCCAGCTCTTCCTCCCCAAGGAAGGCACTGGCAGATCCGAGTCCCTGCTTCCACCAGGCCCTCCTTGAGCCGACAGGGTTTAGCTGCTGAGCTGTAACCCAGAGAGCATGTCACCTGAGCCACTCCGCAGGCTGGCACCTTGGCCAAACCAGGGCAGATGCTCAGAAGGGAGGCCAAAAAGACCATCCCAGCATCACCCCGATTTCAAGTCTTTTTTTTTTTTTTTTTAAATAATAAAGATTCTACTCTGAAACAGATGTAACATATTTTATGCAAGTAAAATAATGTATTCCGCCTTGTGTTCAGTCTCAAAAATTGCTGAACCATTTCTGCTGATCATTTCCAAAGAAATTCAGCCTGAAGCAGACCTCAGGACATATGATTTCAGCATGCATGGTAAAAGTTTAACAACATTAGAGGCTACTACAATGGAAATTGTTGGGCATCACTGGTTTCACTTATAATAATGAAACTCGGTTGAAAGCTAGAAGCAGCTTTATGCAGTAGTTTTACATAATAAACACCCTTTTTTCAATACCAAATTGTTTTACAGAAACTGACTTCAGCTAAATGTTTTGCCTTTCTGAGTTAATCTTGACTCATATATTTTATTCTCACCGCATCACTGTATTTCATTGTTTCAACTTATACATATATTACATGAAAAAAATGTTAATAAGTACCATGTGTGTATACTGTTATACCTTTCTCAGTATTTCTATTATACTATACTGTACTATACCATACTATAAAATCAGTACTACCAAATGTAATATTTTCAAGTTTCAGAATCAAAATGCTTTGATGCTTCCAAAGTAAAACTTCTCGGAATATCTACTGCACAGGGAGTGCCAAACTGCCACCTGACATGCTGATGGGGTATGCAAGCTGGTTTTGAAACTTCAAATGTTACTTCACCAAAGTTCAACCAATACTACCAACAGCATGTAATACCTAAATGCCCACCGTGGGACTCTAAAGTGCTCGAGTAAGTAGCTCTCAGCATCTGTGAAAATGAGACATCAAGCCAGTGAGAAAAACCAGGGGTTACTTCCTCCAACATGCTACCATCAGGCAGTTTGTACCTGTGTTCCTGTCATTCATCTGGACATTTTGCAGAGCTTAATTCATTGAAGCTTTTTAAGTTACATAACTTGCTTTTACACAAAAGCAGAGCTATCATAACAGTTAGCTGGAGAGCTTTTCACATTTCATTGTTAAAAACAAGCAGATCCTTCCTCAGATATCCATGGCCCTCCCCGATGTTCTTTCACCACTGGCTCTACCCCCATCATCAGTCCCAATCATCTAAACAATAAGATTCATAAAACGCAAACTGTGAGCATAAACATAAGAAGACCTAAAGCTTATGAGGACACACACAGCGTTCAGCTGAAAATCAAACACCCTGAGAGCAGTAAGCCAGGAACCCAGTTTTGTGAAGCACATGTAGAGGTCATTTTGCCATGGAAGGAGGCTAGGGCCATTGCTAGAGTTGCCTGAGAGCTGCCTCAAACTTTGGGGCAGCAGAAATTGTCCTGGCATTATCCTGTCCTTCTGTTTCAATAAGTTTTTGCTTTTCATGTTTGTCACCTCATTGCACGGGCAGGTCTGCTCCTCCCTGTCCATGCCTTACATCCTGGTGTCACTGGCAACAGTGCAAGGCAGGAGCCATCCCTAACTGATTTCATGAATGCTGAGCATCTTGGAGCACTTCACTAATACCAACCACAGCTAATGGAAAGCACCCTGCTACCTTCAGTATGCTGTTGATCGGGAACTAATACCACATTAATTCAACCCCATAAAGATACATTTTGAATGAAATACAATGAAATACAAAGCCCACATTCAAGTATCAGTATAAGGAAATAATGCACATATAAATATACATAAATACATGTATTACTTCAATATTTTACAGACGTCTCCCTTATGTAAATATACATTGGACGCTTTGTGCAGTTTATTCACTGCAGGTTATTCCATACACAGCTCCACTCGGTGCCTGCTGGTAACGTTCACTGCTTCTGCTAACAATTCCTGAAGCAACAACTATCTGCACATTCTCCAGGCTGCTAACAGGGTCCTCCAGCGCTCATTTCTCTATTATTACCACACAGTCAGTTCCCTTTGGACTTAAAAAAAAAAAAAAAAAAAAAAAAAAGATAATAATAATAATCTGGGAGAAAATAAAAACCATATGGGACAGCTCTTGCAGCTGGCATGAATCATCCTAACCCCACGGCAGTCAGTGGGCCAGATCTTTACATGGTGTAAGTGGTCACAGTGCCAATGAAACCAAAGCTGGGCTCCAGGGACCAACCTTCCAACACCCTACTTCCCTGCTCAAGCTCAGGTTTTTCATCCAATATCAAGTACTAGATATTACTAGATACTACTAGTACCGTCCAGTCCTCTAGGCTAGTAATTACAGTTATTAAGATAATTAAGATATTATTAAATAATTAAGATATTATTAAGATATATGAAGATATAATATTAAGATAACTGCAAAGCTGTGGTTATCTTGGAAAAAAAACTTCGACCTGCAATTGCTGGTGTAAACTCTTGCTTAGAGGCACACCCTTCCTCCTGCTTTTTGGCCAGATGAAAGTGAGGTGCCTACTCCAAGCTGCATCTCCTCTGGTGGAGACAAAGAGAGACGGAGATCTCCTGCTCTCTTGGACACCAGGCTTCTGCCTCACAGGTAAACAGCACGATGCTCCAATCTCCCTTCCATCAGACCTCACATAATTGCTACACGAAGTTTTCCACGGGCAGGCCTGTTGTCCAGTTCTGCCGGAGAATGGTTTGTGTTAGCAACTCCCTGTGTACTGGGGTGGTAGACAAGGTCTTAACTTGTCAGAGTCTGCTGTTTCAGAAAGCTTAATAAACTGGACTGAACAACAGACTAAAAAAGGAAATAAAACATTTAACAGGCTGGTGTTTCTACCCCCTTCTGCTTTCTAAGAAAGACAAAATAAAAAACAAACAAGCAGTGGCACAAACCGGAGAGCACGCATAGCTCTCCCCAAGAATGCTTCCCCATTAACTTGGTGTTCGTCTGTGTTACCTACGAACCAACATGGTTTCAATTTAGTTTCTTATTAATCTTGGGCATTTCTTTCAACTGCTATTTTAAAAATAGAAACTTCATGCTGAACATTTTAATAGCATTAAGTTTCAAAGGCAACAAGCTGCTGTACTGATTTTTTTTTCCAAAAACTTTATTGCCAGATGTAAGTACTTGCGATTATTGATATTCTTTGTTTTCCCACAGGTTTCTCTTTTCCTTATTAAACAATATATCTGTATTTAAGCAGCTCCATGAAAGTTTAGTGAGGTCCATGAGAAATCACTAGTCATCAGCCCACAAATCCATCTCACCTAACTTCAAGGCACTTCACCAAACTGCTTAAATTAGGAGTTTACCTGCACTGAACTACCCCTGTTCTCAGTGAAAATGACTACAGGGTCATGGAGACTGCAGGTACTTTCATCCCACCTAAATTCTGAGTTGTTTTCTGGAAGTAACTATTTTTTCCACTGGTTATACAGAGAGCTCATGCCCACAGAGGGACTTAAGCAATTACATAAGACTCCAATGAAAACTGGGAAGAACCCAAAGTCTGGAGTCCTCAGCAGTATCAGCAAACAAGCAGAGGACCTGCTGGGAGAAACTTTCTAGGCCAGGTATATTAGTTTAAATCTAATTTAAATCAAGATAAAAGCACTACTGTGATTGCAGTAGATGGCCTCATCTAAAAGACAGTTTTAGTGGTCTTTGGGTAAGATGGAAAGACCAAAACAAATCAACAGAAAAAAGGCTAAAGTTTTAGTAGGCTTTGCTGCACGTCAGCTTTGCATTCAGCTCTGCTCAGCCTTTTCCCTCCATCACAAAGAAAACCTCACGAAACCACACCCCAGAAGCCAATGGCAGCTTAAGCACTGATTGCATAAAGAAGAGGATCGAATCCTTCATGAGCAGAGACAAGTCTGTTGAGAAGAAAGGGCATGAGCCCACAAGGGAAAATATGGGAACATTACAAAAAAAGCAGTGAATTCCCACCCACCGTATTTTGCGTTTGGGGAGATGGCAGTCAGTAGCAACCCTGGGGAACTGAAGGAAATCTTCGCATGCAGCTGTGAAATACTAACAGCGATCACACTAAATACAGCATTTTATTAGTGCATGAAGAGATTCCTGCCCACCCCCATCTGCTAGTTCCCATCTCCTCAGCTGGCTGTAGCCATCCACCCGATGGGTTCGGCATCCAGCACAGCTTCTTCCACCAGCACCAGCGCTGCTCGGAGCTGCTGTCCCTTCCACACCACCTCCAGTAACTCATTCCCACCACCCTGCCAGGCATTTCCATTCCTTCCCTTGTGCTAAATGCCAAATCAGCTGTTTATATAGCTGTGCTCAGAGGGAGCAGAAATTTCCAGTGAGGAGATGGGAGCAATAACCTTGTTTTCTATCACTGTTTTCAAACAGCTGCCGTGGGTCCTTACGAGGTAAAATAAACCACCCAAATCTCAAGCAGCTTCCCTACTACATGACTGGGACGTGTTAAGGGAGCATTAAAACACTGAGCTTCCTAGTGTATAGGAAAAAAAGCACCTAATGGGGCTGGATCCAAAGTCCACTAGAAATTGGTAAGTGGACTACCACCGACTTCAGTGAGCTTTGGATCTTCTGTACAAAGCCAGCCAGCTGCAAAAGCTGCTAGAGTCAAAGGAAAAGATGCTATGAAGGAACAGTGGCCTTGTGGTTGAGGTACGGGCATGGTTTCAAGAGACTTGGATTCAGTCTGCAGCTCCACCAGTCCTGACCCAGTGCAAATCATTTAATTTCTCTGGACATCAGCTTCCCTTCTGTAGTGTAGGTATCTAATCTAATGAGTGCAAGGATGCAGAAATTCAGGGATGCCTGTGAGAGAGGAGGCAACTGCATGGTGACACTCACCAGCACCACCTCAAAGGTGTAACTCTGCTGCTGTGGACCCAGTAAGGTCTGTTCCCCCTGCAACAGGGTACACCAGCGAGGGTTTGGCCAGTATCCTCATTTGCTTTGAGCTCACTGGAAACACCTGCAAGCTGTGACCGCAGCTTTTGCTGCTGTATCGTTAACTAGCAGGCTGGACATCAAATATGGCTAATGCAGCGTGGAGGTCAGTGCACGTTATCAGATCCATGCTGTGCTCAAAGTTCCTGTGTCCCTACCCAAGAGATTTCATGTAAAGGAGTTTGGGTACGCTTACATGAGCTGCAGCAGCGCAGACACAGCTGTACAACTCCAGTCCAGCCAAGCAGATGAGCATTTATCCAACTCTTGAGCACGCGAACAGGCCTATAAAGAAGTCAAGGTAATACAAACATAATGGTCTTCCTGGGCAGAAGGCCTAGGAAAGGTAAGGCATATTTTCTTGGAGATTCAAGGAAGGTGGTCAGTCTTAATGTCACTGAAACACTCGTTCAGAAAACCTTCCACCAACGGATGTGGCTTTTGGCAGACAAATGCAAACCATCTATTGTAACATTATTCTTTTGTTGTAAGCAACAAGCAGAAGAAATTATTAAAAAAAAAAAATAATCCAAGTAAAAGCCCAAATTAAGCTCCAGAAATTAAATACTAAAATCATTTTACAGCATAAAAAGATCAAACTGCAAACAATCTGCAAAAGCCATTACTAATTTAGCATTCCCTTACTTCTTTTTTCCAAAGTGCAATTCTTTTCTTCAACCCAAGCATACTTTGCTGGGACCAAACCTTCTCATTAGATTTCCTGTGCTGTGGACTTGATGAGATAAAGCAGTTACTTAGGACCAACAAATCACTTCATCAAAGAAGCCCGTTCGTAAATATTCTCAACAGCAATTAATGTCCTGGTGTAAGGAACTCATTTTGTGCCACATTCCTTGATCAGGCCAAGACCTCCCTTCTAACATGATGGTTGCAGGAGGTGGTCTTAATTTTAAAAGAAAGAAAGAAGCCATCCTGGCTCTTGTCATTGCCTCCACGTTAGCTGTTTTGGTTCATTTAGGCAGGAACAAAGAGCCAAAGTTTGGACCGAGCTGTTTGCTCTCAGGAGGGGCATCAGGATGCACCCAGGATGCAGCACCAACAATTTAAGATAAAGGTATTCCCACCCAGTCCTGGTAGGTAAAGGAATTAACATGTATAGCTAGAAAAAATGAAATTGAAAAGTTTTTTTCATATCTCTTTGCATCATGTAAAGGCCTGCCTAGGGAGTGTAAATGCACTGAGTCGTAGTGAATTAGTCAGCTGCAATGCATCTCTCAAAGCTGCACTAAGGCCCAGTCAGTGTGGTCCCTGGTGAACACAGATACAAAGCACAAACTCAAGAGAAGATACAGGAGGTTACTTTGTGGGCTGGTTTTTGTTTGTTTTTTCCTGCAGATATTAAAACACATACCCTGTTAAGGCACAGTATAATTCTCTCTGCTTTGACAGGAATACTCAAGCACCATTTTGAAACTGTAACACTGAAAGACAATGTGTAATATTCTTTTTTTCAAATAACAATTCTAGTTCTGCTCTTGTTGAAATGAGTATTCCTCTTCTTGTTTATTTGAATAACCCGATATTACAATGCAATAAAAAGTACAATATGCTAGAAGAGAAAATGGACAAATCATCAAGATTCAGTGATTTATTTCAACTCAGCGTTAGCTTACCAATTAAACAACTTCTAAATATTTTATGGGGTTCTAACCTTATAAACAAGTCCATGAATAGTCGTAAAGGTGCAATTCTTGAAGATATTTCCAGGTTTAAAAAGACCCTCCATTTCTGTAGGGAAAATCATCTGCCATTCAGAAGTCGCTAAATAAATGCGAGTATATGAACTGATTATAAAAGGCCTACTGAACTGGAGTAACAATAATGCCTCAGTCTTGAAAACATAGAAAGTAAATGCAATTTTACATTAAAGATCTGAAAACAAACTCAAGGCTAATATTTTCAGGGGAAAAAAAAACTTTGATCTCTTTTTCTTTCCGGGGGGGAGCCAATATCAACATGAGTGATTTTGTACTATATTCAGGAGTCTTTATGTGGGTTAATAATGTTAAAGTTATTCCACTGCTTTTTCAGACTTTTCTGGAATCAGCTCCTTGGTGAAACAGGGCCCTATTGAAGACTCCTGAATTTGCATAGCATGTGCAAGACATTTAGATTTATATTCCATGTTAGGTTGGTGTGTTTAGAGCTTACTCAGGCATATGCAATTCATTGGCTGTATTGTTATCTTCACAATGAACAAGCACACTCACTTCATCTGCAAGAAATACAGCTTTGAATGTAGAAAATTAAATTTCCATGAGAAAATGTGTTCCATGAAAATTTCCATCAATAAAGGCTTCGCTCAAACATACTGAGGTCGAAAGACTTTGACTTGAGCCTACCTGGGTACACGGGCACTTAGCTAGCAAAACCATGAAATCATTTGTACAGGACTCCTTTGAAAGTGCTCATCTAATGACAATTACTCACATTACAGTTCTGTCTAAAAACCTTTGGCTGTCATGATTCTTCTGTGTTCAGTGATGAATTTGCCCACAGAAAGTGGCAGATTCTGCCTCGAAGACTTTACAAACTCAATGGATAAAGGAATCATAATTATCTTGAAAACACTGAGAAAGGTGACATTAGTGATGAAAAACTGAAGACACTGAATTACAGAGACCATGGAAATGTTGCAACCACTCACAGTTCCCACTCAAATCACATCCCTATGCCCTATGTCAGCGGTGTGATCCAGCTGGCAGAGGATCCCCCACGTGCAGTAGCGATGTAGTTCCCGATGTCTGTACGGCAGGGTCTGCCCAGAAATACTAGAGCTGGACACAAAAGTCATTTAGAGAACTCTGCAGCCGATGGGTTTGCTTTGATATTGGGGAGACACCATTGTTCATTTCTCTCTTGCTGGCAGCATCAGAGTTTGTTGGGGGTGGTATCCAAAGTGGCACTAACATTGTCATTCCCTTAGTTGTTTGCTGTTCTTTGTAACATGTAGAGTGTATGTTACAAGGGACAGGGCAAAGGAGCTTGTACAATCACAGTGCTGTCCCATGGCAGAAGACAAGAAAACTTTGGCTGTTATGGCTTCCAAAGCAAAAGCAGGGGGAGCGTAGCTGCTCTCACCATGTGTGTCAGAGGGATGCACAGCAGAAAGGAGATCCATGCAAAATAAAGAAGAATATTGGCTCAAGAACAAAGCGGCATCTACAGCCATGAATTAATTTGGGCAAAAAGATTAGAAGAAGGTGAGTCACCAGAACAGCCTGCCAAGGGGAGCTGTGAGGACAAAGAACTCTGACAATCAGCGATGGCGGTTTGAAAAGTTTATGGAAGTGATTTTATGATGCAGAACCTATGATAGCAGCAGGCTGGATTTCTGTCTCAGCAGGTCCCATCCATTTCTGTTCCTAGCTTCCTTTTCAAATTCCTGATCCTGCACCACTACACTGAATAAAAGATTTGCCAATAGTTTCAGTAGAATCGCCTCAGCTACAGCAGAACATGTGCTTTCTGCAGGGCAAGAGAAAGGAATTCATGGATCATAAAGTACTGACGACTGCGTGCTTTTCATTTTCGTTTATTTCATTAAGAACTTAATATTTGTTTTCTAACTGTTTCATTAAGCCATAAAATTTTCCTTCAGGCCATGGGCCTTTTCTTCTTAGCAGTGGCTAATTCGGCTGTGGAGCTGGTGGTCCAGAAGAGAATAAAGTGGACGTCTTAAGAAGATGTGGGAGACGTGCATTACACCATGCTTTTCAACTGTTTCTGTCTTTACTGAGGAGATGTATCCATCAAAGCCTATTAGGAGACTGGATCACAATGGATATATGGCGTGCTGGCTGGAATATACAACACCAGAATTTAAAACAAGGGTAATGCAGCTGGTCTGAACTACTGTCATCTTCTATCCAAGTGAAACTGTTTTTCTGAGTTTTTAATACCAAAAGCATTTCAGATGTTCAACTCCCAGTGAAAAAACCAGGAGGCAGCTTTACCTTCAAACACACGGTCTGTCACGAATATAGTAATAGTACTGCAGACACACAGGGGGGCTACTTGCTGCTTTATTTACTGCAAAATCACTCCAGATCAGTTACTTATGTGCCAGTCACCTACATCAATCTGAGCTGTTCTGCTGCGAATAAAAGGCTTTATGATTATTCTCTAACTGGGCAAAATAAATCAAGAGGGAGGATATGGACATATGCCTGTCCTGACCGTTTTGGACTACGGAAGGAGAAGGTGATAGCTCTGTGTCCAAGGAGGCTGCCACCATGCCACATAGCTGCTTATTTTTTAATAAAAAATAGTTCACTGGCTTCAGCTCTTTCATGCCCCTCAGAGAAGTCTATAAACTGTTTGTTTTTCTTTTCTCTCATAGTTAGAGCCAAAAGCTTCAATGAATATAATCTTTTACAAGGAAACACACCAGTCAGTACAATCTCGGAGAACCCCCCAGGTAAAACAATGCAGATTTCTTGAAATATGCCTGTGTGCACTGAAAGTGAGAGGAGAGCCACGGAAAGCATTTGAGTGACTGAGTATAAACACATGTGATGAAATAGTAAGATTAAGTATTAAAGCCAGATTTATTTGCAGGAACTATATGACAGAAATCAGTACTTTCTCAAAGAGCAACTGCTGGAATTCTTAGCTAAAAATACAGGACAAAGCTAATAACCTTTAGCATAAGTCTTCTCTCTCAGCATTTTTGGGAAGTGGCTACCCCCAGCATTATCCACCCGTGACATCATTATACAGGTTTCAAAAATAAACAACAAAACTCTCAAAACAACAATTAAACTATAATGAACCAAAATGCCTGGCTTGTCTTGGCTTAGAGACAGAAATCTCCAACAAAGACTGGGTATGGACACCTAATAAAGAATACACACCAGTGCTCTCATCACAAAATCTTGTGACTATCTCAGCTATAAGTAACAGCTCTCATAAATCTGATGGAATATCACTGAAGCATAAACTAATCTTTTTGGTCTGTGAATATAAAGTGTTTGCCAATCCCAAAATATATTCTATTCTCTTCCAGATCATTAATGAAGAAATCATACACTTCTAGGCACCCTAGCATATTGTTCACTGTACCAGTTCAAAAGCAGACATTGCCATGCGAAAATTATGTTTTTCCAATTGACCTGTTGTTTTCTGTGATCAGTGTTGACCTAAAGAACGACTGAAAATACATTTTCAGTAACTATATCATGAATATGTCAAAGGCTTCTTACGTAATGAAATGGATTGGAGACGCGTGGAGGAAAAGAACTGCAAAGAGCAAAGAAATAAGAGAATAATACAATGGGACTTAAAAAGTCTGAGAAATATGGGAAGAAAATAAGTAATAAGAATACAAGACATACATCTAAAATAAAACAACCAGTAATACAGAGCGTTCATAGACATAGGAAATTGCAGCAAAATCCTCTGCCTGTAGAATCAGTGAGAGTTTTCCACGTTTGAGTTGGGATTCCTCCTTTAGAAAGCAACAATGCCAAAAGCAAATGCAACTTTAATGAGAAGTAAATAAGAAAAAGTGGCAGGGCAAGCTAGACAGATGATGAACTGAAAGGAACCACCAACAGGGGGGAGGTCAGTCCCGAAAGCAGTGTTATTTGGAGCCCTATCTCAAACGGAGCTGTGGCCGGTGTGGGACTTCCCAGGGAAGAAGACACCTTGATGGGGTTTCACGCACGTGCAGCGCGAGACCCAACGCCCTGCACGGCAGGAGGCACCACTGAAAAAAAGCTTGTGGACAAGCAGCACAGTCCTAGTCTAGCACGGCGATGTGAGATGTGGGGAGAGATGCTAACTGTTAACATCTCTACAAGTAAATTAAGTGTGCCTGGGAACATTCCTGGGCACGGAGGCCAGCTGGCACGGAGCGGGCTGAGCCTCCGCCAGTAAACACCCTTCGCCTTCAAAACAGGGAGGCTGCATGCAACCAGCCGACTGAGGATGGTCCCAGGAACTCGCCTGCTGCCAAACCGTACTCGAAAACTACCCGGGGCAGCGCTGGTTGGCACATGCCAAAGCCTCGCCAGGGACTGTTCGAACAGTTCACCAGGGCGGGCAGTCACGCTCCCGGCCCAGGAACATTCCTGCACATTGTTTAATTTATTAGCAGAGATATAGCCAGCTCCCTCTTTTCCTCTCCTTGCCCAGGTGAAGTATTTCTCTTGATCAGGACGTGCCGCAGTAGCCTCTGTCACTGATCCACCCTTTCTCCCATCCCCAGCCATCTCCCCTCCTGTTCCCACACGCAGAGCACACACGGGAAGGGGCTGGCTTGAGCTGGCATAACCACACCACGGGTAAGGAATGGCTGTGCAAAAGGCCAAAAGCACGACGTGTTTCCAAACCTGCCCCACCTCGTGTCCACGCAGGGACCTCACTGCACAAGGGTGTCCAGGGCTACCTCTGACTTACCCAAGCATTTGGGTGGTACCAACACCAGCAGCACCCCGCAGCACCGGCTGCCCCGCGCTCACAGTTATGGATGGGCTGCTCCCTCTGCCTCACTGCCCAGCATGTTCTTCAAAAAGACAAAAAAAAAAAAAAGACATCTTGAGACTGTTTTTCTGACAGTCATTGCCTTGAGGCACAAAACTAGCAGCACTCCAATTATTTTGTTTAAAATATACTTTGACTAAGAAAAAGAAAACCAACCCATTCTTTTCTCTGATTCAGTAGAAAAGATAACAATATTGGCTTATCCAGAAGAGGACAAGAACTTGAATGAGAGCCTGACATTCAAACGTGTGTGTGCGAGTGTGTGTTTAAACAAAACCCTCATCAGTTTAGATCGTATTTTCTGTTCAGAGTATCATGTACCCTCTAATAAATCCTAATTAAACCCTAAGTTCCAAGCCTAGTGCGAATAAATGTGCATTGACAAGTATATTGAGCGCTGGGAATTCACACGGCTGCCGCTCGCCGTTTGGGATATGTCGATGCACGTCGTGTTGTGTGTCTGGGTGAACAATACGAGCAGCACCTCACCTTTCGCTGGGGTGCAGCAGCATGCGACGAGCTGGTAGAATTCAGTACCAGGAAGCTTTTGGAAATGGGAGAGGAACCCAAGCTGACATGTGCTGGTGACTCACAGATGAAAACTACCCATTTCTACGTCGCTCTTGGTGCCCTGATTTTAAAGGAGACTTCTCCCTTGCTGAAAATCTTGGGACGCCTTTGTATTAGGGACTCCCGTCCACCCAGCTGTACAGACAGCCAACACATTTTGCACAAACTCCAGTTATTGCTGCAGTGAAGCTTGGTTTAAAAATGGTATAAAGATAGATTAATGTGAGCTACCTAGATGCCAGAGATGATCCTGACATGAATCTGTGGCATCTGCTGGACATCCATCTGTTTGTGAAAGCCTCTTGCTAAAATAACCCCAGTTCTCTTCAGGGGCTGCAGGTTCACGGTCCAGGTGCCCTCCCTAAAGCCTTGCTGCCCTCTTGAGGAGAGATGAACCTGCCAGCCCGAGCTGGGGTCACGGCACGGGGCTGGCATGCTGACATCTCCCCTGTCAGGTGGTGTCTTGGATCCCCCAAAGGAAAATCCCACCTGGCCACCTCCCTGATACCAGCTGAGCTTCACCTCACCCTGTTTATACCTCTGCAAGCCCAAGTGATGCTGCTGCAGCTTGGTGAGCTGAGAAACCACCGCAAAATCCGATTTATGTTGGTTTGGAATACATCTGGAAATAGATGACATTTTGAAAAGCACCCTAGGCATCAGGGTCCATACACTGCACCTGTGAGCCGCCTGTAAGACCAGCCTGAGGCTCCCATTACGTTAGCAAATGCTGCGGAGCAATACAAGAGGGTCTGTGGAGAACACTGTTAAGATCTATCCTGGCCTTAAACCCAACCGATGAACAGATTGCCTGTCAGCATTTGGGGTTTGTTATCTGCACATCTCGTGGCCTGGTCTCATCCAAAAGCAACCCAGGACCCCCGGGAAGGTTCCTGAAGCGCAGTGGTAGAAAGATCCACTTCACAGGTTCAGTCGTGACCCAAAGAGAAGCACGGCTGCACCTGCACAGAGCTCGTGGGGAAGCGGCGTTTGTCCATATGGGCACCCTGAGGAGACCACCTGCAAGGCACCCCCGCAGGCCGAAAGCAGCTTGGATTTCCTCGACTCAAGGTCTAGAAAGGGAGCTGGGCCACAGCCCCAGGGCTGCAGCACTGCACTTCTTCACGCCCTGCTGGTTTCAGGGCCACGAGGCTGCCCAGGCAGGAGCTAACTGGGCCCTGTCTCCCACCAGCCCAGACGTTCAGCACACCTGCAATGCTCATGTAGGCACAGGAAAAGCAAGATGTGAGTGGAGCTTCAGCTGCCTGGTTTTAGCTATCACATCAGTCACCTACAGCCTCCAAGGCACGCAGATGCTTTAAAACTTTACCTCCAGTGCCTATGCCAGCACAGAGTGCAAAGGAGACCCCCTAGGAAACCCTCTGCCCTCTGGGCAAACAGCTTGCCACACCGGAGGGCCCTGCTCTTTGCTCATTTTGTACCTTGCTTCCACGTCTGTCCAGAGCTGGGCACGACAGGGTTCAAGTCTTCCCAGGACACGCCTCGGGTTCAAACCGCGAACCTTGCGTTCCTTCTGCCTCGCAGGTACTTTCACAGCTGTCCCACTGACTCCTGCCACGCCAGCCAGGAGAGGCAGTCAGTCATCATCCACAAAGGCTGCTGGTTGCTGCCCCCGAGGGGGACCGCTATCTCAGAGGTAGGTCTGTGCAGCAGTCTCTTTGAACTCTGAAGTCATTCGCACAAGAAAGCGAGGCTGACAAAAGCTGCGGAGTCTTCTGAACACCTCTTCAGACAGCGCGGCTGAAAGACAGACTTCCTCCCCTGTGTCATTACACACACACGCACACACCCTGCCCCAGAACCGGAGTTTAAATTGAGTTCTTTGACACACATCAGAAACCTCTCAGTATAGAATTTCTGAGAGACACCAAAATCCTTCGAGCCAGACCTAACACAGGCAGCCACCTCCAAATTGTTTAATTGCTCTCATCAATCGAAAATGCCTTTTGATTCAAGAACAAATGCTTAGCAAGACCTTGGTGAAAATAGACATAACCTAAGGGCTGAAAAGCAAAGCAACGTTATATTTTTTTTTTCCTTTGCAGATAAACAGAACTGCTTTTTAAGTAGCTCTCGAGAAGGACATCTAAGCACTGCTCCCGTGAATAAAGCAGACGGTTCACATGACTACCAGTTCCTGCCTGCTTGCAAAAGCTGCATGCCAGCAAATCTAATTGAAAATAATCTGTGATCTCCACTTAGCATTCTTCAGGAAAGTGCTTTTATCCCATCTTTTCCCATCTCTCCTCCTCCCCTCCAATCTTAAATGAATCACATATTGAATCACTGCAGCATGGCTGCATTTGATCGTGATTTATAGGGCACTGTCTGCCTTACTCAGTATGCAGCCTTCACAGGGAGGAGGTATTCTGGACAGAAAAGAACAGGCTGTCAGCACTCAATAAATTATTAGGAACAGCCACTTCCTGAAGTTAAGACCGATATAAGATCAGCCTCCTAAGTGGACAGGTGCACAGAGGTGTCTTACATCAACAGCTTGCCCGGCACATAATCCAAGTTCTTAATAACTACATTCAGACATGGCACGGAGAAGACAGAGATTTAATGACAGTTGCTAATAAATAACTGGGGAAGCTCTAGGTGCTGCAGAAAGCCCGTTCAGGGCCCAGACCCCACCGCGCTGGCTGCTGCTCTGCACTACTGTAGGTAGCACGGATTACTGCCTTTCCTTTCCTGGAGGCGATTACACAAGGCAGGCCTGTTAAGATAAATCGCCCTGCCCTCGTTTGACAGAAGTATCCAATATTACCAGCAGTCAAGTTTCCAAATTTGCAAACTCAACATAAAGCTGTGTGCAAGAAGTGTTAATGTAACTCTTTATCATCTCTCATCAGCATTCCCCTCCCTATTGTTTCCCGTTTTCAGCCTTCACTTATCTCCATCACAAACAAACACGGCTATGAGCAGCAGCATGCAGAGACTCCGCTGCACGCTGACACACTGGTACTTGTACGTGCTGATCCACTGCAGTCATCTGAAACCAGTCGTGTGCCATAAGAAAGAAAGAGAGGCAGGAAAGTGTCCCCAGCTAGGACCAGGTAAGGATTGTTTTGCTGTATCTGACAGGAAGAAGGGTGCCTTTGCTCACGCTGAGACGCAGTGAAGCAATGGCAGCAGATCCAATTCTCAGGGGTAAGAAGCGATGCTGGACCAACTACATGACAGCTGTGTGACAGCTGTGAAGCTTTCCAAAGATACATTAAAAAAAGAAAAATACCAAACAAGGACCAATATTAGGAGAAGGTGAACAACAGGTCTGTCTTCTGTCCCTCGCCACGCTCTCCTACGCCCAAGCTACTGTCTGAATAGCAATAGCACAGCCAGGTGCTGTCAGCTACAGGAGGCAGCTGGTTCTTCACTTCTCTCTTAGGGGGTCACAGTTCAACCCTGGTGCATCCTGCATAGGCCATTACACCCGAGGTGAATTTGGCTGAGTCCTACAGGGTCCACACTGCATTTGTTGTTTGCTAAACACCACCAGAGGGCTCAGCACTGTACAGGAAAAAAGGTCTTGACCTGAAAAACCCTACATCTAGCAACGAGGATTTGTTGGCAAAGCCTCTGATTATATCTTTACAAATTATCATTCTGTTTTAAATATGCTTGGTTTCAAAGAGGAGTTACTGCCTTCATAGCAGAATCACCCAGGAAAACACATTCCCTATCGTTATTCAGATGCTCAAAGCAGATTATTAAATAGCTTTAAACCATTTGTAAAGTAATAGTAGTAATACAGGTAACATGCTCTTACAAAATACACTTTCCATCATAATACAGCCGAGAGCCAGTCACTCTTACAAATTAATAGAACTCCAGTCTATTTCTACTATATATGGTCAATGTACTTGGACTAGGATCCTCTTCCCTAGAGCGATACAGCTGGCCGCTACTTACCCGTGCTCAACGTCTCCAATTCCAGATATCCCATTGCATCTGTGATTTCTGATCAATCCTAGGAGAGAATTTTTCATCCTAACTTCTGAGTACCGTGTGATGCATCTGACACTAGCAAGACAAAAGTCAGCCCCTTGGGGTCTTGTCAAAAAGCAAATGTAAGACAAAATGCTTGTAAGCTTTGATTGAAATACTTCCTCTCTCCCAGCACCAGCTAATGATTCAGAATGATGTTGTGAAATGTATATTTCACTACCTTGAAACAGATACTGTGTTGAGTAGGATTTATAGGTGATTTAACTCAATCATGCCTTCAAAGAAGCATGAGAAAGCAGTGAGCCCTGCTATAAAGAAGAGGGAATATTCAGAGGCTCAGCTAGGGTTAAAGAGAGCATCTCTGATCACCAAAGAGATGAAAAGTGGTCAAGAACGGAAATCACTGCAACTACATGTCCTAAGCTATTGTCTTTCACAGAGGAACTGCCAGAACATGTAGGATTTAGGGCTGGAAATGACAGCTTACTATTCTGATTCATCAACTGGTGTTCGCAGAGGGGAAATATTTGAATCAAAGCTTTAAAATGTTTTTGTTTTACAGTAACGTTTTTGTGAAGAGGTAGATGTGAGGGGAGGAACTAACTGCACAGTGCACAGGACAGCACGTTAAGGCTAAAGGAACTTGAATTCCATGCCTAGCTGTGCCAAGAACTGCTCTGTGACAGTGGACAAATCCTTTCACTTCGGTTCCCATTTCTTTTACCTGCTCTACATCTGCCTTGAGTCTTGGGATAGATTTATGCAGGTCTCAGGGATTCAGTGGCGCAAGCATTTCTCAGATCTTCAAATGAGGTTGAAAACACCACCCTTTGGCTAAAAGCCCGTTGTTGCAGAGACTTGTTCAGCACCTGGTACGGACCTCGGCGGGGACTGTAGGGGGAGATCATAAAAGTAAAAATGACGACTGTAACACCATCACCACCATCTATATACAAGCACTTACAGGCACACGGGGTACCAGGAATGTCCGCTCAAATTCGAGTCTGCTGCAGCTGATTTCAGCATCAGAACAGTGTCGCAAGCCCAAGCAGGAGTCCATCTAACCCCTGACTCTGCCCCCTGCCACTAACAGGCAACTAGAGAACAGCAAAATAGTCAGAGCATACATACAGTGATATCTAGCCCGAATACTCTCCCAGCATCTGCGGATTTGTGATTTGTGAATTTCCTGAGCCACAGATGGTGTCTTTGCATTAAACAGTCTTGGCAGATTTTTATTCTTGAATTTTCCAGTCCCTTGAGGCAAGTTAACATGACTTCTTCTAAAGAAAGCACTGAAATTTAATCTAGTGAGGTAACATCGCAGTCCAAACCAGGGGCAGAAAAACAGATGACATTTTTTGATGATCTAGCATTCAAGGTGACGTTTCAACATCTACACATGAAACGCAAGTGTAAGAACAGCACCTGAAAGCTGAAGGCACGTAACTCCTTGAGAAACCACGCGGAAGGTTGGAGGTGTCCGAGCCCACCAGCGGCAGCCACTGATGGCCACAGGGACAATTCTTTCCCCCCCCCGTGAGGACTTTGGCTCAGCTGAATAGAAGGGAAACCAAAAGTCCTCTCCCTTCCCGACACAATGCAATTATTCTTCCAGATTTTTAGACAGATTCTCGGAAGTCTCAAGTACTAAGAGCCACAAAAGGTGTGAGCCTCTCTTTATATACTCTCATTTTTGTACATATTGTGCAGGCACACTGTGAGAGACAATCTCTGTCCAAAACGATTGTTTTTAACTTTTAACAGGTTTGGGGCAAGATTATCATCTTTTACTTCACACGCGAATTACATGACAGAAAGAGAATTTGAACTTTAAGCCGCAGTAGAAAAGCCTTACTTACTTGGTCAGTACTCTTCCTGCAATTTCATCTTTCTCTAAATATATACAGATATATAAAATATATACAGCAAGACCAACAACTTGTGTGTGTGGTCTAAACTATGTTCAATAAGACACCGTTTTTACCTCTTTGGCATTCCTGGAGAATGAAGACAACATCCTATCAGCGTTCATCCTCCTCATCATAAGCCAAGATGAAATGTTAAGCCCTGAAGTAACAAATTTCATCCAAACTGTGAGGCATCCAATTTAACGCATTCTGCATTTAACATAACAGTCATCTACGAGATAAAGGACGGAGTTTTAGCATCACCCAAAAGAGATGAGGAAAATATTAGCTTCGGTGTAGAGACTGTGAAACACACAAGAGGAGCATCAGAACCACGGGCTTGTCTACACGGGGACACTGGAGGGATTAATTTGAATTAACACAGGTTGTTCAGCTCTGCTAAAACCCTGTGAAAGCAGACTCCTCCCGAGTTTGTGACCTCAGACAGATTTCAATTCCTTCACTTTGAGAATTAAGCTAGGTTGAATTAAGGTAAGTTTTATTCCTGAAAGAGATTGTTCACCAGTAGTTTAAAGTAGGTTATTGGCCTCATTTTGAATTCATACCTACAGCTAATACGAAGAAATTTTTAGCATTCTTATGCATGGAGAGAAACTTTCACTTAATAATTATTGCACCACAAAGACACAGCTGAGTTCAAGAAGTCATCGTGCCAGGGTTTATGTACATATAGGAAGGTCCACACACTTAAGAGCCAGAAGAGATGGTTTAGATCATTTGGTCCTGAGCTTTTGTTTAACGCAGGCCAGTTTTTCTACACAAAATCCACTAACTCACATCTGGTTTGAGAATATCCTGCCCCCCCGCCCCCAAAAACCATTCATTCTTGAAGAAGGGACCATTTCACAAGGCAAATCCACTCCTTGCTTTGGTGGTTTGCTACACCTGCCTCCAGCTAACATTATAATTTAACAACATACTCGTTTGAATTTGTCGAGCTCAGTTCTCGATCAGTGATTCCTGTTACACTTTCTTCTCAGAAATTAAAGCACTTTTAACACTGGTATTTGCTGCCTAAGAAGTCCCTTAGCTGAACAGCTTTAACATTGTTTTTTTTTACTGTAATTTATTTTAGGTTCTTATGAAAACCTAGAACACAGAAGGGCTTGTGCTATAAATAGCAACGGTTCCCCCTCAGCTCCCATTCATCTCTGAATTCAACAGCTAGCACTGACTCGCATCACGTGGAGCCCCAGCCCATACAAACACACATACCTAGAGACTGTTGGGGTCCCATACAGCATATTTCTTTTTAGAAACCAATGCTACTGCTAACTGGCAAAAGAGGATTTTGAACTTGCATAACTGTGCGTGTATACATTTATATACGCATGTGTGCACTGCACGTGTAACTTCAGTGGATGAAGCAGTAGAGCCACAGCATGAGCCAGTCTGGATCCCACTGCAATTAGTAGAAAACGTCATTTGCTGCAGTAGAGAACAGAAAGTTTCTCCCTATTCCTTCCCTCATGGTCATTAGGATTGCTTTCACCAGTGGGGAAGTTCTCAGCCCTACAATATGCTGTGAACACTGATCATTGTTAAGTGAGCTCAAACTACTTGGGAAGCACGTCCCTGAGACACAACCAGACCCTGGTGAGGCACGCTGCCTCCCGTGGGACATCACAATATGAGTTTGGTATTAAAGCTTTCTCTTCCCAGGTCAGAAGCGAGTAGGAGAATCACAGATCTTCAGCCTCTTTCTCTCTCCTCTTGCATACACCCATAAGTATAAACCAAATAAATCCCACGCAGATTAGCTGAAGCTCCTGATGACCTGTAGCACTCAATTGATGTGCAAAGCAAAGTCACCAAATTTGCCAGGGTGATGACACTGACCCTAGGACCCAGAAGATGTTCAGAGCTCCAATCTGGGACATTCTCCAGTGCACGCCCTGCAATTCTCACAACTGGGACACGAGCTTCCACAGAGAAAACCTGTTCAACTGCGAGATACTCAACTTGAAATGCCTCCTGAACTTCGGATTCATAGAAGATTGTTAATTGAAATGGTGGCATAGTACACCCCCAGATTAGGCTGAGATGTTTGAAAAGCTACTCACACAGTGAGCGGGGAATTTTGGTTGGCAGAATTCCCAGAACAAGCTGAGAGCAGGCACAGAAAGGCTGCACGAGGCCAAAGCGGCGCTGAGCTCAACCCTATGGTCTCACTTTTGTGTTCAACATCAGCACAGACTTGCTGAATGAAGAGAACTAATGATCAGTGCTTGGCTCTTGACCTTAGCTTGAGGCAGCTGGACTCCTTTCTCCTTCTGACCCAGGAAAGGGCAACCATGTGTTATACACCTCTTCTCTCTCTTGCACACAGACACAAGTGTTTTCAGACTCTGATGTGGTATATATCAGGTATGCACCATCTCCAGCAGAGAAATGAGAGATGTAAAATACCACCAGATGTTCAATTGCAAGATTCGCAACCAGGCTTCTGACTCCTGAAAAGATTTCTGCTACAAGGTGAGGGAAGAGATTGCCTAGTAAATAAAATGTTAGTTTGTCAGAGGCTTGCCACACTCACCTGTCCTGGAACAACCCTCACCATCTGCTCTAGCCCTTTACTACCTCCAATAAGGAGCTCTGCCTGAAAAGCTGCACATGGTGGGCACTTTCACCCAAATTTCCTGGTTTTTGAAGTACTCCTTGACATGTTGTGGTTTCAGTTGCTATGGTGATTGATTTGTGTTTAATGAGCTCATGTTATTGGTTGGGATTTTTGTACGGTGAGTCATGCAGGTTTCATTTGGTAAAATTCACATGGAGATATTGCCATCTAGATCAGCACCAGATTAGCTGAGAACTCCAGCTTCAACTCACCTGTTTTAACATTCCCAGGTGAAGTCAACTTTATGATGAGGAAGATAATTGCCTGCAAAGTAAATATTCAGTTAATAATGTACCTATTGTATTGTTGATTTGATGACATGGCAGCAGCAGCCAGTTTTAATTTAACATGACTTAACTATCAAGCGATTGCAATGATATTACAGGAGCTTGTTAAATGAAAATAACCCTGTTCAAATTTGCATGTACATGTGCAAGGGAAAAAAAAAAAAAAAAAACAGCTGCTCCTGGGCTGACAGCAAATGGAATTATGTCTTTTTTCAAATTGGTGACATTTAAATATGCCAGATAAGCACTCTGCTGATTGCAACCCAGTGGTTGTGGTCCAAAGGACAGAACATTTGACTGGGAAATCAAGAAACCTGTTTTTGAGTCCGAACTTTCTCACTCTTCTAGCAAATCACTTCATCTCTTTGTATCTCAGTCTGTCCATCTGTCAGAAGGCGATAACAATGCAGAACTGCTTTGCATAGGGCTTTGAAAACTGGTTGAGAAGGGAAATACGAGCTAGATTTTGTTGTGTGTTTGTTTAGAGCTTTCTACAATTCAGATTTACATTCGGTGTCTAGGCCAGACTAGCTGCTTGTCCTATTTCCACAGGCTAGGTATTGTTTTACGTAAACAAAATAGCTCAAACAGCAGGGGAGGCAGAACGTGGTTCCACATTAAATTGTCATAAGGTAAGGAGATGCTTGATTAACCCAGGTTGCTAATCTCTGTAGGGAACAAGCCGTGTCAATCAAATGCTTGAAGGACACCTGTCATCAAAGGCAGTTGGTCCTCTGCTAGCAAGGGCTCACCCATGCATTTGGTGACCCTATTTTATTACCTTTTCACTATTTATTTTACTGTTTATTTTACCTGTTCCACTACAAACTGCAACAGGCCTTCCTAAAACTCAGTTCCTGTCTGGATTGTGGATGTTACAATCCCTGTCCTGAACTGCTGACAGTCTGAACAAAGAGAACAAGCAAAAGAGGCAACAGATGATGAAAAATATGCCTGGGAAGCTCAAGGCATCCCTGCTGAGAGCCCTGCTACCTGCTGTGGCCACATTTCTACTAGATCCCACTGCAGATGCAGCAAACTTTCAAATAAAGAAAGGGCTCTAGCATTTCATCTAGGCATCTAAATAGGGGAAGATCCTCACCAGCTTGGCCTGGGCCTTATAGGAAGCTCTGGCAGAGCGAGGACTTGCCCCGGAGCCCAGGGGTCTCTCCTCCTCTGGCCAGCTGTCCTCGAGAGCTGTGAACCACGGCTCCTAAGGGCACAGCCAATCCTCCCGGAATTGCTGAAGCAGCTTGTTTCTAGCTACATTTTCAGTATGTATTTTTTTTTTTTTTTTAATCACATTGTGAGCTGAATCGCCGATTAGTGCCAAGGAGCTTCTAATTACATAGTAACAGTAGCAATTGCATAACCCTCTTCCAGCTCCTGCAACAGCTCAGCCCCACAAGTGCCAGTGGAATGTCACATTTTTCCATGCTTGAAGTATCTCTTTTCACTAACACTGCAGCCAGTTGCTTCTAATATTGCAGAAAAGAATGAAAAATGCTGGGATTAGACCTCTACAAACCCTAATAGTGTGTTTACAATAGTCTTCAGGTTCATTCTTAACCACTAGGTCTATGACCTTCTAGTAAATTATACTACACTGGAAGGTTTTAGCTGCTGTTCCAACTCCACTGTAAACATGTAAACTTGAGCCATCTGTGCTTTTTTAATATTTCCTGTAAAGCCTATCACTACACCAATCTGTTGTTTCAATTGGCAGCACAAGAAGTCATTGTGTGCTAATTTTTCCCAAGGGCACTTGATGCACTTTATTAAATAGGGTTTTTTTCTTCCTCATTAAGGCCTTTCCACAACAATAAAACCATATTTCGGATACCCAGGCCAGCAGGCATTGTGCTGTTTTGTATGAAAAAAAAAAAAAAAAAAAAGAAAACAAAAAAAAAAGATCCCAGCTTCACTATGCTTTCACCAAAGAACAATATGGAGGGAAAGGAAGTTTTTTAAGATATTGCAAGCTTTTCTTTTAGAGCGCCTGCAGGGAAAGAGTGAGAAGGGGATGAAGGGGATGCAAGCGACGAGGGGAAGAATTTGGCCAAACCTCCCAGAAGCAGACAAAGGAGCGGATTCTTTCAGAGGCATCAAAATTTTGCTGGGTCACACACTTCTCACACACCTCAAATTGCTGCTGACTGCTGGAGCTTGGAGGGTGCAAGGGGGAACTGAAGCGCCGAACCGGATCAGAGCCAGGGTTCACCTCGCTCAGTATCCCGTTTCGGGGAGTCACAGACCAGATGTTCCAGAGGAAAGGGAGACGAACCCTGCTGCGGAAGCATGACGGTCTCAGGCCTTCATAAAGATCTTCATTTATTGTATCTCCTGTTAGGCTGCTCTGACCTTTAATAAGGCTGACTTTTCCTCCTCTTCTCCTCCTTGTTATAAAACCTGTTAAAATATTGCTCTCATTGTAGAAGCTGTTTCAAAAGGTCAAGGCAGGCACCGAGGATGAAGCAAAAAGTGGGAATTTTTGGTAGTTCTACTGTGTTTAAAGAATACACTATTGGAATAAGTGACACTCAAAAAGTAGCACAGAATAAATTAGAGGTACATACAGAATAGCCTTTGTGGAAGATTTCATGTTAATTCATTTAAAAATCTTTGCCTGCTTTGAAAATACGCACAGTATATCCTTTTATTCATTTCTCTGTGATGTGATCTATAATCATGGTAAAACTGTTCCCTAACGAACACAGGGGATTTTTGGTCAGGGTGATTTAAGTAGATTTCTGGAGTTTAAGGTCGGAAAGGACAATTGCAATGCTGCAGCTTGACCAGCTGCCTCACACAAAAGGACTGTTTATTGGTTTTCCCCCAAAAGCCACCTTTATTTTCCTCTGAAAACATCACCAAGTTGCACCATGCACTCGCTATCGGTGACTTTGACATACCTCTGCTCACAGAGCTGTGCCAGACGAGGAGGTTGAAGCAGGTGTTCAAATACTAAACACTGGTCAACTGCCCATAAATTTAATCTGACATGCTGATCGGCGAACGCTGGGCAAAACAATTGAACCAAGTCCGTGCACTTTGAAGCTGCTGCTACAAAAATCACAGCTGAAAGGGGAGGAAGAGAGGGAGGGAGCTTCCCAGCAACAAAAACGCACCCGAGCCTTGCAGCTGAAGCGTGTGTGTGCCGCAGAGCGCCTCGTGGGTGCGCGGGGCAGTTTCGGAGCGGGGGGAGGCTTACCGCTTTGAATTTGTCAGCTCTTTCTCAACTGGCTTTTAGTCCTGATCCTGAGCGAGAAGAAAGGGGTCCTTGTTTGATAAGAAGGGATGACAACCTGCACCCAAGCCAATAAAAGGGATTAACCCGAGACTGAAGGCTCAATACTGGGTTCTTGCCGATGCATGGTTCAATTAGACTAAAAGCTGTCCTGCTGCATTAAGGCAAGTTACCTTCATTTTCAGCTTCAGTGAAACAGACCCCAGATGACAGGATAGGCAAACAAGGACTTTTTCACTTTTCACAATTGCTTTCATCCTGCATCGCCAATATTATTAGACTTTAAAGAAACTGGAAAAATCAGAGGAGTGTTCAAAGTAGGTGGTCTCTGTGTATTCATTACGTCCGGGCACATAAGGCTGGATAACGCACTTTGTAAGCGCAGCAATGGGGCTTGCAGTTCATTTCTTCAGTTCATTTTCACCTAATAAAATCAATTTTCAAGCCAAAGTGATGGCCTACAGATATTACTTCAGCAGTCCAGGATGTAAACACGTCAGACGGTCACGCACCTCCAGCAACACCAGCTCTCCGCGCCCCGAAGAAGGCAGCCTGGTCCTCGGAGGCAGCCTGCTTTCATCCCAGGCACCTGGGTCAATCACGAAGAAGTGTCTGGCTCTTTTCAGCAGCAGGGGTCAAAACGCTTTCCAAAAAAAAAAAAAAAGAGTCTCTAAAAAAAAGAGTCGGGATCATGGCTAACCTTTTGCACACAGGGAAATGGAGGCACGGAGAAGCACGGCTCAGGTAGGGGCATTGCTTTGGGATGATCACACAGGGAATAAATAGCAGGCACAGGCCCAGAGCACTGCTCTGTGCCCTCTCATGCTGTCCAGGTCCCCACACAGTCAGTGAGACTAAGTCATCAGCTGGCTGCCACCTGAGACTTTCATTTTTGTTTTAGCCGTGGTATTCACGGAACAAACAGACATCAGTCCAAAGCCCTGGAAGCCTGTTTATGGGCAATATGAGCAACTCTGTTGCTATTTCCCTTATAAATAAAGTTGGAGACCGTTCCTGGAACTACAATCTCTCCATATATGCTACCAATGAATGTCAACAGATTGCAAAATAAAACAAGATAAAAGTTACATTTTCTCCTTCTGTGGAAGCTAGCTACTAGGCTGGTTTCTTTTCTGATTGCTCTTTCCCTGGTCAGCCCATGGTAACATCCCATCTCCAGCACGCAAAGGGTTATGGACAGCAATTCTGATCAGCTGCATTCGAGAAATTAAAACAAAAAACCTCCAGCTGCCCCAGGAGCCAGGAAAGAAGAACACCGTGCACAGGGCTGGACAGTGAAGGGCAGACTGGGAGGACTTGCTTGGGGCAACCAGCTTAACCTGCCATAGCCCAAACAGGCTGGGATATTTAATTTTTAAAGAGCAGGGAAGAAAATAAATTATAAAAAAAAAAAAAAAGAAAAGAAAAAAAAAAAGCTTGAAAAGTTAGAAAGTTGTGAAAATCGTCCAAGCCCAGGCACAATGTGAAGACAACTGGAAGACTTTTTGTCATTACGTCCTTCAGATCACTGAAGTCATGGCAGGAATGAGGATAGGGTGAGCATGATACATAGACAGAGAACATGTTTTTTATTATAAGCAACTAAATGTTCCTATAATACTGATAGAAATCTTTTTCTTTCCACCAGTCGTTGTACCTAATGATAGGAGAGAAAACAAGCTGCAGATTTCAGCTGCCAGCCCTGGGTTTCAGAGGAAGGAAGATCTCTGCAAAGCGCTCTGCTCTTCCCACACTTATTCCAGCTTCATCCCAGTCAGCCGAAGCTAATTCTTCCTTAGTCCCTGCCCTCCTCCTGGGTGCAATATGTTTTACAGAGAAGAAAACCCTGCAGTATTCCTGACAACCATTCACAACCCTGCTGTATTCTTCAAGAAATGTGCTCTGGGATCCATAAATTGGGAACGAGTCAGCAAACCACCAGGCATTAACTGGATGGGAGACGATGATACCAAGGTGCTGGAGGAATAACATGCCAGGAGTTGTGCATCTCGGCTGAACAACAGAGGGTGAGCTCAACTGCTGGTACCACGTAGTATGCGCCTTTGCCATTGCTATATGATCTTACAAATGAAAGGTGGCAAGGATTAAATGGATATAACAGCACTGGAAACACTAGCAGCAGTTTGGAAGGGTGGGTTATTTGTAAAAATTAGATCAAGAAAATGCAAACGCAGAGGCATTTCATTTAATGGGCAAGGTTTTTTGCAAGCATCCAATGTTTTTTCCAATACAGTTGGAGGTGTTTCAGGTCACATATAGAAATCAGAATGGAACCAGGGATAATTGCTAGCAGCATCTTGCAGAGCGCTACTGCTACAAGATCCCTGACTCTGAACTGCCTGCCTGCTAAAATCTACCAGCAACTGGCAGGTGACCTTAGTTAACTTTGCAAAATCTTGGGGGAAAAATGAGATAAAGAAATCCAATCGCAGGCAGGACTATGTTTTGGATTTGTGGCTTACTTCTTACCCTTGGTTCAATTTACTAGATATTTCACATCATTCCCCTTCATATTTAGAGAAACTCAAACCTGTTGTGAGGTCAAGAAAACTATTTCAAAAGAGAAAAGCATCAACTGCCACTGAAATACTAATTATTAACAAACAAAATATATATATATATACTTTGCTATTGTGTGATGTTTTTCATCAGCAGTTCTCAAAGGCTACAGCTGTATCAGTACATTCAGCAAGGCCAGAAGCACTGCAGGGCATCGAGGCCAAGCAGCACGTCCCTGCCAGTAGTGGCACGAGGCTTTAAAGTCCCAAACCGTGCCCAGGATTCATTCAAGAGTGCTGGCTGGCACAGGCCAAAAGTGTCCAGCAGTCTCATGCACGCAGACACAGACAAGGTGCAAAACTTTATTATCTACCCCATTACAACCAAAGGGTTACTGCTTTAGGAACGGGCTACTGCTCTAAAAATGATGCTCAGAAAACCAGTGGAATCCACCGGTGAGAAGCGCCAAACCAGCGCAGAAATTTCATCTCACTGGGCTGGCATCGGGGCAGGAAGGTCCCGGCCTGCTGCCGCCAGCCAGGAGGAGATGCCGAGCCAGCTCCTGCTTTTTCGTCCCCCTCTCTGCTGGCCTCTCCCTGCCAGCCCAGGACCCGCTTGCTCCGAGCGGGGACTGCACTGACCCTTCCTGGAAAAGCGGTAACTGGAGACCTGAGGAAACAACCTGACCGCAGCTGGAGAGCAGAACTAAACGCTTTCCACGCGCGGTGCAATGAAATGACCGAGTGGCAAATATCCAAACTTTTGCTTCGCAGGAAAAATGTCAGAAACTTAAGCCATCCTGATAGCCCAGGGCAGCCTTATTTGCTTGGATTTCCTCGGTGTAAATAAAACCACCAAACAACAGCTCAAGGACTATCCGAGCGAGGCTGCCAAAAGAAACATTACTTTTTTTTTTCTTTTTCTTTTTTTTTTTTTTTTTTTACCCAGATCATTCCAGAAATTCCTTTTCCTTGGGCTGCAAGTGGAACAAACATCCTATTTGCTGCAGCATCCTTCCCACTCCAGGCAGGGCTCAGGTCTTCCCCGTTAATCAACGGTCACCTTGCCCTGGGCAAAGGTTGCTGCCTGCGGTGTGTGGGAAACAGGAAAGGCAGCTGAAAAGCTTGCAATGAGGCTGTGGGACTGCTCGCTGCATTCAGGCTGATCTGTCGGTGAGGAAAAGAATTCGTGAAATGTTGATTTTTTTACTGTTTTTTTTCCTTCTAGCTCTTAAAACAAATGGAACTGTGAAAACTTGCTGGAGCAACATTGTTTTTATAGCCGACCACGTAAACACACCCGAGATGGTATCAGCAGAGCTGAACTTCAGCCCGGGCTGCGGTCAGAGCGGAGAGGTCACCGCACCCAGCGCCCACCCTGAGGGGCACGCCGACCGGCTGCTGCCTCACCGACTTTGACCTTGCCTTCCCAAAGCAAAGCTCGTGCTGCCACGTAAAGCTCCCCAGGAGAATGAGAGACTCGTGCCTAGCAAGCGAGCTCCATCTTCCTTGGCAGCTCCCCTTGAGACAGATTTTGTAGGGACAGATAATTGGGGTTGGCATGAGAGGAAAGGGTGACGACCACACATGGCCAGCACATGCCCACCTCGCTCCGGACTGGCAGAAGTGTTGAGCCAAAGCAGGTGACTTTTCAGGAATGTCACCGACCTCTCCCTGCAAAGTTGGTCTGCAAAGGCATAAAAACATGATGCTCTTTGGCCGGGGTGGCACTGCACCTACAGCAGCATCAAGATGCAAGAGCAGCTCTAAACACAGAGTAATGGTAAAGTGATGAGGCAAATTCCCCAAGCTCCAGCTGCAGCACCATCCTTTTTATCATCCTTGCTGATGAATTTGACAGGCTGATCAGAAGGCAGGAATGATTCCCCATGAATCATTATTATTGCTAACAAGCTGTTCAATTACAGCTCAACTTCAATATAAAGCCAACATTCACACAGTGCCTGGGGTACCAGGTTTCCGTTCACTCTAAGTGGGCACAAATCGATGTGTTTCACATAACATACCTAACGTTTCATCTTTCTGAGAGGCCAGATAGGTAGAAGAGCCAGAGGAGGGTGCTGCAATAATGAGGCACACTACAGAAAGGCTGCAGAGCACTTCAGAGCTATTTCCTGCACAGAAACACGGGCCCTGAACACAAATGGTCGAGCCTGATGGCTGCAACAGTCCAATGAAACTGGGACAAGATAAACTGTGTTTAAATGGCAAACAGCTGCGAGTCCCCGTGGCTGGGAGAGAGCAGGACAAATCTAACTGTACCGCTTGGTTTGGCAGTCGCTGTGGCCATGGCAGTGTGCTCCAGTCCTATTTTAGTGGCAGAGAGGCAAATAATACTGTCACGTCCTTCCCATTTCCAGGCTTGTTGCCTGATCACACAACCTGAAGGCAAGGTGCAAGGGGGGTAAGAGCAATGATGCTACAACTGCATGATCCTGGGTGCCAGCGGACACCCACCAAACTACCCCAGCCTTTTGCTCTGTCTCTCATTTCCCCAGTAGTCTTGAGTTTCCCCATTAAATTGTCCAAAATGACAACTTTTTTCTTTCAATAAAACTGCTGGATTAATTTAGGCTCTTTAAAAAGTTTCCCCAGATGTGAGTCTGGCCTTCAGTCCTGTTTGAACAGAGCCTGCTCGGTGCTAATTCGTATTGCAGTTGCATCTAAACAGGAGTAGGACAGTCTCTGGTTTCCAGACTGCAAATCTTTTATCTCATTTTGATTTTAAATCAGCGTTAGTCTCAGCATTATTATTGCTTCGCCTTCTGTCATGCAGTCGAATTCCTCAGTACCCTGTCGGGCCGATGCCTGCAATCACCCTCGTTATAAATACTGTACTTAAGTGCAAGCACCGAGCTGACCTTCAGTACGAGCCTTAGAGCTGACCTCTACATTTCTTCACGTTGTCAAACATTCAGAAGATACAGAACTAATAGGCACACTAATGCCCAAGGAAGAAAGTGAGAACTTCAAACTATTCTTAATGGAGTTAAAACACTTTTTTTTTTTTTTTTTTTTTTTTAAGTGTCTGAGAATGTGGCCTTTCACTAACATAAACAGTTTCAAAGAATGCTTGTGGCACAGAAGCAGTGACTGGAAAATCTGTGTAAGAACTGTTGTCATAGTGGATTTCCCATAGGGATTATTTTAATCTAGGGAAGCCATTAAAGACATTGGTTTGACTGGAGGATCTCAACTTTTTTTTTCCTTCCCCCCTCTCCAGACACATACATCAAGCTCTATTGGGCTGTCATGTTATCTCCAGTGCTCGCTGAAAAATCCGTGGCTGTATGAAAAAGAAAACATTTGATGGTCTTGTGAACTGCTAAGAGTTACCAGTCTTAAGGCGTTAATAATGCCATAATCTGCGGCTGATAATTATTCCCCCCGTTGGTAATGCAATTTAGCTGCTTAGCACATTGCAGCTATGAAGCACTCCAGATTCTCAGGTCTCGGAGGAAACTGTCTTAAGAGAAAGAAATAATATTAATAAATTAAAAAAAAAAAAAATCAAAGCCAAAACGTGCATGACATACAGAGTTCTCGAAATGCAAGGAAAGGAAGGTGTAATGTACTGAAATGTCAAAGGAACAGAGCTGCTGAGATGCAAGCCTGATAGCCACTGCTTTACAAGCAGGTCCGTGTTGGCTGTGGGTTGTGTCTCTCTCAGTGGCTGATATTTATACACTTTTAATGAACTCTTTGAAAATCATTTTTATTGTCACTTTTCAGACAAGAATTTTTCCTCATACCACAGACAAGGAGTTTGTCAGTTAATGTGGGAGTCCCTTCCAAAAATCATCTTTCTGATCAGTTTTTCAGCTCCCCCAAGCTGAATTGAAGGAAGGGCTTGACCAAAACCCACCAAAAATGACAAGAAATTTCCCCTCATCCAGGTGTCACCAAACCGCTTTCAGAGAGACGCATATTAACACCAGCTCCGGACCAGGGTAAGCAGCATCAGCAAAGGCATCACATTTAACCTGCTTCCAGCAAGCAGAGCGAAGCTGACCCTAGCCACCCTGCAAATAAGGGAGGAAACAAAAGAACTGAATACAGCCAAAGGCTCATTCAGCCAATTCTGCCAGGAGCAGCAGCAGTTGGGGGGGGCTCAAGAAGAGAATTAGTTCCTGCTGGTCCCAGGGTGGGCACTGCAGCATGCATTCAAACCACTCAGTTGTAGTGCTTCTGCATGATATAAATGAAAATTCAAAAGTTGACATTAAATCCAGCTGAAAAAAAAAAAGTCTCGAAGTGCAAAAACTTCCAAAAATCAACTTTCCAGCCATAATATTAGCTCAGCCACATTATACATCCTGTATATTGTAATGCACAGATTAAATAACAGACAGTAACATATTACATTTAACAAGGAAAACTGAACTGGAAAATGCCTTCTAGTCTCACCCCCTGTATGTGGTTGAGTTGGTGATATAAAACACGTATTTTGGGGCTCTCCTTGCTCTGAACTTTATATTCCTTCGCTTTCATATTGTTCTAGCACTTATTTAAAGCGCAGAAGAATTTCTAAGAAGTGTGCGATCTCAGTGACTTCTTTCATTGATTGTAAAAGTTCACTGCTTTAGGAATCAACACCTAAAGCAGCTTCAACAGGGCTACCAGTAAATGCAGCTTCTTTAATTCCAGCAGCCTTCACCTGGGCATCATTCACAGACCAGGGCTTCTTGCATTTTGTCACCAAGTTCCTCTGGACACCAGTGGAAATTCAGCCCCTCAGAGAACGTTTACCAACAGACCTATAGCGGAAAAGCACTTAGACAAACCTAGAACTGGACAGTGAAAGGCAGGAGAAGGTGCAGGCGGTAGATCCACGTAGTCGCAGGTTTGTTCCTGCAGCACAGCCAAGGCTTTTCAGACTCACTGCCAGCCGCCGCAGCAGCACTCGCTGCATTTCTGGTGCTGCTGGCATCTAAGGGCATTCACAGACAAACTCAAGTCGAGCTCAGCTAAAGGTATCATTGAAATGAAAAACGAACTGTGTTTAATGGTGTTCATAAAGACTAAAAGACAACGTAGATCACAGCACTTTCCCATACAGAGGTTTGCTTCTAAGAGGTTGTTTGTCTGTTTTACTTACCCACCACATTTAAGGTTAATGCTTCAAAACTGACTCAGAGGTTTACATTTGATCGGCATGGCTCCTTTTTCTGTCAGGACCAGAGAAGACTTCAAACCAAGCCTACAGCACCCGAAGCACACAGAGCCTCACAGAATTGCCATGGAGACCTCCCCCCCTTGCAGGGCGGGGATGCCTCACCACACACCCCCAGCATTACAGCGTGCTCTTCTGTAGGGCTTAGCGTGTTGGTGCTCAGCTGCAGCGAGTTACCGGGCTCCTGATCCAACCTGGGGCAAGGCATAAAGGTCAAAAGGAGCCCATGCTCCATGAAAAAAGAAACGCCCCTTGCTTAGCTCTACTAAAACAGCCTTTCACTCTCAGGAGTGGCAGGCACACAGGTGCCTCTACCCTACAAGGTTCTTTGACATTTAATCTCCTAAACGTCAAAGTTGTTTTTGAGATGGGTCTCAATCATTAGACACTTCTGAGAAGGTCAACCTTAAAGTTTCCGCGACCACACACAGTCGCCACAACTTTCACAGCTCTATGAAGCAGGACGTTCTGCAAGCAGAAATTGCGCTTCTTCCTTTCCTTACTCAGGGCTACAAAACAAATTTGGAGTTTCTCTTCAGAGACCTTTCAGAACGCAAAAGTTTGATTAAAACACAAGGAGGAAAATGTTCCTTATTCGTGCTCTCGTAATTCAAAATCCTCTCAGACTTTCCAAAAAATTCACCTTCGGGCTAACAAGAAGCACGGAAAATTTCAGAGCAAAAAGCTTGAGAAAGTTATTAGCAAAAGTTATTAGAGTGGGGATTAGACCTCTGCCTTAACAACTGCGTTTGCTATTGCAACAACTATAATAATTTTTACACAGGGGCTGTACAGCAAATTAATTTTCCTAAGGCATTACGGTCAGACTTAGCAACACTATGTTTGTGTGCACTGACTTGCATATTGCCACCTCATCCCATCTAACACAGCGCTACTTTGGCACAAAACACGAATAAATGACTCTTATGTGGGCTGCTCTGCACTGGACTTAGCTCTTTGTTCTCCTTCCCAGACATGTGTGAAATAAATAACAGCTCGAAGGCAGTTTACAGAAGCTTTTCTGTTTCTAAAAGGCATTATCTGTTCTGCAGCACAACCACATCAAAACAACACTGATGGATACCAACGACATGGGGAATGGTGGCAACGCTGCTTGGAAGAAGACCTCGATTCGGGAGCAGAACAGCAGCCACTGGCACACAGACCACAGACGTCCCCAACTTCAATCGTTTCGGGCAAGAACTTCAGGCTTTGGCCAGTCTCGAGGAGCAGTCCATAACCCCTGCTTGAGAGGGAGGTGCAGAAGTTTGGCTCTTATGGGATGGAGCTTCTCCTCTTAACACCATGACCATTGATTCAGAAAGTTTCAGATATAACAACCTATTAGAAATAATGAAAATTTCCTTAGGATTATATCAGGTTTGGGGCTAATTTCATCTCAAACCTCACTGGGCTGAACCTATGCTGTAGAAAATGCAAGGAAAGGTTCCTGGGTTGCTGTGAATTTGGAGCACCTCACCTATAGCATCGGCATCACCGAAGTTCCACACTTTGGCTGAAAAATGCATCCTTCTCTCCATGGACATTACTTAACTGTAAAGTCTATTTACTTTGTGTTGCTGTCTGTTTTCCTACAGTGCTGTAAGATTGTAAATCCTACTTGAAAAATCCCCTTTCACAAGTTAAAAGTCTCCAAAGGCTTATAAGCTGATGTGAAAGATTGACTTAATTGAGCAGTATATTTTTGATTTACCAAAGAAGCCTTAATCCTTTGATTAAACTGATGTACAGTTTTTAGAGAGATTAGCAAATCTGCAATGCATTAAATTCCAGGGCTATAAACCCATTCTGGCTGTACTGACAACGCAAACATAAAGCTACACAAAACGCAGCTCGTGTTGGCAGTTATTGGGAGCTCTGCTTATTTTGGGGGCTCACCATTAAATTCATGATACTGCACCTATTTTACAGTAGATGTTACAATCCCGTTACAGTACAGGTACTCACAGAAATGATGTGATCATGTCAGTACCAGAAACCTGCTGTGCTCTGCACTGACCAGCAACACCGCCCTGTGCAACGCTGCCACCTGCGCTGGAAGGATCACGACAAGCTGAGGAACAGCCCCTGGACTTGAGAGCCCTGTTTAGCAGCTTCATAAGAAGTCTGCATCTCGCCCTCTCTGCCTGATGATCTATGTTTTCATTACACAGACCCGTGCAATGATTTAGGGCAGACAGAAGCATCTGCTCCCGCTGCTCTCCTGCAGCCCCCTGCCCAAAATAGAGCCAAACAAAGTCAGATGAGGTTGCTGTGGGTCATGGAAACCCTTCTGTACAACCCCAAAGAGAGGCCCCTCCTGTACCTGTGCCAGGCTGTGGTCCTCGAGGCCTGAGTGGGTGATCTGCCGCTACCAAGCCTGGCAGAACAGCAGCTTGAAGTAAAAGTTGTGACGAGGGGGTGGAAGCAGTTCGAGGTTTTCTTCAGACTTGCCGTCAAATAGAAGAGGACCGGCAGACCCCACGAACGGCCCCCGGCTGTGCCGCCAGAGGATGCTTGTGTCTGCCTGCCAGAGCTTGGCCTCCTCGCGGGAAGGATAAGCACGCTGACACTGCAGGGCTGCTCGGATCCCGCGGTAATGGAAGCCACACAAATACCTAAGATAGATGCCGTCCAAGAGCCCGATAACGGTTACATCTACGATCACTCCCCAAAACACCAAATAACTGACCCCGGGGTCATTTCTAAAAGATAGGATTTCCCATCTGGAGCTGGCTGCTGGCTGACGGAGTTAGCATCCTCTGCTGTGACAATGCCTAGGCCGACGAGGTGGCCCGAGAATCAAAACCTCATCCCTAGCGGTTGCCAGCTCACGACCTGGTCGCTATCTGATATAAAGCAGCTATCTTAGAAGTTGTTTGCTATCTCCGTGTCATCCCTGAGCTAGAACGCGCAGCCTCCGCTCACACCACAATCACATGCTGGCTTCCAGGAAAACAGAAGAGAAACCCCCTCCTGGCCAGAAGGCACAGACGGCATGCTTCATCTGCTGGCACTGCCGGCAGCCCTTCCTCGGGAGGCCCCAGGAGGCAGAAAGGGGAGGAAGCAGCAAAGCAGGTGCGAGCCCTGCCCCGTGCCCCGCGGGCACGGGTCCTCGGGAAACATAAGGCTGAGCTTCCCGGGTGATGGGGCAGGAGGAAGGGCTGGCAGGTCGGGTGTGCTCCCAGGGTCCTGCCTGAGCCTGGGACCTGCGAGTCTTTTCGTCCTCCCCTGCCCTTTGGTCACTTCAAGCTGTCCCAGCAGAACTCATTTGTTACTACTTACACATCCAGATCCCGACACAACAAATTCCTAGTAGCACTGACGGCCTCTCTCCTCCCCGCTAATGGAAATAAAACCCAGCACTTCTTCTGGAGCTCTGTAAGCTAAATCAATTAATTACAGAGCCCTACCACCAGAGCACACAGAACGGCAGCGAGGGATTGATCCTGGTGTGTCTCTGAACCTCCCATACCCTCCTCTGACTACCCAATCTCTTCTTGATTTTTTAATCTTTCCACCAAAACCCACACTGGAGTACAGAGGAACCAGAAAGGGGTCCTTAAGCAGAGCAAATGAATAAACTAAAGATATCCTTGCCAAACATGCAGAAAAATAAATAGGTGGAAAATAAGCCCAGCTCTCCTGAGGCCAGAGCAAGGCAGCACATACTGCTGGGTCACAGGGATAGCTGCAGTAATTACATTTTACATTGCTTTAGGTTCCATTTATGCTGTCAAAACTGTTTTGTCACACTGGATTTTTTTTAATGCATCTCAGATTTTGCTAATCTCTACAAAATCTATCTATCAGTCTAATCAGAGGATCGGGGGGCTCCTTGCTGTATCAGAAATATACTGCTCCATTAAGTCAATCTGTCATGCTGGCTTACAAGTCTCTGGGGATTTCCAATTTGTCACAGGCAGGTTTGTTTGTGTTTGTGTTTTTTTTTTTTCCTGTCCTTGTAGTTGCTAAGCTTTTTTTAACAATGAGCTTTAGAACAATAAGAAAAAGAGTAGACTTCAAAAAAAGAGATGGGCATTAAAAAGCCTGCATTGACCAACAAGCAGCACACGAGCACCTGAAATCCCAGGCAGCCCAGCTAAGAACAGAAAGCAATATGAAAATGGTCATTGCGGACAAGCTCTTGGTTCCTCTTCTTACACTACATCAGGCAGACTGTTTAGCTTCATTTTTAGGATCTTCTCCACCTATTCTTACCTGCATTATCATATATCACGGCCTTAGAGCCAGCTTCCAACTCCCAGCAGCCTTCATGCCTATTTACTGCTGCTCTGCAGGAGCACCTTCATGCTTCCTTGCACAGTGTTTCTCAAGCATGCAAGGAACTCTGTGTAAACAAGACAAATCCATTCTACTATCAGCTTTCAAATCCCTCCCTTCAAGCTCTCTTCTGCTCCGGTGACTACAGGAACACTTGACTTTGACTGAGCAGCCCATGGCTCTAAGCTGTAGGAAGGAGCACTTGGCAGCCCTTTAGAGTGAAAAGGGATGTGGGTTTGGCAAACAGCAGCAGATGGGGATGGTGTCTTCCTCTTCAGTGTCCACCACCACCTCTCCTAAAGGCTGCAGCTTCCGCTGTGGTGTTGCTCACACGAACACTTCTTAACCTACTCCATTCAAGATGAGCCATGTTAGTGAGGACAAATTAATGGACTCGCGTGGGTTGAAGCAGGTATTTGGTTGAAGCAGGTTGAAGAAGGTACTGCACTCACAAGCAGCTGTCTTCTTCCTCCGTGGTTGGATTGGAAGCTCCAGCAGAGAGGCAGGGACCAGAAGCTGGGACAGGCTGTGAGCAGTGACTTTACTGCAGTGCAGCTGCAGAAGGAAGCATCCACTCACAGCCGTGGGCAGCCAGGTGACGAATAAACACAAACTCAAGGAGAAACAGAGATGGGGAGTGAGTGTCACTGCTTAATAAAGCCTCCAGGCCACAAGTAGGTACAGCGGTGTTCAAATAGAGGAACATACACTGATTTTTCTTGCCAGTTCTTATGATTTACCCTCTTCTGCAAAAAGAAGTATCCCAAACCAGCTCTGGATACTCATGCTCTAGACATCATCAGAAAGAGCCAGCATCACCTTTCTTCTAGGGAAAGTGGCAAGGACTGGAGGGCAGTACGTAAAGGAGTGGAAATGCAGAGAAAGAGGGAAAGGGCTAAAGAAATGATTTTCTACGGCGGAGTTATATTAATAACCGAGACATATGAATGTTTCCACTGCTGATTTTTTTAAAAGATATTTCCAACTTCGCTATCATTTTGTTATACTCATTTTTAAGCAGGACTCTGCATTGCAATCTGAAACTTCACTTTCCAGTCCCATTTTTTATGCTAGTTTCTTTCTGCTCCTAGAACCAGACCTGTCTGGCACACTTCTTGCTATACAAATCGACTACCCTCTCCTTCTGAAGCACCAGGAAAAACAGAGGCCTGGTCTGGGACTAACTGAATCCAAGCACAGAAGATAAAAGAATGACAATACAATGCTTCACCATCGTACCCAGGCACGATCTGCTGATCTACCTGAAGTTTACCTCTCCTAACCTCCCAGAGTTCTCAATGCACAAGCACAAATCCACTAGCACCAGGCACAAGCTCTCACTATCAGGCCAGTATGTGAGCACAGGTTCGGGACCCCAGCTATAGCCTTTGGCAGCTCCCAGCACTGTGCCTGAGAGCTCCAGCCCCAACAGGAGCACACCAAGTGCTTCGGGAAGCAGTGCTGGTCAAGAACAACTGAAGTCCGGTGAAATCAACAGCAAATTTCCCGAGCTTTGTTATCAGCTCTGGTCCTCAAGGCGCAGGTGGCAGGGAAGCAGAGGAGGCCGTACACCTGAAGGGCCAGGCAGCAGCGCAGAGCGCTCACGAACAGCTCACAGCCGCAGTGGGTGAAATATTAGCTCTTAGTCACTTCTTGCTAAGCAAAACCCATTGAAAGCAAAATGATTAAAGTCCACCTGGTGGATTTACAGGGCTTTGTGCTGATATGAGACTATTTAGTCACGAGAGGCAGCCTTTTGACATGATTCAGTTGACTGCCCATGGCATTTGACACACACCTAAGGAGTCTAAGTGGTTACTGCTATTAGCAAAGACTTGAAAAAAGACACTTGTCACATTAGGTCAGCTATCTCTTAACTTCATCCTGTGAAATGTCACCAGTACCCCCGGGCTTCTCATTTCTTATCAGCCTTTCAGATATGTGTAGCTATTGTTTTAGAGCAGTACGAAACAGGGAGAGAGAGAAACGAAGAAGGAAAAGGACAAGTCATTTATTGTGTCTTCCATAAATGAAGAATCGGTTTTTGAACTTTTAAATATAGAACAGTCCGTGCTAGATTTGTGCACTGTACTTGAAGAGGGAGCTTTTACCTGGGGCAGTTTCTCCCTGGCCGCAGACTGCCTGTTCAGTCCCCTTGCAGACAGGCAGCTGAAGACTCCTGCTGCAGTGGGGCTGGCACTGAGACCAAGGGCAAGGTCTAAAAACGTAAACCTGTGCCACAGAGCTGGAAAAAGTATTGCCCCTTCTTCCCCTTGGTGGCCATGGGGATGTCTGTCAGGCCCAAGTGGTGACCCAAGGGTAACACGGTAGTGGCTGGGGATGGGCTTCACACAGATATAAACGGGCACACTGCGAAACCCCAAGGACCATCTCGACCACATCCTTGCCAGGTTCAATTTCTTCCAACATAGGACGGGTTTCCTTTATCTGCATGGGTCGTGCACGTTGTATATCTCATGTTAAACAACCATTAGCTTGCTCTGCTACTTCAAGGGCAAAGAGTTCAGCACCTTGCAGAACCAAAATCCGGCAGAGAATTACATCCCATATGCTCAGCCCGCACCTATTACAATCACTCCTGTAAGCAGTAACCATGGCCAACAGCTCATTGTTAAGACATTGATATCCTGCTCGTATATGTGGCTACACCGGGAGAACATTCTGGCAAGAGCATATTATTTTAAGACATTTCAAAATCTAGCTTTTCTGCCTCATTTAATGCCTAGAAAATCCAAAGCCTTGAATTCCTGCCTTGCCACAGGCAGGCTGAACCTCTAAATTGCAATGGGAAAAGGATGGAAGCGTGCATAAAAGGAAAGAAATACAGAAAAAGGAAATGTAGATGAAAGTCTCTTATAATATCTTGGTTGGACAAGCTAGTGTTTGACAGCTTGAATTTATGTGAACATTAACAGGATTGATAAGTCAGGGTCTTGCTGACCTTGGTAGCATTCCAGAAGTAATATTTTCACTAAGGTGAACTATTTCTGGACATTTCTCCAACACTGAACAGAAATATTTTTTTTCTGACACCGGAGTAAGCACAGCTCCTTGTTTCTGTTCTCTGTTAAAAGTGAACAATATATTCTTACCGCAGCCAAGGTCATCTACATTCTTGGCCCTTGGCAGAGTTGCACCATGTTTTTCCTGCTAAATTCTTTAATAAACAGGTCTTGCTTTCCCCTCCTTTTCCTTTCCTGCAGGTTGTGTCCACCCTGCAGACGTCCCCCTGGAAAGCCAGGCTGCTCCAAGTGCAGCCCTGCCAGCAGGAGCCACTGGCTTTCCAACCCAACTTCACGTCTTCCCTGTCGTGTCCACATGCTGCTCTCCTCGAGCAGCACAAACCACAGCTTTGCCGTGACTATTCCTCAGCACTCCTGTCTGATTATAGCCCTTCGAACAGAAATAACTTTTCCTGGACTGCAAATGGGTTCCTCGTGGAGGGCAGTAAAAGGGATGGAGTTAAAAACCAAGGTTTCCTGAGACACAGGCCATCCAGTTTGCTCTCCAAAGTTTCCGTGAGTAAATGAATGTTATTCCTCACCAGCGTGATCAGCGCCCAAAAGCAACCCTGAGGAACATAAACGCCTTCTCCTCCCATTCTCAGGTGCTGTGGGCACGGTCTGTCAGCCCAACCACACTCCACTGACCAACAATGACTGGTCACAACATGCAGAAAACCCCTCTGAAGGCAGCTTTGCCCCGGTGGGAAGCAGCAGCACAGTTCCCCGGCCTGGCATGGCAATGATTTATAGCAATTGAGAAATAGCTCATGTAGGCAGTTAAGTTCATTTAACGAGCAACCACAAAAAACATTGCATGCAATCACCTCAAACGATCTATAACAACACAGACCTGTATGCTCAAGAAAATTGCCTGATGATACCGCAGATGTATACATTTATACAAGCTAATTAAAAGCGCTACAGAAGCGGTAGAGAACACGTCTTTAATTACTGGCAATGCTTCGGATGGCCTATGGCCCACAAATGTATCTCTAGCATAATCATACTCAACTCTTCTCCTCTTCAAAGTGTATCCTAATTGTTTACTAATTTATCTTTAAACTCTTGTACCACGCAGCATGTTTAGTCTCCCACAATCACTGACTCCACAGTTCTGGGGCAGGAAAGGGGGAGGGGATGATGTGTTAAAGAAATTACTACATTTGTTGAAAGATTCACTACTTAGCATTTATTTTTACTAACATCTAACAGCGTCCTGAGAGTCAGCAGGGATCTGTGTTGGTTCTGTTCACAGAACTAAAAATCCTGGTCTGCAGGCAAGTCCCACACAGCACTCCAATGTACCTAGGGCCGGAGTCAGCACCTACCTTGCCAGGTTCCACTCCAGCAAAACTCTTCAGGCTCATGCATCACTGAATCCTGACCCTATCCAAAATAATACACGATGAAGTTGTTTCTTGAGCAGAGCCTCACAACTCTTCTTGTTCTCATTACAAGCAGTGGTTACCTTGACTGCTGACGTTACCAGGAAATGCAGTAAGCCTTGAATTTTTAAGGTAACAGCAGGCAACCCTAGAACAGGGTTGCCTGCTGTTCAAGGACATGCTACCTGGCATGTCCTTGTTTGGAGCAGGACATCATTTCTATGTTTTATACTGATCTCAGGCTGAAGTGGGAGAGAGCTGTCATTAGGTCATTTCTGTTAATAAGCATAGAGAATGAAGCATCTTTGCTGCCAGGGCAAAGAATTCTGTCACGCTCACAGTCAGAGGTAAATTGAAATTGTGCAAAAGAAGCAATGTTCTTTCCAAGGAAATTTGAATATGGCTGTGTTACAAAACAAGACATTTCCTACAGTTCGAAGTAAAATTTTCAGGTATCTATGTCACCTCCAACAAATAGCTCATCTTAAGCCAGCATTTGAGATGGCAACGTCAAACAACTGAAGTCAGGCAATGCTGAAATTCAGGTTGTTTGGGCAGATTCTGTTCGGTTGCAATGTCACTTTGCACTAGGATGCATTTTACAACAAGATCACACACTTTTTCCCCCACAGGGCTGTGGCACCACGTAATAGGCAAGAGGAAGTTTCACTTCTTTCCCCCTCGTTCTGAGGTTAGACACGACTGGATTCTTTCTTTTACAGGAAGCTCTGAACAAACGCTGGGAGGAAGAAGCCACGACCCTCGTGGTCTCCTGTGCAACCATTGTGGGCTGAACCACACAGCTGGCAGGTGTGCTTTGCTTGAGAGCACAGCACCACGGCCCTGCTGCCTGCCCAAAGCTCCGCACACACTCCTGCTCTTCAGAGACACCGAGCCCAGCCTCAGCTCCACCAGAGCAAGAGGAGAGAGAAACAGGGCAAAAGAACTGCAATCACACAGCCTGAATCAGCTTGGTACATTGCAGCTACCCCACACAAAGCCAGACTAAAGGAGGGGGGCTGCAGAAGACAAAAAAGCGATCAGTTCTGAAGAGAGAACATTTGGCTTGGTGAATGGGGCTGTTCAGGGGCATCCAGCTGCTCGGGCAGGTACGTGTCTTTATGCATGCGTGGATCAAGAAGAGAAAGATTTCAGTAACCCAACTGCAGCTTTTGGACTGCGCTGCGGTCATGCATTGCTAAAGCTGATGATGTGCCAGCACGAACCGGCTCATCAGATGGGCACAAGCGCGCTCTGTTCTTTGCTATGAAAGTGGCAGATAAAAGACAAGGCATTCAAGTAGCTGACAGGGTAACCTGTAAGTGCCTGTCCTGAGCAATCTACTTGTCAGCTTTCCTGGCTAAGAGAAGAGACGTGTGCCACAGCTGTCAGCTTTGTGTCATCTTTCCTCTCCGCCTTTCATCGTCCTTCATCCCATGAATGGAGGTTTTATTTGACTTTCTTTTTTTGGCCCAGCTCGCAGGAGGAGCTCCTTTGTCCCGCTGCCCCAGTGCAGCTTGTGAGTGTGCAAATCTGGCCAGCTCCGGGAAGGGCTAAATGAAAAAGAGGACAGAAGGCATGAGGAAGCCATCGTTGTTCAGCAGGCACACCGAGGCCTGGAGGTGCAAATTCACACCCTGCCCAAAGGTGAGCTGACACAGAGCCTACCCTTTGGGGCACCGCAGGGCACTGACCACCACACGCAGCAGCACGAGGCCGGGGCTCTCCTGCCAGGTGATTCCAGCAGGCGTAAATCCTTGAGAAAACAGAGAATCTCAAAGCTGCTTTTATTTACCAACAATATCAATACCATCACAGCCAACATGAGCTTCTGAGTCCAATGTGGAAATCTCTGCACCTTGTCCATTCCCATACTTCTCCCAGGATCTCCTGTTGACGAACGTCCTTAAAGATGCAATGAGCATCCACCTTCTTATGAAAGACAAACATCTAACTCCTCAACCCTCTTTCCACATACCACAATTATCCAACGTAAGATGCAGAACAGCTTGCAAAAATTCTCTGCCCAAAGGCAGAGAAGTCATCCAAAGCAATAATCACGTCTTTAGGCAAAGGGCAACTCCTTGATTGCCTGGAAATGCCAATACACACCTGCTGCACGTGTGTGGGAAGCAGGCTATGAAGCTCCTGTGGGATTTTAGAAAAGCTGTGACAGATCAAAAACTAAAGTAGGGCCAGAGACTAGCAAGAACGCATACTTGATTTTAGCAAATGGTAGAGCTATGGTTGGAAGACTTGAGGCGAAGAAGGAACATCATCAGAAGTGTAATTCACGAAGCATGGCACTCAAGAAAATACAAAGCATCAGCAACTAGAACTACAACCTCCACAAGAGGCCCTGGTGTCACAAGCAGATGTATTTTATTGTCAAACAGATACTAATGAAGCGTTCCCATTTAGAAATGTCAACAATATTTGACTTTGATCAGGAATATTTCATCATTCCTGGATCAAAGGTTTTTTTCTTGCACTTTTTATTCCCTTATATCCCTAGATATAAGCCACCAGATTTAAAGGTGCATAAACTTTGATTCTTCACTCTGACCCAGAAGGAAAAAGACCCAGCTGAAATCAGCCCTCCATTCAGCACGAGGGCAGACCCCATGACACACGGAGGCATCTTCCAACCTACAACAGTCTATGGTCCCGTGAGGGTAAATGGCAAAGCAAACACTGAAACGCCCTGAATGGAGATGCCAATTTCAGCTCATTTCTCCCTGCTGGCTTCTGGTAGGCAGCAGGTAAAAGTATGTTAAGCTCCCCTGTCCTGTTCAGACCTCCACTAGCTCTCTGACGTTCAGTGTTTGAGCATTAAGCAAGGAAAGCAGAACAGGCACCGTCTTCAAGTGTGGACAAACCACAAGGACAGAAGAAGGACAACTGAATGAGAGAAGGCATTTACAACCCTCTTTGGAAAGGCAAGTGTTCAGCTGGCAAGCTGCTCTCAGCTTTCAGGAGTTACTTGTCAAAGATGCAAGTCCCTGCATGCTGAGCTCTGGGCTTTTTTAAACCGCCCATTAGAGAGATGAATTTTCAGATAACTGACATGACACTTGCTAGGTTCATACTGGTCATTCTGCTTGGGTGTTCCAGCCCTCCTCTCACCCTGCAGCTGCCCGGCCTCTTCTGCCTGCACGTGCTGCACTTCTCTCCTGGTAAACTCTGTTGCTGTTTTGCATTGTGATTTGCACAACAGAGCATCACTCCTGGCACCTGCTGGATGCCCATTTAACCATCACTGCCATCACCATTAGTGCAGATCCCAAATTTGGAACCCACTCACCTCCAATGCTGACAGTTATTGATTTTATTTCAGTTTATTTCCATTTCCAGTAGTGGCAGATTCCTCGGGAGGTCATTTAGGAAGTCTAAAATTTAGATCGAAGTCTTCAACAGCTCAAATTTACAGAACTTGCAAGAAAAAAAACAAAAAACAGTATGATCTGCAGAGCATGAGATATTGTATAAACCTATTTTTTTCCCAGTTTACAGACTTAATTTTAACAAGTCAAAAAGACGTCTACATACTCTGTTTCTACAGATCAGCAGACTTTAAGAAGTCATCTGTTGAGCTACAGGCAATTGCAGTTATTTAAACCCACTAAGAGTGCATTGTTTCCTTTCCATTTTCCAACATTTGCTTTTAGAAAAGGGAAAAAAAATTTAAAGCAATTGTTATTTGAGACTTGAAATCTTACTTTCATGAACAACAAATAAGAGTAAAGTTTATGGAAAATAAAAACTGTATTTAAGCTTGAAAAAGTTGGGAAACAACAAGAAAGAAAAACAAAAAGAGTATTTTGCCTGTCTTAGATATGCTTATGATTCCCACCTGCAAAACTTCTATCACCCAATCACCTCATATGCTTATCCTGTCAGGGGTGTTAGGCACAGAGTCTGGCCGACAGATCTGAAAGGTATTTTGGTCACTGAAATGCCCTCTGGAACTGACTTCCAGATTCATCCAGCGCCCTGTTAACATTCTCTCAACTACCTATAGTTCTAGAGGAAAAAAGCTTCTTGGAAAAAAAAAGCTGGGTTTGAAAGTAAGTCTAAAGCACTCTTGCAGAAAGAATCACTTTGGCTCTGGCAGAAAAGAGATTTCTAATTGAGTGAAAAGCACGCTGAGGTCAAGGGTTTGTTTGTAATCTTTGTTTTGTTAACACAAAACATTGCTTTACATAAAGTAATAAATTACTACTTTTACTTAGCAGAGTCAGAAATTATTCACAATCAAGAGAGAAACTCTGAAATATTATAGCATAACTGATTTCTGCAGATAGGTGTTCACTGTTTTAAACAAAGGTTAGAGTTGGACCACTACTGATAAGTGTAAAACATTCTCAAGAGATAATATAATCCTACTTAATAAATCATTGTTATTTGGCAAGAAAACAAACCAATGCAGAGGTTTTATCACAGCCTTGCATTTGATCAAGAGCACAATAATCTAATTCAAATCAACACCATAATTAGAAAGTAATTGCTGTCTAATCAGACATCAAACAGACAAAATCACCCTGGGTGTTTCTAGCAAAATCACTTGGTGTCAGATCAATCCTACTCCCTTCGGAGGCTTTACTCAACAGCTGATGGTCCGGAGACTTCCTGAACCCCCTTCAGGAAGTCTCCGAAACAAGACTTCCCTGTTTTCCCCAAAAATAGGGAAAAGGATCCCTATTCCCTACCAAGGGAAAAGCATCTACATGTATGCCTTTTCCCACTCGATGAGGAATTATCCCTGCAGACATGATACGGAAGCTTAAACATCCCAGTGTCTTCTCCAACACTGCGTGCTCTCAGTGCAGGACCCAGCACAGGTTTTTCATGGTATGCGGTATGCAAAAACCTTTATGACCACCCCAATGGTTCTTTCCCTTCCCTCTTTCTTTAAATAAAATGCTAGTAGGCAGTGAAACGTTTGCGTAGAGTCAGCTTTTATCCATAGTCTTATTCTCAAGATCAGCACCGTCTCACCCTGGAAACCCTTTCCTTGGTTTCCATAAGGCTGATGAGAAAAGCACCATGGGTGCCACTATTAACTCTTGTCAATTGTTACACACAAAAGGACAATTTTATAAGAAAATTCTTTTGTACTGTGCATCAAATAGCCCTGTAATAATTGTATCTTTCTCTCTGAAGAGCCTCAAAGCAACCTATTTCAAAGGCAGGAAGAGGTAAATACCTGAAGCTCTCTAATTACAGAGCCAGATACGCACAGCAAAGTATTAAAATAAATGATATAGATGAATTATCAGAGAAGAGAGTGAGGCTGATAAACCATATTTAGTATACTAATCCTGAATGTTTGTTTTGCATTCTTTGAGCCTTTTAAGATGACAGGTTCTGATCAACTGCTTCCCTTAGAGGTTGGCAGCTTTCCTACTCTAGCATTTAATTTCTGTTTGATGTTCTCAACTTTGTGTCAATGTACAAACTACTGTTAAGATATATAGCAGCGATTAAAATAATTCATCCATCTGGTTATAATTAAAGACCTAGTTAAACGTAATGACAACTTGATCTAGCAAAGCCAGCTCTCATCTTTAAAAAGGGCTGCGCACATTCAGAAAGTACTGCTGTAAATGGGTGACAGCCTATTGCAACGTGGCCATTAAATTCAAGTGAATTAATTAAACTTGTTTCATAAAGAAGTCTTAATGACATTTATTGGCAAGGCAAATAAGGCAGAAATCGCAAGTATCTGCAATTGCTCCCTGTGGTAACTCGGTGCCTCCAGAAAGCCTCAGCAGGCCCCTCCATGCGCCACGGCAGATACTTGCATTCAGGCAAAAGGGTTTTAAGAATTTGGTACCCCATAAGGATGATAAGTGCTTGAGCAGCAACCAAAGCATTCTCTGCAAGGATGGCTAAAGCTATCTGCAAACCACTCCTTACCCTGCTGACCCCAGCAGCAAACTTCACACTTAAGTCAACAGCGGCTGGGACCCAAACAAGGAACATCTGCACAGGGAGAGCACGAGGACATACGTGTGACTACTCTGAGCATCACGAACACTCATCTTCTGCAATAAGAAAGATTTGAGAGTGTCAGAAAACGCATCAGAACCATGGATCTAAGATTAATTAACCCAATGAAATAAAGCAAGGGCATTCCCAATAAGCTGGAAGAGCTGGCATCCCATTCCACGGCTCTGCCTATTGCTGGCAACAAGGAAGGTGTTGTTCCACTTCCACTAAATATTGTCTGTCGTGGCAGAAACTGCACAGAAGACATCAATCAGCCTACGTCAGAGAAAGGATTTATGTTGTCTTGAGTAAGAGCAGGATCATATTCAGAAGCTGAACTGTGTAAACAACTGATTTTGACTTTCCAGCAGTTTCTAAAAAATTGGAGAGCATCGTTTTGGGTTAATTCATTCCAAATATCTTTCAAAAATTCCAGCAAAGCAGAAAACCATAATTAGTTAGGTTGGGTCCAAACTAAACATTAACTTGATCTTAAGGGATTATTTTATTTTGATTATGAAGCGTTTTAAAAAGACAATTTTGAAACACTACACCTCTCCCCCTGAAATGTTAGGATTTCAAGATCTGCTTGATTTAGGTGATTTTTTGTGGGATTTTTGTTGTTGCAGTTAGAGGAACAATTTGTTTAAAGGGACGTGTACTTGTGAAACCATTACCTTATTGAAATCTGCAGTTTTCCTGAAAACCTTTGTTTCTGCAAGGAAAATTTGAACCCAAGTCAGGAATTGGAATTATTTTTCAGGTTTCATCATTCACAAAGAAATTCTTGCCTGATTTCGTTATGCCCTTTTCAATGTAACCTGCAAGTATAAAATGTAGGCTTCACAGAAAACACAAGCAGCAAAAGATCCTACAAAGTTTTACACATTTATCTTTGTGATGCTATTTTAAGAGGGGTGTGCAGTGAAGCCCTGCCTAATCTCCAATTCTCATTGCAGGTATAAAACAAGATGTTGCTGAAAATTTCATTGGTGTTTCAAGTTTTTCCTTTTTTTTTTTTTTTAATCAAACAGGAGAAAAAAGAAAAAAACACAGCTCTACTGCATTAAGCTCTACTTGCTTTTCTTTTAAGCTCTAAAAATTAAGCTCTAGTTTCAGCTTCTATTTTGACCTTCTGTTTTTCTTGAATATTATTGATCAGTTTGCAATACCTAATTGATAAAGACACTAATGCACAGAAGGAACAGTGATCTTTTTACATAGTAACAACGAGCGGTTGATTCTACACTTACTTTGCTTTGAAGTGTCTTGCCAAGCGCTTTTATTTTAGCACAAGGCTCTCATGCACATCTGATGGGTGTTTTTTTCCTTCCTTCATGTGCTTATTTTAATTTTCTCCTTAACAAAAGGACTACGAACACCCTGTCCCACTTTTTCTTCCTTACTAGATGCTGAAGTTTCCTCACACCCAGGCATCTTTTGCACTTGCAGCTCCCAGTAAAGTGCCTAACGCTATGTGATAAAATTGGCAGCGCGATCCTTTTCTGACTCGGATTTGCTCTGCAGATCCCATAGTGCATTTACAGCCATCTTCGGCACACACACCTCTGTTTCCATGCCTGGTCTAGGTCCAGAAGTGGTGAAACACAGGCAGCTGTTAACATTTCCAGCCAGCCAAGTGAAAACCTGAAGAGGAAGAAATCTCCTGAGAAGACCCAGAGTCATGAGGTTTCCAGCTAGCCAGACCAACTTTCAGTGACCTTTCCGAGACAACCGAAAACGCCTGGCCGCTTGTCAAAACTGAACGGCCAGTCTGAATGCTGAAGGAAACCCCTAATAAAAGATAGCCAAAGCAATATCAAAGGCACAAAATCCATGAGATACAAGTGATTTGGTTGTTTTGGGAATAGTCCTTTCTGCACTGCACTGCTCTGTAATTACACGCAGATCCACCAGTTCCTGTTCTGCCCCAAACGTGATATCACGATACTGCCCGCCTTCAACACACAGCCTCAGCGTCTCCTCTAGGACATCTCTTAATGGGCTAAAACTGATCCAAATTGTCAAAATATTACAAGAGAGACCAAAGGGATTGGGAGGGGTGACCTGCCAATACAAAGCCAGAGCAATACTACCATCAGTCTCCCTTTTTCTTCTCTCTGCTTTACAACCACAGCCTCCAGCCCCCACGACTATTTCATGCAAGCAAGGATATCCAAGTAGCTCCTAAATCCTTCTAGACCAGTGTCCATCGTCAGTACCGAGCATAATGAACCCCAGCAGCACAAGCCCTCAAGCTGTAAGCCAACAGATCCAGCCCCTGACAGTGACAGGGCACCTGGATTTGGGATCTAGAGTGGACTGAGGGTACAGACAGCTCCGCAGGAAGCTGTCCGGAGATGGGAGAGAGCTGGGGAGGGTAGACAAGGTGCTGGTTCATGAGAAGAGCAGAACCAGGGACCAGATGCACGTTTTGTGGTCTTCCTAGTCTGAATTTCTGTATTTTTGTGACACGGCACCAGTAACATCAATGCTTTAAGTAAAGAGACGAATCACCTGCTGTGAGAACTAGAGTTGGGGCCCGCTGCTGTCAGCTCTCCAAACCCAGCCACTCCTCATCGCCCGTGCTGCTCTCAGAGCCCAGAGCAGCTGCCAGCAAACGCTCCTTTCCGCAGGGATCGCCTCGTGCAGGAGGGGAAATCCCTCCCTGAAGCGTGGTGTCAATGTAAATCAGGCATCATTTGAAAACGATGCTAGGTGAGCAGAGTTGTATTTGATGCTGCAGGTTAGTATAATTCCAAAGGTAAGCCCATTTTTAGCCTTGAAGCGTGTAGGAAGCAGGTTTTCCTGCAGTCACATCGACAGACTCCGAAATCTCGGGGTGAGGTTTGTGCCTTCCTGTGCTGACACACCAGCCGTGGGACTAACCCAGCCTGGGCTCCGATTCCTTGTGATTCTTATTATCTGTGACAAAGCAGCAAATAGAGACAAATGGACAACTACTCAGAGGTAAGTGATACACCTAAGCGACAGCAAGGTCTCAGCAGGAAGCAGGCAACTGCTACAACACGCTGGCTGCTGCTCCGAACACCTTCCTGCCGCAACGGGACCGACCTGCCTTCAGAGGACTCTCCAAAAAACCCACTTTTAGCCATGAATACAAATACGCTAGGAACCTGACTCGCTTCAGCCATTCGAGGTCCAGCTGCTTTTAATTTACCTCACTATTCAAAACGAACCACTTGAATTTGTAATTTTTAGTCCAAACAAAAGGCTCTATATTTTGGGGCCAAGGTGGAGGGAGGAGGGGAAATCTGGCTCGCCCTCAGCTCCCGCCGAGCTGACCACCACAGAAGTCAGGGTGGATGTGCAGCAGCAAACAGGGAACTGCAGCTGAGGAGCTGCCCTGGGTGTGAGGGCCCACCACACGTTGCCATTGCAAGCTCTTCTCCAGTTATTTTTTCTGTCTCTCCGAGTCCAGCACTGTCCTGCTTAAGATGAGGTGTCATCTAAATCGCCTTACTAGACAATCTCATTTTATTGTCTGGGACACCCCAAACTAGTCCATCGGCTCATTTTGGATTACAGCCGATTGAGATCAGTCATTAGGATCTATCGAATCTGGAGGGAACGGGTATTTTTGAGAAGCTTCTTCATTAGCAGTCTCGATGTAATTAAAAAATGAATTATCCTTGGCAAGTAGGATGCGCGCTGTCACACAACATGGCAACATGTGCCGTGCTCCTAAAAATCTACAAAAGATGGAGACAGCATGGCCCAACGGGTCACAGACAGACCAGACGCTGCCAAGCAGCCAGCCAGCTCCCCATGGCTGAGCTGCCCCAGGGAAAGGTGCCTACAGCACCCAGCTGTGGCCTCTGCCACCCTTCCCCAGCGTGACACCAGGGAACTGCCATCTGAAGCAACTCACCCACACCTCTGCCAGGCCCCGCTGCCGAGGGGAATTCAGCTGAGCTTTTACCTTCACACTCCTTCCTTTACGCAATTCCTATCTCTTTCCTCACAGGACCTCCTCATCCGAACCTCCTTGGCACACCCCGAGCTGGTCTTGTATCGCCGCGGGAAGGAAAAGCTCAGCGTGGAGGCAATTTGTACGGCGGAGCACGTCATTTCGCCAGTCAACGCGTGCATCTGGCCAGGGTTTCTTGGACTGCTTTACAGAGCAGTGGACGCTGTCCAGAGCGCTCTGCTCAGTGTCCCTGACAAGATGGCCATCAAAGACTGGGTTAGGGGTCACTCACCCAAAGCCATTAGCACTCCAAAGTGATTGATTATCATCATGTGTGGTCTCAATCAAGAGCCGGTAATGAGCTGCGTTCATTAATCCCCTTTATATGTTTGCGTAGTCCAGTCTTGAATTGCAGCGAAGAAACCGGCTTCATACTGAGCCTGGCACGTTGCGCTGCCTGGCAAGGACAAGAAGTCACACAAGGATTCACATACAGCTCTGTGCCTGGAGAATTTCAGCCCAGGTATTTCTAGGTATCAAGCGGACTGGCTCCACAGCATCATCTCCACACCTCCAAGCAGCACCGAGCTGCAAGCTCTCCCCACAGCTCTGTACTGTAGATTTGTCTGTACTCAGTTTTACATTTTCCTTGCAATTTTGAGATCACTTTTTTGAGCAGTTATATCCCATGTCACATCCATTCCAAGTTTCTCTCCCTTTTTAGAGCACTACGTTTTCTGTGAGTTCGTGTTTGATGGCCCCAATTTTGTTCCTAGAGCCTACAGCAAAAGCCTTGTGTTCTGAACATCCCTTCCCCACTGGATGCACACACTCAATTGTCTCGTTTTCCCTCTGACCATTTTCTGCAGAGCCCTCTCGGTGTGAACAGCCAAAGCCATGCCCAACCCCAGGCACCATTTCGAGCAGGCCAGACTTCAGCCGCTGAGCCCTGCGCACGACTCCAGGCTCCTTTCACAAGCATTAAAGCCGTACTTTCCTGCCTCGCCTCCCCTCCCCAAAGATCCCCTTAAGGAATTATAAAAATAAAGGGTGAAATTCTGGCTCTGCTGAAGTCAACGGGAACGTTGCCACTGACTTTAATAAGGCCAGGACTGACCTCAGCACTCGGAGCTCCAGCACAAGGCTCTGGGCTTCACACAGAAGGACAAAGGTTTTCAGCTGCGCCACTTTGCAAAATAATCCCCAGATTCCCAACGAGGACATCTTCAATTTATTTTACCCTTTCAGAAGACATTCCCACTGATAAAATCACTGACCAGAATGAGAGAGAGATGCCAGATCTCAAATCCCGTGCAAAACACAGAAAACGTTAACAGTAACCTCTCACACAGAAACCATATTACCTGAAAAATGACAATGTGGGGAACTGCACCCACCTAGGGAGCTGTCACAACTTCTGTCAGAATAAATTTAATAGTTGATGTTAAAAAAAAAAAAAATCATTGTCTTTCAAGGTGGACAGTTTGAAAGAGTTAAGTAGAGCTCTTTTTTTTTTTCCCCCCTTCTTTTAAGAGAGTATTAGTTGGTTAAAAATAGATCTGAATAATAAGTGCCTTTAAGTGTTCCCAGGCCCCCTTTTGTAGAAATGTTTTTAGCATTTCATGTGGGGAAAAAATACACGCCAGTGAAAGGTAACGAAATTTGGCCTCTCAATTGCAAAACAGTAGCAAGTATGTTAGAGGTGACCGGCAAGTAATTATTGAAGCAAATCAAAAACTATGCACTTATACACTGAAACCTACAATAAACTAGGTAGAGGAGATACTGGCCAAAGAGCACATTTAAAAACACCGTAATTTTTCTTTTGTAAATCCCTTAAAGACCCATCTCAAAGGCTCTCCTTCAATATGATGCCACAACAGATGTTGCACTGATGCTCTACGCCACAGTGCCCTGCTGGAAGCAATCTATCGGGGTAAGCAAATGCCATGTTCAGCACTTAATATCCTCATTTCATATCCAGAATCCAGATGAAGGAGTTCTTTATTTCTTCAAAGGAAAGGCCACTTCTGCTGAACACTCACTCACTAACAGCACCAAGCTAAAAGATGCTTGGGGAAAAGATGCCAAGAAGAAAGAGTGCTTTCCCGTGAAGGCCCCCCAAACTGCTGTTCTGTTACTGGAAAGAAGAGGAACCAGGCTCCTGGTAATGCTGCCTCGAATGATCTCTAGAAAGGCAGGGTCAGGCAAAGGCACGTCCCCTCAGAGCTTCTCACAGGGCAGAAATGGAACTGGAAAGACGCAGCGTTGCAGAATAAAAACGATGATCTCTACACTTGGGAACAGACTTGCAAGGCCCCAGATTACAGCTCTGCTGCACCAGATTAGCATAAATACTAAATGTCGGAGTAAATGCTACGAGCGGTGATGACTTAGTGCTGTATTTATTGGCAAGCGAGCAAATAAGGACACGAACAAAAATTCATACACAACCCATCTTCAAATACAGGGGGAAAAAAGTGCATTACTAAAAACCATACAGGCAAAAGGTCTCGACTGCAACGTTACTGCAGTGTCATGAATGAAGCTGTGAGAATTCACCACTTGCTGGCTCATGTCTAGAGAAGTATTTATCACATTCCCCTAAGTACAATCTGACTCTTTAAAAACTCATGTGGTGAGGCCATGCTAGAGGCAGCACGAGCTCCCAGGCACTTTGGAGAAGAGCACTTGTGTTCACTCACATCACCGACTCTGGAGTTCCTACAGCTGTTTTAACTTAAAGAATCACAAATGGCACTTAGCATGAGATTTTAATATCTGCACAAAGTTTTTTTTTCTGTGCTGGTTCTCAAACTGCAGCACCACCCCAGGTCACAGCACCCTCAAAGAGACTGCTGCCTGCATGCTTTACATTGAACAGCACCCAAACACCCTGCTACGGGCCACTACCAACACAATTACTCCCTGCTGGCAAAAGGAAACATAAGAAGTGGGCTCCAACTATTGAGTTCATACAGAAAGGGCAGTTCTGCTGCTTCAGAGGTATTCAGGAACCAGAGAATTCACTCAGCATCACCCCACCACATCAGCCACTGGACTGAGAGAAAAAAATGAAAGGCCCTGTAGAGTAAGTTGGTTCACTCACAAAGACAACTCGGGGCACAAGAGCTTAATTCTTCCTCACAAACCAAACCCAGAAGATGCACTCCAGCTATTAAAGACGGTGAGTCCATGGGCCCAAACGACATCTGCAGTGAAACACTGGAGTCACACGCAGTGTGGACGTCTGCTCTTCAGCACCATTTCTCTTTACAGATGCACTCATACTGTGCTGCACCCCTCAACGTAGACATAGCTTTTAAGGCTAAGAGACAAGCGTGTTATACTTTAAACATCGAAGAATAAGCAGGGCAAGACCCTCTTCTGATGTAAATTGACATCGGGATTTTATAAGCCAAAGTTCGGAGCTCTACTTCATTTGTTTTTCCTTCTTTAAACAGTCTTGTAACTGGCTCTACTGATGTCCAAGACAGTCTACACTAACTTGAATTCTGTAAAGCTGCAAAGATAGGAGTTGGTAAAGACAACAGTTGTTTTGATACACATTCATCTCTCTTCTTCTATGAGAAAAAAAAGTAGGGAATCTTCTGTTTCTCAAAGCTCATAGATGCAAGAAAAACAAACTTAATACAGAAAGTCTGTTGGTCTTATAAAGTGGTCCCCACAACTTATGTCATTGTTCATTAGGGTTCAAAGAATTGCAGCAGGACACAAGGTAGAAACGAGTTTTGTTTGGTTTCAAGAATTCAAGGAACCTACAAAATCTATAATGCTGCAATTAAAAATGGAAAAGAAAACAATTTTGGTTAACAAAAAGGAAAAAATTTGAAGACACTCTTCCCTAGTCAAACTTTGGTATTTCCAGTCCTGAGTAGAAGATGTTGGGACATCTATGGTATACAGAAATTCTAGATTGAGTGGCATTTTGCCATCAGGGGATTTTGTGGCAATTTTCATCCCATAGTGGAATTATTTGATGTTGAAAATATCTATAAACCAACATTTCCTTAAAAATTAAATGTTAACAAAATATAAGAGTATTACTTTTTTGTTCATTCTTATTTTTTTGAAATAAAATCTCTGAAGAAAAAAAACAACAACAAAACAAAACATCACGACCATCACTGCATACACCTTTTAATTTTCGTTTTCAGCTTTTCCTTACCCTTTACAAGTTTCCTAGACTTTTTGTCTTCTGAATCTTTTTCAATTGCATTCAGCAGCAATACAGGAGAAAATATAAAAAGGCAGAATGAACATATCAAAATTCCACAATATAAACACTTCTGTTTTTAATGAAAACGCAAACCGTGTTGTTTCTAATCTCCTAAGAAGGTTATGTTTTGTCTCGGAAATGTTTTTAACAGGAAACGTGAACAAGATATACTGACAACACTCAAATTTGCCTTACCTAGCTTAATTAGCATCATGATTAACATCATAAAAAAGCAGTTTGTACAAGAATCATTGGTGTCAGTGAAACTAAACTAGCGCTAGCCACTTTAAGTTTGAAGAAAATAAAAGAGATGCCTGTTTGTATAAAGTCTTCCTACAGAATTATTTACCAGTCAAATATTTCACAGGCCTAAAAAGTGTATTAACAGATTAAGCTCCTTCTACTCTTTGATAACACATATCATTGAAGAAACATCTAAACTGAACTACTAAGAATTTGGAGAAGAAAGCTGTAACAGGACATTGACCTCTTATGAAAACGCAGAAGTAAAACATAACATAAGGATGATGTTTACTCTGCATGAGTTTCCTGTCGACACTGTTTATTATGGAGCAATAAACACACTTGGACTGTAGAGATATATCTTTAGAAGAGGTATTAAGAATCAAACAGTTTCTGTAAATCTTCTGAGTGGTATTAACATTCAGATTTAAACAAGGTTCCACACATAACACGCATTTGATCATTTAACAGGTCCATGTCCAAAATATTTCTGGCTGCAGATGTACAGTCAGTATCTGAACCTTCCACTTAGCTTGGCCAAAATGCTGAGATTTAGTCTTATTTTAACTAAACATATCCTAAGTTATTTTTATATGTGTCTCTTGGGTTTCATTTTCACCGAAGCAAATTTCTGTTGTGGTGATGGACTGTAAATGTTTCTTTCTTCCATTTCCCCTCATTTATCCTCCTTCATGGCATTATCTGATAAAACTGCTGTGGACACCCTCACTCCCTCCTGCAAAATATAAACAACTGGGATATCAAGAAAATGCACCACCACATCACTGTCCTTGCACTGCCATTACAACTGGTTGGAGTCCTGATAGTGATTTACAGCACTGAGCTGGTGACATGGAGATAGCTCGGACGAGATAACACCGCTTCCTCAGTGCAAAGTAAGCCCCCCCCAAAAGCTCATCTGTTAGCATCAGCACATGTGCATAATCTAGCAGAGCCTGGATCAGGGAAGGATTGAGGAAATATTTCTCCTGGTTATTCATTCTAATTCTTTAGGGCCATAAAATAAAAATGTCTCAGTAAGGTAACTTTGGGAGAAAACGCATTTCAGACTGAAAGAAGCGTTTCATTACATTCAGAACTGGCAAGAGGCTTCCCTCCCCCCCCCCCCATTTGGGGACACTTCTTTAAGTTCAGATTTTTGTATTATTATTATTTTTCATTTAATTGAATTTGAGCCTGGAACCCCGTTTCAAAACAAAGCCTAAACATTTCACATAGAAAATGCTGAAATGACAGCTTTCGCTTCAGTCATTTTTTCCAGGGTGGGAAAGTTTGGCTGCAATTGTTTGCCAAGTTTGACAAGGTTGACTGCAAACAGCTTCAGTCGAACTGAGCCTGATTTCTCAGCAAATAAACTAGACGGGTGACTATTTGTTTTGCCTATCCGTAAAAATAATATTGGCAATTTCAACATAAACCTTTTGTCGATAGCTGATAAAATACAACATATGTGGAGACATGATGGACGCAGCTTTGTTTTGACAAGGGCCTCGGTAGTAACGGGAGTGAGTGTGGACTGGTGCTAATGAGAGGTCTAAATGTTTATTAACCCCCTCCACGGTGTTGTGCTTGTCCCCTAAAGCACACGCCACAGCCTGGGCTGCCAGTCAGCCTGCCTCTGCACGGCTCCGTGCTGATTTCCATCAGCAGGGACCCTGGGCTCCAGGTCCTCGCTATCTATAATGCCTATCGCTTGCAGTGCCCAGATAGGGCAGAAGTGGACTCTTCAAACCAGTTACATATGTAAGAATAGTATCTAGCAAGTGTGTGTATACAGCCAACCTTCTCCCACTCCTCAGAAAGTCAATGTTCAGAGCAAGCCCGTCCTCTGACTTGTCAACACAGCTGCCTCACCGCTTGCCCTTTTGAGATTCCAGGCCTGACGGAAGGTGATGGGAATTGAACTTCGGCTCTCAAGAGCACCTGGCTTTGTTATCTCTAAGGGCTCAGGAAGATTTCAGGCACTATCGCTCCATGCCATGTCCTGACACTTGACTCACAAAGTGGCCCTGGTGTTGGCTTACCTCCAGGCCGCAGATAGCGACTGTCAGCAGTGAGGTGAAAATGAACGAGAGGGGAACAGAAGCTACCCCAGGGCTTCTTTTAGGAAAGCAGCGTCTGAGATTGCTGAGGAGTCCTTGCTCTTCTGATTCACTGACCATCGAGGTCTCCTCTACAGAAACTCCAGGAGGCTGAGTTCACACATGCTTTTTTAGTTCATTATCTCTGTCGGTGGCCACGGCAAGAAATTCATGGATACTACATAAAAACTGACAGATTTCATAACAAGACACAAGCTGGTTTCCAGAAACACAGCAGCAGTTGGAGGTACCATACACAGTTCAAGCAGGGAAGTTTCCTATTTTCCCCATGCAAATGGCCCCTTCTTCCGTAAGATAAACATATCTATTATGAACAGATTTACTCTCTATTTACTATCCAGAATGAAGATGAAGATACTGAAAGTTCATAGCCCCAGACAATATAACAAATCACGACTGATAATTTGATTTGTTTTGAATACACTTGGGCCAGAAGCTACAGCCCAATGATAATAGCATGACATCTCTCTCACAACAGATACCAGACTACTAAACTGATCTTCTCCCCATTGTTGATACTTGCCCGTGTTACGTGCATAAGACAGATGTAGGAATGCCCTAGGAAGGAGGGAGATACTGCTTTCAATGAGAAAACAGATAACAGTGAAGAAAGCAGCTGCTTTAGAGAAACTTCATTGCTTCTGAAGCATTCAGAACTGTAGAGGCATTTAGTGTTTGCTCTTTTATCAGTGCAGCTGCAAGTGATAATTCAACCTCCAAGTGGTCTGTGCTTTTGTTCCATTTGAATTGAAAAATGCCCTAACAAAAATCCTTGCTTTGTATCAGGATTATATGCTTGAAAAGAACTGAACAAATTGCATTTAGAATGATCAAAATGATCCATTTTCCTTATCGTGTTGCTAGCAGACAAAGGTTGATATTTACGAATCAAGTTTTACCACTACCGATATTACTGTCTGATGCGAACGCAGTGACAAAGCTTTACCAGTCAAATTCCAAGACAGATTTACCCAAAAGAGTTATCTTTATCGTTGTCATCTCAGAGACAGTAGTTGCCAGTGTCCTGCACTGACAGCACTTCACCAGACACCCTGAGCATCTTTATCATCTCAATATCCCAAAATAGAATGCCTTCTGTACTCTGAGGTCTCCATGAGACTGTATTTGCAAATCCCATTTCTTTGCTCAAAAATCACTTTTCTCAGGTACCGCAGCACCATGAACATTTCCTTCTCCCAGAGCCTCGCTCCTTGTAACGTCTCAGTGTCCTACGGAGCAGCCAGCAAGGCAGTAAGTGCCTCCATGTTGGAGACAGAGACTAAGGCGCAGTTTCTCCCAAGTTTAGGAACTTTGCTCTTACTTTAATTAAGCCCTTCATCTATTTGGAATTAAATCTCACCTTTAGTTAAAGTGGTACCACTGCACATGTAGCCACGAGCTCTCCTGCTGAAGCAATCTGTGTGCACAACATAAGGTGGGTACTGTACCTTGGGGCGTAGTGACCTGACCTCGGTGCCCACCCCAAAGGAACAGCCAGGCTAGTGTTAGGGAGCTCTGTTTAGACAGGTATTTGAGTCCATGGAGAGACTCAGCAGGAAAAACATACCGACAGACACGCCTACTGGATGCTCCCTGCTTCCCAAACAACGCTTTTCCCCAGCAGAAATGTTGATTTAAACTATTCGTGCTAACGTGAGTGCAGGATAAGGTTATGTGATTCTTGGAGCCACCGCACCAGGTCATGAATGATGTAGTAATGAAAAGAAAATTCCTTGCTCATTGCATGGCAAATAAAGACAGGATTGTGAAACCGCTCGCTCTGCTTAGCTCTGCCTCTGTGGATGCACAGATTCTCAGAAGAGCCCAGCACAGAGGAGGAAGGAGACTTTTGAACACTGCCTCAAAGTCATTTCCCTAAAAATTACCGAGTGCTGGGCACTATGAAGATTTGGTTGTGAACATGAGTTCTGATATTTAGGTCCCTGCTTCAAAATCCAGGTACGTGGTCGCAGAAACTGAATGCTGGGCCATGTATCCGTGTCCTGGGTCACGAGTCACAAAAACCTCTTGGGAATTACCCTGGGGCATGATGAAATACCTTCCTCACAGGGTGGCCACCTTTAACTCTCTTAACCTCAAAACAGAGGTGAACCCAAGAGGCTAGGAGATAACCTCATCATAACCCCAGGTTTTCCCTACTTAGCTACTGTGCTAAAACCTCTCCTGTGGAAGGAACAGTGGCTGCAGGCAAATAAACAGAACATTGTGAGCGTGATTTTTTTTGCAGGTTCCACACACTTTGCTTAGAACTGCAGGTGCCCAACCTCAAAAAATGATAATAAAGGGTCACCTTGTATGCAGAGTTATTAACTCGATTCTGCAGCTCCTCATACTGCCACGCCAAACTGTTGCTGTTGTTATCATTTGTTTTCCCCCAGAACTCCTCTAATTTCCTAGGTTTCAGTGGTCTGGGGATAATCTCCTACAAAGTTTTTTCCCCACAGCACTGATACACATGCTGAACTCTAACTCTTGACTAGATAGATTCTGTATCTGAAATCTGAATCTGAATACAAATTTATTTTCATATAAACCTTCCAAAGAGAAGTCTTTAGTTTTGGCTTGGCCTTTAGAGATAAGAAAGAGCTTCCATGGAGGGAGGGAGGGAAGGATGGAGGGAGGGTGTATTTTTAAGGGAAAGCATTAGAAGGGATTTTTTTCCTGGCTTAACTGACCCCAGACTCTAACCTTAGCCAAGCTGATAATTGAGAAAGTAAACTAATTAGCATGTATGTTCAGAACCTGCCCTGCCCCAATACTATCACACTGCCCCTTCTTTTCCATACTTCCTCAAAATTCAGTGCAATGAATCAAAGATGCTCCCAGCCTGTATCATCTGCTACCTTTAGGCACGGCAACAATCAGCCTGGCATCTTTGTGCAGTGGTTTTAGAGCACTGGTTGTCCTTGCTAAACAAGTATTTTCATGACAAAAGTCAAGAAATAAATAACAATTTCAAGAAGTTCCTGAAACCTCTATTCTAAGTCCCTTAAGTTGTAAGCTCAAGGAAGGAAACGCCTTTGTGACAGCACAGCTGTAGATTAAAAAGATTCCCAGGGCCTCCTAGCTATTCTGACTCTTGGTCTTTAGAATTATATGAATATAGGCTTAAGACCACCCAAACTCTTCCCCCCCTCTCTCTTTTTTTTTTTTTTTTCCTTAAGCAGAGTGCGCACACAGGCACTGAAACAGAGACCGTTACCCTCCTGTTGGATAACTGTAATTTTACAGTACTAAAGATCAGACAGGCAATAGTGCCCTGTGATGGCAGCTGTATTTACATTCCATTCTACAAGGGAAAGCACGCTGGAGGGGACGGTATATACACTGCATGATGCAGTGGCCTTTACCGAGATGCTTTAACCCACACATGCAAAACCCAGTTGCAGGAATTCATGTTCCCTTCCAAAGCACACTCGGGGGTAACTGACTTTTGTCTCTTGCTTCTTAAGTATGTGGCTGATTTTGCACCTACATCTCAACTCACTACCAGGAAATATTAACGCAGCAGTACGACATGTTCTGGAGAGCCTGCGTTTGCCTGAGATTAAACAACCCTCGTTACCTCCTATTTTATCAGGATCACTGGCATGATGGTGTGTAATCCAAACTGAAATTCATAATACAACCTTTTGACATTGATTTGTTTTCTAATCGATTTAGGCATTCTTAAACTGATGTATCAATACAGTGTCTAAACAAATAGAAACAATCAAACGCTCACTTTTTCAGCAGGAAAAAAAATCACGAACATTACTCTGTTTCTTGTGGTGTAGCTTATCTGTGCTGCTCCCATCTTTATTTATTGTTCTTCCTTCACGCCATGGGTTCTTGGATAGCAAAGAAAAACAGTTCCTGTCTTCAAGAACAAAGGTTGGCAGGGAAATCAAATTAAAACCAGCAATGATATTTGCAGCAGTATAGTCAGCTAAAATAATAATCAGCAGCATTGTTATTTATATTGTGGCTTCACTTCAGGTATCAAGTAGCTCCCGGCCCTGTTACGCTAGCACACTGAACGGAAAGGAAACAGCTATCCCAGGCATATGGAAAGCATACCTGGCCACTAGCTTCAGGTGCTGAAGCTTTAAACATATGCACGTGTCCCACTGATTCCTTTATTACCAGCTGCTTCTAATCACCTGCCAAAAGCAGGTGCTTATGTACGACTCTGAATAACAGATGTACTGTATGTTTCCTGAACCAGGGTGCAAGAGTCAAGATGTGATAGGCAGATGGGACAGGTTGGAGCAGGGAGAAAGGATGCAAGGACAAAGTTCAGAGGTAGATTTATTTACTACATTCCTGTCGCATGGAAGACTCCAGCAGACACTTCTCAGCAGCAGTGGATCCAAATCACAACGTGTTTGGACATCAAGTTTTCAAAAAATTCCAGTCTGATGGACCTGAACAAGGGCATCAGTGTAGTCAGAGCAAAAACATGCGACCATTTTGGCTCCAGTTTAACATCTGCCACAGCCTTTCTTACAACTTTGGTCACCTCTGTTTGCTTCAGCCCCGCAGCGGTGAGACCAGACTAACAGCACCAACCTCTTGCTTGTGGGCTTGTACTGGTAAAGAAGGCACAGATGACCAGACATACTCAGGTTGCCTGGGACTTAAAGTTGTTTAGCTTCCTCAAATGGAAGCAGCTATCTTCACAAGCCTCTGGGAAAGAGGATAGTTACTCCAAAACGTTATTAAAGGCCTTTTCTTATTCAAATGGAAGCACAGACTATTTTTTTGTTTTTTGTTTTTTAAAGGGAGACGTTCACCTTTTTTTGAATACTGAAGGAAAACCTGTGGAAATTAGTTATCGGGGTCAGGGGCACTCTGCACACAAATATGCTTGCTCACACGCCCTTGCATGCTCCAGTGTTTCATAATCCAACATCTTATTTTCCTCAAAAAAAAAAAATAATCAGAATATATTATTCATTCACTACGGTCTTATATGAAAGCTAAACTATTTCCTAGTGCAAAATTTTCACTTTTTGGCTAACAATTTGTTTCTATGACACATGGAAAACTGCCATCTTCGCTGGTATGAGAGCTCTTCATTGCTTCTAACTGAGATCCTTCAGGCCAGTCCAACTGAGCCAGACAGGCTCTCAATTTGTACAATTTCAAGAACAACATCCTGCTGTGTCTTCCTATCTTCCACAGCATTCACCTCAAAGAACCTGGGGAAGTTTTTCCCCTCGATGATATACAGCTCCATCACACCGGTCCTGTTTTAGGTACCTGCTGTATGATAAAATCCTGCAATTCTAGCAGAATAAAATCGAAATAATGGTTAAAATGACAGCAAAGGTATGTGAGTTTCGACTGCCAAATTCTGGTCTCACATGTAACATAGGTAAAAGCTGCTGCGTCAGGGGATACAGATTCACAAGAGCCCTTCTTCCCACCTGTGCTCTCCTCATGCACAAGAGGTTGGCTATGCAGAAGGGACAAGACAACCTGAGCTGACACACGGCCCCTCCGACCATAAAAGCATCCTTCCAGCGAGGCTCTGCCTATGTTCATCTGGACAAACGCTGGCCGCAGCCTGTAAACACAGCAAGAGCTTCAAGAGGGGGGAACGGGGAAACTGCTGCAGCTGTGTCACTGGTGGAGGTGAGCCCACCGCCCCGCGGCCGGGAAGAACGGCTTCAGGGACTCCTTTCTGCGACACTGGGAATTCCTGCAAAACTCCCATTTCTGACGTGCTGCTCATGTGAAACAGCCGTCGTGTTTGCAAAGAAGTGATCATGAATGACTAACCGGCCGCGCATATATTTCAAGAAAACTTGGAAACAGCCTTGTTGGTTTTGGAAACGCATACACTTGTTCAGGGTGAACTGGCAAGGAAGTACTGTGGAAAGTTACCTAAAAACAGAGTCTGTAGTGCCACCTACTGCTTTACTCTGGATTTTACTTTCTGAATTAAGAAATAAAAATATAAAAAAAAATAAAAAGTGCCACCCTGGAGCAGACTCAAGCTGAGGCAGTCACCCCCTGACCTGATAACAACCCGCACCAGATCCCTGACAGGAACACTGCCACAGGACAATGTAAGAGCTAATCCTGTCTTTGCAGCATGAAACTGCCAGCCCTTCACAAAGCGCTGGTAATTTTTGCTATAATTAAGCTGAATATTTCTGTTCTGTTACGCACACAAATTCTAAAGCTGATTCAGACCCTTACACCTCCTTGGTTTCACCACAGACCAGCAGCAGTCAGTTCCAAAGACAAATTGCACATTGCATGAAAGCACGGTTCATTTATTTTTGAAATAATTGTGGGTTTTATTATTATTTTTATCAACGTTTAACCTTCTAATGTAATTGGAAGCCCTTGCATTCTGCTGCTGCAAAAGACAGAAGACAATTTGCTGACCACCGGTCTGCTGGTCAGTCATTACTGTACAAATTGCCACTAGGTCCACAGCTTCCCAGCCCTTTGTACAGAATTTAAAAAGAAATGACCGACCTAAAAGAAAAACCCTTTGGTGTTTATTTTGAACTGCCCAGTCAAATCTACAGACTGTTCCTTGAACACACATGAATTTTCCTACATGTAAATTCACAAAATGCAGGTGATTCTATAAAGCAAACAGATGCTCTGGGATTAGAAATTACAGACCAGAAAGCAAAACATGCGAAAACGTAAAGGGAGGGCTGCTTTTCTCTCCTGGCTAGCAGAAAGCATCAAATAGCTACAGTTAGAATTTGCCACTCAGTATAACATATGAAAAGAAAACACATCCATGTATTCATAAATTCAGTCTGGATTATGGAGCTGAATACCTACAGTGCCTGGATGTGTCTGGTCTGTTTTGGAATCCATCACTGTGGTCCTTAAGTCACCACTACAGAACTGATACAGCAAGCGTGCGCACAAAACATTTAATACAGGTGCCCAAAGACACATACAGCTAAACAACTGCAAGTGGTTATCACCGAAGGTTTAAAGAAGGGATTTTTCCTTCCTCTACAAAGGTTAAAGGTTGGACTGATAACCTCCAAGAGATCCCTTCCAACCTAAACTGCTCTGTGACTCAAGCACTTGCAAGTACAGAAGCGGACTCCATCATACCTCCGTGTTGGTTGAGTACGGCCGTCTGACCATCACGCCCCATCCCAGACCAGGCCTTAACAGAGCTCAGACTAAGAGCATTCCGTGCAACAGATCTTAGGAGACTTCAGTCACCTCAATTCTTCTCAGGATGTGGAGGATCTGACATCAGCAGGGCCTGAGCTCCTAAGATCCTGGGAGAAGGCAGGACCCAGGGTCTTGTCAAAGCTTCTGACCTACAAAGCTCAGAGACACCGAGTTCTCTGCAGTCTCAGTGTAACGAGTTAAAGAGTGCTCAGCCACCTGGAGCACAAAACACCACAAGGGGCACAGCCCCAAGATGTCTGGAAAGCCCCCACCTGCCACAGTACGCTGCTCACCAGAGAAGGGTCAACTCCATGGGAAGGGATTTAAATCGCCACTTCACAGACTCTTGCTAGTTTCATTATACCTGTACCTTGCAAAAACTGACCTGATTCCCCCTGTTGTGCCAAATACAAGAGTCCTTCTACGCAGATTAAAGGATTTTGTTGTGTAGCTAATAGGAAGTGTTCTCCAGTTATCTTAACTAAAGAAATTCCATATGCACCTTTATAACAAACACCAAATACCGTCACTCTGCTTAGCATCACGTGTTGGTATCTCAGGAGGATCTCATCAGCTCTGATAAATACCTGATGGGGGCCACGAAGAAGAGGGAGCCAGGCTCTTCCCACCAGTGCCCAGCGACAGGACAAGAGGCAACGGGCACAAACTGAAATACAGGGAACTTCATCTGACCATAGGAATTTATTTTTTAACCCATGAGAGCGGTCAAACACTGGAATAGGTTGTCTAGAGAGGTTGTGGAGTCTCCATCCATGGGAATATTCCAAACAACTGGACACTACCTTTGTCAACCTGCACTAGGTGGCCCTGTTTTTGCAGGGGGGTTGGAGTAGGGGATCTCAATCCCCCCCCCAACCATTCTGTGATTTTCCAGCACCTGTGATAGGAAATTCCTGACAAGGAAAACATGTCTAAAGGGCGTTCACGTTTTCCTTGCACATTATTGATTCAGTAAGACAACAACACTAAAAGAAGAGACTTAACTTTTACTTCCAAAAAAAAGTTAAGAAGAATGAGTTTCAGTATTCAAAAGGAGAGTTTATAGTTAACTTTTTCTTAAAGAATTTGCGTTTTAAATGTAAACTCACATTAAGAAATTACATAAACATTTTGAAACAGTTTAAAGAAAATGTTTTGCTTGACTTAAGCTGATTATTTTTACTTTCTTGTCTTTTTTCAGTCAACCCACGAAAATATCAATTCATGGAGGGGGGAAAGGGAGAAGGGGAAGGATTCATTTCATTAAAAAAAAAAAAAAAAAAATTGGGAAACAAAAAGTTCTCCCTTGGCTCAAACGAAGGTCCCATTGTTAACTATCATCTGCACAGTGGCAAAATGTAATTCTTGCTATCAAAAGAGAAAAGGGCCATTCCTGAAGCCAGAACTCCTGCAACTCTTCAGTTTTCCCCAGTTCTTTCTGGAAGTGCCAACTCAATTAGCTGTCAGAACGATTAAACTATAATTAAGATCAGCATAAATGCTAAACTGCACACCAGATGTTATATTTGCCAAATTAACATGACTGTTTCTGTACTTCAGACTGTTCTCTACCTGATCCCTTTGTACTTGCAGGACAAACTTTAAAAAGATGGGATTCACGTTGAGCAGTCCCAAACTAAGGTGTCATTGCATAAACTGGATGCGTTCATCTATTTCAATGGCGGGTGCTCATACAAACATTATCCTGGACTACAAAGTTACTTTCACCTCTGTGTCCCTATCAGAAGGAATGAGACAACTATTGCTCAGTTTTAAGTAGTATTGAATTTAAAGGTCAGAAATGGGTCTGATCAAATACAAAGTGTTTGCAGTTAAAGGAAACATCAAATACTGTCACGAACACCTCACTTTAATTCCATTGATATCATTTCTTTTGTGCAACGTGTGTTAATCTTATAGCAAAGCTTCCAGAATAGAAGACTTAATATACGTAAAAGCATCTTGCTGCCATGCAGGAACTAAATTTGATTCTGCATCTATTTAAAAATTGGCAGGGTACATTAATTATTTCCCCAAGAACAAGGCTTGGCCAACTATCTTTACTGCCTCTGTACAACCAAGCTTTAAGTGAGTCTGCAGTATGTAGGCAACAGCGTGTGTTAAGTCAGCAAGTGGCACTTAAAAAGCACGGCATCAATTCGCAGTACTTAGCAAACAGCCATGGTTTCCGTGGTGGTTATAAGGAATTTGCTTTTGAATCTGCATTAAATAGCCAAATTTTCTACATCCTGTTTGATGCAGTTCAGAAAGCATCTGTTTTGATTAACTTGAAATCAGTGCAGCACGTTAACATCTCAGAGGAAATTAGGTTCATTTAATACGGATTTTAAAGCTGTGCTGCCCTTGCTCTAGTGCTGGCAGAAGGGGCTTTATATTTAGAAGTTGTGCTTCTGCAATGCCCAGCAATGGTGGAAACCATCTCCTCTGAGATTAGGACAAGATATGCTGAGCAAAGATGTTCCCTGATGTGGTGGGTAATAATTCAAGGGAGAAACTGGCCAGATGAAAGCGTTTGACCAGTGGATTAAATCCTGTGGGATACAAAAGGGGATTCTAACTGGGATCCTAAGTGGTGTAGTTACCCCTTTCCTCGTTTCCCTTACAGAGGTACAAGATGGTAGGAAGCTTCAAAAAGATGATCGTCTTGGTTTCATGTGCTTGAGGAAAGGTGTGACAAGACAATTCTGAGAAGAAAAGGAAATAAGCTGAAGGAAGCTGCCATGACCTTGTGAGTAAGTATCTCTTCCTGAGTTAAACAGCTTTCCAAATGCGTCCACTGGGGTGCAGCAAGCTGGAAGATGGGTTTTCTCCATCTTTAATTCTCAATTAATTTTCAAAGTTTAATTTTCTTCTGAAGTTTTTTTTTTTTTTTTTAAAAAAAAAAAAAAAAAAAAAAAAAAAAAGCTAAAACCAGACATAAAGCCATTTGAAAATGCATTACTACGGATCTTGTAATTCAGTTGCCTCACATTTCCATAGTATTTTATATGCAGGTATCTCTGGTTTGATGACAGCTCTCAAGAGGTACCACTGATTTCTGTCCCCGCTCTTCTACCCCTAAATCTGTATCAAAATAGTACAGATGCACCAGTGTTAGCATCTACAGAAAATCTTCAGAAGGCTGTGCTTAATGCTCTATTTTCATTAGAGTTCAGAGTACCGCAAGCACAGCTTGGAAGGTGAGGTCTAAATCAAGTGCCCAAGGCTGTCCATTTGTATCAAAACTAGACTTTGATCCCCCACTTTCTCAGGCCACTCTTCCATTTTTACCTACTGGATGATATCAGACTCCCGTGGTTAAGATTTTCAGAGCAGCTTAAAATTACTGATGAGTTTCAGTAAAATTTGGGTGACAAGGCTCCCTCAAGCTGTTTTGCAAATCTCCCCCATGCCTATTCAGCTTTCTGAGACCAGGACTAACGAATCAGGTATTTCTTCACATAGGGCCCAGCTCAGCAGACAGGGCTTTGATGGGGGATGTTGTACCTATTGCTGCGGTAATGATGGCTTGTCTGAGATCTCTGATGAGCCTTAGCAGTTGGTGACACGACCAGGGTTTGAGCTTCTTGCTATTGCAATCATAGTAAGGCAATTTTACAGACCTTAGTTTCATATTTCCCCTCTCATTTCAAAAAAAGATCTAGCTTTCAACACAGCTCTAATGATAACTCCACAAAACTCTGTGGTTTTGCTTTGTAGATCATTTAAGGGTTTTGTTTCAAGTTGCTCCACAGCTCTACTGTGTCAGATCCAAACGAATGAAAGAAATCTCAGAGCAAAAGCTGTTTGCAACTGGTAATGCTCTTCTGGGTTCTTAGTGGAACCACCAATTTTGCCTGATGAGGTTCACTCAAAAGACATCATTGACTTAAGCAAGTCTTTCAGCATGCATAGCAGGAGTCTAAATCTTCTAATGAACCATGAAACCAGGCAAGTTTCATAGGAGCTTTTTGAGAATGCTTTTCTTAATTCCGGCTTCAAATCACCTAACAATTTTGCCACCGATCTCACAATGCACAAGACCCATGGGAGAGTTGTACAAGCTGCTGCTGAAAGCTACGACAACCATATTAGAATATACAGCAGGCCCGGGGAGGCCAGAAGTTATTCTCCATCTTGTAAGCCAGAGCCTCAAGCGCCACTCAGACAGCAAGAGACAGGTACCGTTCAGAGCAATACTTGGTCTCCTCTAACAAGAACTAATGTATTTTTTGTTGTTGTTTTTATTGTAGATTGCTGATTTATCAATATTAACAATGATGCAACTGTCTTAGATACAAAGAATAGGATGTCTAGATGGAAAGAGGGCCTCCAAGTTGCCATGCATTTTTGGCATGCTCCTGAAGCAGCTTTTAAGCTCACCTTTTTTAGGATTCAAAGTGACAAGAGGTAATTCAGCCACTGAAATTGGGGATCAGTGTTTTGCTGTATCACAGTGTTCTTACATAACTTAGTTACTCCACGCTCGACCTTCTCATTTTCAAGGCAACTGAGACCTCCGACCTTGCAGAGACACTGTAAAATCAAATTATTCTCACCAAAGCTATCAAAAAACATACTGCTGGCCACTGGTCATCACATCTGCTTTGACTGACATTGGAGGTTCGACCAGTTTGAAAACAGCTTTTAGTTTAACCCTGTGCTCCATACAGCAAGGAAGGGAAGTACGAGCAGAATGCTATTAGCTTTACGTTCATTTTGAAAACCAGAATACGTGTCAGCTACATCCCAGCAATGAAAGAACAATTATTTTTGTTTCTAATTGAACAGAGGAATTTGCATGCAGATACTTCCATAACAGAGCTTGGAGAGGTCTTTTTGGCAGATCTGCTGAAGATCTGGTGTGCAACTGCCTGGCGTGCAAATGAGAGTTTGCTGCAGCTCTGAACAGCAACTTTATTTGTTCTTCTGACACCAGCTCAGCTCCTCTGGTTCTAGGGACAGCAGCTCCACCGAAGCCCAGCTCCCCCTCACTAGCCAAGTCTGGACTGATCTTAAGCTCCCCTTTTACTTCAGCTCAAACAATATAATCCGTATTTCTTTATAGAACAATTTTGACAAACAAGCACCTATATAAAAGATAAATGAAAGAGAGAAACCTTCTGCTCCTTTTAACATATTAACTTTGAGGACAGAGATTAGAAACCTCTTGGTGAAACGGACTGGAGTCAATTAAGACAAAACATTCCGTGTGTATCCTCTCCTCAAGGCAATATCTGCAGCTAGTACGTAATGCAAACCATGCTAAGCAGCTACGTCGAGCCTGATTTTTGTCTAGCTACCAAGGATTCTGACTGAATTTCACCAGACAGAAGTGTGCAATTTTTTTGTCATTAGAGAGCACCCAGGGAAGTAGCACAACAAAATGCTTCCTGCTGCTGTTAAATGCACAAGGCTGTGATTTCAGCTCAGTCATCTGCACTCACATTGAGTAATCCACAAATATTTGAGCATTCTGGCAGCATAACCTCCCCCAACGGTAGCGGAGTCTTTTTTTCTAAATAGTCCAAGACATTTTCATGTTTGCCTTCTCAGGCTATTGATAGTAAACTGCTTAATAGGAGAGGGCATCTGTGATGCTTTTCCTGATTATCGATAACATCTAGAAGGCTTAAACATGGCCTTTCCTGCTCCAGTTTTTAAGGGAAGTTAATTGAGATCAGATACTTAAAGCTGAACTTAACAGAGTAAGCACACAGCCCAGGCTATGGAAAAACGCATGTTAAAAAAAAAATATTTGGAATAGTTAGATATATCCAGATCAGCCGCACATGATAACTTCAGAGCATTTAAGAATCCAAATGAATGAGCCGTCCCTGATCATCTGTATAGTGCTCACTGAAGACACTTATGAAATACAGGAGAGCACAGAAGAAACCTGCTAGACACTCTCACAAAACAGTGAGTCAACAGGAATAAGAGCAAATTTTAGCAAAATCAGAAGATTTAGAGAGTAGGGAGAGGGAAAAGAAGAATGAGCGGCATCTTGCAGGATACCAAATACGGGTGAGGGTGAGGTCAGTGATTTATTTTTTTCACGTCCTCACCCATGGACATGGCGAGAATAAGGGGCTTAATTTTAAAAACAAGAGGAATTCAATTGAGAGGTCAAAAAGATTTTAAGAAGTTAAACAAGTTACATGAAAACTGTGAAATCACCTGTCACAGGAGACTTCCAGAACTCCTGATAGAATGCTTTAGGCTAATTATCTATTTGATTACCTTCCAGCCCCACCTCCCCCCCACCTCCCCTCTGCTCCAGCACCTCTTCTTGCTCCTCTTGCCCCTGCCATCCCATTTCATTTCCTCCCTGCCTCACAATCCCCTTCTCGCTCCACTTCTTCCCTGTTCCTCAAGGGACAGGGAAAGAATCAGATGACTGAGGTTTCTTCCAGACATACACGTCTGTGATTCTAAAATAAAAGGCATATTAGTAATAACTAAGAATGTTTATCTGCAATTGTCAAAGGAACTAGAATTCTCAACAGGATTTCAAGGAGACTTGATCTCTGACCTGCAGATATTCTCCAGAATTTCTGCTTCAGAAAAGATTAAACAAATTGCACAGAAGTCATTGCAGGAACTGGGAATAAACTGGAAATGGTTTTTGCAAATATCCTAACATGCATTTAGAACGCAAAGGAAAATAGGTTCTGATTTCTGATGCTAAAAATAACCCCAAACATTACCCCTCTGAATCAAATACATCACCACTGAAGACCTACTAAGTATAATTCTGGTTGCCCTATGCAGTATTTCCACTGTGATCTCATTTTGTTCTAAAGTAAAACAGGCTATGCACATTTCAGTAGTGTGTGCATTTGTTGGCTGCTAATGAGCTCACCTTGTATCTTTTTCTTTTTTTTTTTTTTTCCAAAAACTCCTGACTTTATTCAGGACCGAACATTTGCAATATAACAAGCACCTTTTTAACATGTTTTTACCTCACCCGGCAAAAGCCACATGAAAGGAGAAGAGCTTAGCCTCAAGTCCACCAAAGGCAGCAGCATCCCACTGCCACTGAGTCTGCTTCTCTACATCCACAAAGCCCACTAACTAGCCCCAATATAGCAGAAGCCTGCTGTGTTTGGATCCTCACAGAAGCATGAAACAAGAATCAAGATGCTCATCCTAAGCAGCTCAGAGCTCTGAAGTCAATGGAAGACTTCCACTGACTTCACGTAAGTCAGATAAGGAATTCTGCTTCAAATGAATTAAATGAATTTGTGTTCCTATTAAGAACATTTTTCAGCATGTATTTTGCCACTGGTTAAAGTGATCTCTAATGCTGGGGCTGTACATTTGCTTCCATTCCAGCATCTCTGTTTTCAAGAGTCATGAATAACTCAAAAATGCATATATTTTGTCCAAGGTTTTCTAGCTGTGAGGTAGAATTCTTAGAGATATCAGCAGTTGCTGCATTGTGCAGCTTCCATGCTCTTTTCTAGTTTGGAAAAAAACAGCACCACTGGAAGAATAACCTGTGGTCCTATAGTTTCTCTATGATAACAATGCCTGTGCACAAGGCAGCAGAATTGTCTGCACGTCTGACTGGGGCATTTCTTACCTCTGAGTGCCTAACTGCAACTTCAATATTGTATTACTTTCAGTTCTTTCCATGGGATCTATTTTACAAGAAACTTGCAAATGGCATATGTAACAAATGATATCTATTGCATTTTATTATTCATCTTTTTCCACATATTGACATTTGAGATGTAACCAGGGACTCTGCACAGAATATGTCTGGCAGAAGTGGTGTGTACTGATTAATGTCCTTTCAGTGCTGATATGAAACACATGGGTTATATTAGCAAAGCGATGTATGAAATGATACATTGGAAATTACTTACCTATTCCACGAACATGACTTACCAAAGTCAGGAATGTTCTAGCAATTAACTCTTACGAATGCAGGAAAATTAAACCACTTCTTTCTGGGAAAAAGGTGGCATTATCAAACACCAATAGGCTGTAATGGGTCAATCCTAAAATCTAATAGGTAAATGGCTGCAATGGTGCAGTAGCAAAGTTATATATGCAACTAGCAAATTGAAACAAAGGGGTATTATTATTCCTGTTCAATTCAACTTGAAGTTATTTCTTCTTCGAATTTAGACTGTGATTGAAAAAAGAATCCCTATAAAAGTCCTTAGGTATATGCTTAACTCCTATTAAAATCACATCCCACTGAAACTGTTAAGCATGTGCTCAAATATTTTCCTGAACCTGGCCAGTGGGTACTTACCTGCCAAAGTTCTATTTTCTTTATTGATACAACATTAACTCCACTATGCCGTGGACACAAATATTAGCCAAAATTATTAACTTTTTCTGGATTTCTTGGCCTTAAAAAAAAAAAAAAATCTGGTCTTGCTAGAAGGCTTATCATTAAACCAACATATTAAATTTCTCTGACAGTAAAATCTATCTATAGACATACAGTAACAACAAATTAACCTCAATCTGACATGAATGAAAACAGTTTCTAAGTGGTTATAGTTCCTAAAGCAGAATCTATATGCAATAAATATAATTATTTCACTGAAATTGTTAGCACATGTTTTCCTTTTGCAACAGACATGTTCGCTGTACCATCTTTGTTGTATTGATATGTTCTTTAGTAGCCCGTTCTGTGCCTTTATCCTTGATTTAAATTTATCGTGACACATTTTTAAACAATAGCAGGAAACCTCACTTATGACTTTAATTATAAAATGGTGTTATAAAATTATATCCACATTTTACTTTTGGCAGTTGGCAATCCTCATTTAACATAAATAACCCTTCTTGGCCTCAGCAGTTCTCTTTGGTTGATTTCAATGCTTACTGTATGTAATTGATATAAAAACACAAGGTTTAGGAAGCAGTTATTGGAACTTGTTAAAAGAAGTAGTCAAGTTCATAAACGCAGTCATTTTGCTATGTTACATGCCAAGAGAATTAATAATATACATTTGGGAATAAGGGAGAAATTCTGGCTTTTTAAAGAAAGACTGATGTAACTACAGTATTCCACTCCTATGTTAATTGTTTGGCTCACAAATCCACGGCTTTGTTTCTCTTCCACCCACAGCTGCTTCCAATAATCTTCTGAAAACTGACACACACAGGCACATTCACATTATATACAGACATATATTTCTAACTACACACATACACTAGTACCCAAATAATTCCGTTGTTCTATATTTGCTCTTGTTCTTCAAGACCTCACTGTATAAAAAAGAAGAAAAGAATCACATCAGAAGAGGGTGCCCGCAGAAAACTGAAGTTTAGCAATACTGGAGATGAAGCTACTTCAAGTCATTTCCTAAAGGGAATTCCCAAGCAGTTCACACAAAGGGGCTGATTTTCAATGGAAGACTCCTGAAGTTAGACAAAGATGACTTTGTCTATCTCACTTTTGCACTCTGACAGCACTGGCACATGAAGAGGCAGGAATTATTTGGCTGCATGAGCTGTTAAGCAGCTCCAAAGCTGAATCCTCTGATGCACAATGGCCACACAAACGTATGAAAAATCACCTGTACATAATTCAGAGACAGAATGTCATCTGAAAAGCTAAAGCTTAACATGCAAATATGACACTTTCTCAACTTCTATTTGATCATCGCACAGCATTCCTGACAGGATTAAAGATGAGCATGAAATTAAAGGATCTTGATGAACTACAGGCAAAACCAGAGACTGATTGTCAACAGTGCTGGGCCCGTCATGATTTTCACTGAGCTGATGGGAGCCACTTGTTGTCCCTCACTTTTGAAAACAAATCACTTTTGGTTAGGCCCCACTTTAAGTTCTGCCATCCACCAAGGACTCAGCTTCAAGAGGTCTAAATAATTTAAACAAATGTATGAGAAAGAATCCCAAAACACTGAGAAGGTTTTTTTTTTTTTAAGCTTCCTTTTGGCTGGTTTACCCCATACCCCAAATAAAAATCAGTTAAGACCAAAGAAGTGGATTTTGAGCTCAGGAGACAGACTCAGCTCTAGGCATATGAAAGGGGCACACATTTTTCCTGCCTCCTCCAATATCCCTACACAGTCAGCTGGTTTTAGGCATCCAAAATACAGCATAGTTGATATTTGCTCTGTCAGTGGCATCAATACCTAGCAGCCACCTACAGGCCAGGCTCTGAGGCTCTATCACAGTGCCTCCTGTCCCCTGCTAGTGAACAGGGAGAACACACCAATACCATCAACAAATACAGAAGAGAGATTTCTTGAAATTTGCTACTTCCTAACAGTGTTGGAAGAAAGAGTCAGCCTGTGCCCTCGGCCACTTCCTAGACCACTCAGGCAGGACTGCCCGAGGACACTGGGATTTCAATAACTTCTCGCATCCTCCCTTCTTCTTAATCACGCAAGGCTGGCCACAACCCGGTCCCTGTGACAGAATGAAGTGCACTAAGTGAATCAGTCCCGGGACTTCCGATTCTTCTCTGTCACTGAACTACAACATCCATTTCAGGGACTGAGACCCCCTGACTTGAGCTGGGCACTGCCCCTGAGAGAGGCCACAGATCAGCCCTGCTACTTGTGAGGAAAAAAGGAGCCCCAAATGTAGCGGCTCCCACCCTACAGCCAGCACAAGAGCAGCTTGGTTTTTTAAGTTTAAGTAGTCTGGGGTACCCTCTTTCTTCCCTAAGTATCTCCAGGTTGGTGGAGGAGTTAAAAGCAAACCTGAGGCAACGCAGCATGAGGGAACACGTCACTCCTGCCTGCCTGCCCAGCTCCAAGGTTTAGCTGAGGAGGCCGCACATCGTAGCGTGCCCCCTCTCCCACAGCCAGTACGGTGCTTCTGAATAAATAGGAAGCAGGCTGCACCTGGCAGTGGAAGGAATTACTTCAGGGGATGCTGAGACTCACGGGGCTTTCACATTTCCCAACGTAAACTACGATTTTGGTATTTCTGTTGGAAAGGGGGCGTTCGGCAAAGGGGGCAGTGCTTCCTCCTGACACCAGTACTACATACAGCGCTGATATTTGAAGCTTAGGATGAGATGGTACTTTGTGGCACTTGAGGTTTTGCAGACCTTTTGAACTTCTGGGAGGGAGGAAGAAGCAGAAAGGGAAGTTACAAAGCATGAAGCTCACCACATCTTTCCTTATAAACCTGTTATTTCCTTTCCCACGAAGTAGATTCAGATTTTTTCAGTTCACCATCATATTTCTCTACATGAAGGCTTATCTCCAATACTGGGTCCAGATGTACTTCTGAGGTGAAGCCCTGCTCCAAACAGTCACAGTGCCACTGAAATCAGTGCTACCAGTCTATGCCTGCCTCTGTGCTTAGCAGGGCTGGGGGGGGGGGGGGGGGGAACAATCTCCCCCAAGGAATTCACACATTTCTCAGAGGCCAATTTTAAAAATCAAATCAATTTAACAACTGGCTTTGGCAGCATTCAGGAGGCATCAGGCCATGAAATCCCAAGAGAGAACTAAACTAGGACATCAGAAAAGCAGCATTTAGTCAGCTACATTTCTCACTTAAAAGCTGATTCCATGCAAATGGAAAAAAGAAGTGGCAGCACAGCTGAGACACTTAGGCTTCCTGACTTAACCAACAACTGGAATCAAAACCCAAAGCCACATCCTCAGCTAACACCAACATGGTGCAACTGAGGCTGATAGAGCAAGGCCTGCTGAGCACATCCCAGCCCTGCTGCAGCCCTTTGCAGCAGCACGGAGGCAGACTGACTCCCCAGGCGCACTGGAGAAGAGAACAGTGTTGCTCTGCTTGCACACTTGGGACAGGAGGCCACAGGTTGGGTTTTGCAGTGCCACCAGGGCTCTTCCATTCACATACCCACTAGAAACTAAATAACGGAGGGTGGTAGGCATTAGAAGTGCTGAAGGAGAAACAGGACACAGGACACATTCCCTGGGTCACTATCAGAAGTTGAGCCCTCCCTGTCGGCCCATCACAGTCTCAGAAGTCAAACACTGGAACTGAAGTCAGCTCAAGACCTTCTCCCATCTTCACTTTACAACTTAGGAGGGAATTAAATGACTGCTCTACTCTAGTGAGCCCTGGAGATTTTTAAAGCATTATTTTTCACATCACTGTCATTTAGCAAGTATTTTAAGAAATGAACAAGAAATGTATATATCGGCTTAATCTCTATTGGTATCCTCAGAGGGGGCATGGGACTTCTGGGGTTGGTTGGTTTGCTCGCTCTTGGGAAGGATGATGTTTACACACCTTAAGAGCCTCCAGAATTACAGGAGCCACCTCCTAGAGGAGACACTTGACTGGACATATACTCTCAGTTCAGATTACAGCTAACTACACAGAACCACAGGCTGTCTTCCAGGCTCACCAGCACCTCGCAGCACCCACACCGTTGTGGACACGACTTAAAGCTGCTCTGTGTCTGCCAGGACTCCCATTTCTGCGACTGGCCCAACAAAGATTCCTTTACATTAAAACGCTGATTCTCTCTAACAGTGCCCTAGCCCCCACCTCCATATCAGGCATCAGTGAATGGCTGAAGAATTTTTTTTCCCTAAACCTTCTGTGACAGCGCTAGCCCACTGCTGCCATCGAGAGGTAACTCCCACTTTTCTCCACTTCTGTTTCTGGGGTTTTAAAAGGCAAAGCAAGAGAGAGCATTTTCTGCAGAAACTTCTTGAACAATACTGTCCTCTGCTGGCAGCAGCCAGGCTCCCTTTGTCATGTTCAACTGCAGTTACTTTCCCTGTGCTTTTGGGGACATGATCATGAATAAATCACTAAATTATTTGAACAGGAAGCCAAAAATAGAAGAAAAACCAACACTATAATAAAGTGCTATTTGGATAGTCTTGCTTTACCTCAGATGAGGACAGAGGTCAGGGTTTGCTTGACACAAACTTCCAGTGACAGAAAATAAGTCTGAATATGATTAAAGATTCAGCCTATATGCCCCAGCGAACAGGGCAGCAACTTGGAAATGGGATCCAGATTCTCTTCTCAGCCTGCCCGCTAGTCTTCTGTGTGTCTTCAGGCAAATCAGGTCTCCTCCATCTGGTTGGATTTTAGAAGCATCAGAAGAGTGAAGACCTTGTTTGTCCAACTAGATGCTACCACTAAAAGGAGCTGAAGTAATTCTTTCAAGAGCACACAAATGACAGGGGAATCCAGGATTTACTGAGAAGTGTTACACATACTAAAAGACTCAATTTTCAGAGTATTCAGGTTCCAAAAGAGGCACACGGGCCCCTACCTGACCTGGGTGCTCCCTGGAGCTCCAGTAACAACGTACCTCCTATCAGTCCTCTCTAAAAACAAGGGAGTTGACAGCTGATGTGTTTGGTGCCACGATGTCCTTAAGTGCTGATTCTAAAGAACCTATGTTTCGGTAACACTTCCCTAAAAACCTACTCAATTCTCAAAATAAAAACCAGTATAGCTAAGTTCACGTCTACCGTACCTGATTGCTTCTGGAAACAGGAAAAAGAGCAGCCGGAGGGAAAATCTCCATTTCCATTCTTGGCAGGCAGCTGGTTGTTGTCCCTTGTACTCCTTCTGAGCCTCAAAGGGCAGTCACACCAATCATATATGAAACAAAGCTCTTGTATCCCAATTACCATCAGAAAAAACAAGCATTGTTTTTTGTTCCAGTTAGTTTTAGGATCTACCCATACTCCTAACAGCACATAATGACACGTTTTTCCCATTCCCTGAGCTTGACAATTCTGTTGAAATCCAGGAAGGTAGAAGAATTTATCCGACACATTTAGAAAGGCTGAAAAAACTTTTGGGCTCAGATTCACTTTGTCACATCCCTAGAGATTCTGTGTTTGTTTGCTCTTTCTTTCCAGCTACACAGCCTAGCCCAAGAAAAAGCCATTACCGCCCCAATAAACTTTTTTCCTTGATATCCGTAGACTACTGCAGCTACACCATGACTACTACAAGGGTTTTTCCAACTTTCTTCAGCAGCCAATGGAAGGAGTCAGCGGGAGAAACCTCCAACACCTGCAAAATGACTACTTTGTTGCTTAAGAAAGCAGAAGCCGGGCTCAGGATAAGAGGACTGTGAATCAGCGCAATGCTTCAGAATTGGCAGATTTCAAGTGTCACAACGATGGTATTTTGGCAAGGGCCCGAGAAAGCCATGCTGTAAAGTCGTATGAGACAAAGTGATCAACATAAAGTGAGCAAGTTTCATAGCGAATAAAAGCAGAACTATTTCTAATGATCCTTTAGCTTAGTCACCAATTCTATTTATACGCTTTAAGGGAGCGTAAATATTTTTATCTTCTCTGAGGACACAAAGAGTTTTCCTGTTTCTATATAAAGAAGTCATTTTGGACAGATCAAAACAATAAAGGCACAGAACTCCTGGATGACAGATGCCAGGATGTTAGTAACCATAAATGGTTTTCAAATATGGCCCCATCACCATCCCCCACAGTAGCCCTTTCAAGTGGGAATTACAAATTGCTTACTCGGAGAGGAAATTTCAAACAGGCCACTTATCAAAAAGTGCCAAATAAACCTGTCATTGGGATAGAAGTTACAAACCATTCCTAAACTCTGCAGACATTTCCTGAGCCTGTGAACTCTGATCTTGGCTTCTAATAAACATGACATCAGCTCGCCCGTACTACAGACACAAGACACATGACCCACCACTATGTTATCGCTTCCTCTGCAGTTTCTTCTAGGATCTGTTCTGAAGCACAACATCAATGGAAGACTTTCTGCTCGTTTCAAAATTGGTTTTGGATCAGGTCCTTAAAGGGAGGTCAGAACAAGCACAGCATGGTATCAGTATGTGAGCTACAAATATTATTGTAAGTATCCACTTAAAAGCAATACTGATTCTGAGACATTTGAGGAGTTTTCCAGATATTGAATTAGTAAGTAGGTTAAGACAAGACTCCTGTTGCTGTCAAGAATTTATTAACTGCTAACCTCTCATCGTAGAAACATAACTGAGCTTTTAAAAACCTCTGGTTAAACATTTATATACTGGATGGCTACTGAATAGCATCTCAAAAAATGCTAAGAATCATTCCAATATGCTAGAAGACTTCAAGCACTGTAAAGCCACTTGCCATAATTTCCAGAAAAATTTTAGGGGGTAATTAAGATAGCTAACGCTCCATGGTGTACTTTTTTCCACGTAGGTACGTCCTTTGCAGCTAAGTTTTTGTTTTTGAAATTAAAGTTGGAAAAATAGCTTTAAAGTAGAAGTTTATCTCTGGGCTGGAAACCTGCCCAAGTTGCCCTACATGTAGTCCCGCCTGCAAGCAAGACAGGCCATCAACTCAATAAGCTGAGGTGTCAGAACTAGGGCTCTCGGGAAAGTAACTTACAAATAATATATATTATCAAAGTAAGATACTTGTAAAGACTATGAAATATTGATCCAGAAACGGAGCCTCTACTCCTGCTTAAAGAGCAGACATTTCTCACATACTTGAGTATTCCCAAAACAATTCCAGATCAAACTTGCGACAGAGCTGGCAAGGTACAACACGCACTGAGTAAGAAATTCTTGTGAAAAAGCTTCAACAGATGAATCGTACTGGAGAGGGCATCTCCACGAGCCACCAGGAACCCACACCTATACTGTTACAGCAGACAGACCCAGAAAGCTCTCCAGAGACCCAGGAGCATGACCGCCTGGTTTTCATTTCTGCATTTTCTTCTTCCATCCTTTTCCAGGCAGAACCTGCCAGCCCTAAAATGAGGGGAGCCCTGTTGGTCTGCAGAGGTCAGGCAGGAGGGCAAGCAGCTCTGTAAAGCAGACTGACCACCTCTAGCTCTAGCTAACCGTGAAGCAGATGAATGTAAATTGTATTCCAGCACAAAGCTGGAATACACAAAGCATCCTCGAGTCCTGGCAGCCTTGGTATGCAGCTCACCTGCTGAGTATGACCCAAACGTTTTGCTCTTTTCTCATGGCAGGATACCGCCTGCCGTTCCCTGGGACACTACGAGGAGGTCAGAGCACAACAGATGTGCAAGGAAACCTACGTATGTCCTGCTGCCACAGGATCGAACTGGTCCTCATCAATCTGCAAAGCTCAAAGCCCCGCTGCAAGAAAAGGGAAGCTCCTGCTTGCTTCTGAAATGGACAAGAAACCTGCAGGTTTCGGGCAGGTGGATTTCACTCCAAGGACCTTTCTTAGGAAAATGGAAAAACTCAAGATTCCCGGCCTCTGTAGTACATTAAGGATCAAAAGAGATGATCCAGCTTGCATTATCTGGAGATTTAGCCTTCTAGTTTCCAGCTGTAGAAGCGCATGGATCTATCTCCCCAGTAATAAAAAGGACTGGCTATTCTATACCAACATCACAAAGCCACAGCACTTCAGCAGAAATGCAAAGAGCAGATGATGAAACTGGACTGCCAGGGAGGGGACCGTGCGGAGCAGGAGCTTACTGGAGGCAGGGGTTAGTCAGAACAGCCAGGCAAAGCCGTGCTCTTGCTAAGGGAGCCAAATGGTCTTTAATGAACAGGAAAAATATGGTGCTTTGTTTTTAATGAGTCAGCCCGTACCTCCTACCAACACGCTGTGGCATTCATACCCAGAAGGAAGTGTGTCAGCTCTCGAGTCATGCAGCTCTGACGGATTGGCTGTCGCCAACCTAAATACAAACTATGCCCAGCCCTGTTCAGTCCTAACGTTACCGTAGCCCAAGGTTAAGCTCATCTCCCAAGAGCTTTCGAAAATAAAAACCTTTCTGGTTACAAACAAAATATGATTTCCAACCCCAAGCTACTGGGACCATGTTGGAAAGCCCAGCGATCTCCCCGCGCACACTTTTAGCCTCTCAACATCAAAAAGCCTGCAACACAACCTGCCGAAGGGGCTGCAAGCAGAGCCGACCGGCCGTTTAGGAGCAAACTAATAGAGGAGTGGGACTTGTGCTTTTACACTACTGACCTACATTTGCAAATCCCCGGAGGTAATTTAGTCTGGCCTATAAAAACGAAGAGCTATAAAGCCAGCTATATTAAGTTGTTATGCAACAGAAAGCACAGCTGCACTGAACAAAAACAACCTACAAGAGGAGCAAACAAAAGCCATGAAGTTCCGTGTAGGAAAGACTAATATATTTCAACTAACAAAAGACAACTTTTAATTAACTTGTTCTCATTGAGAGCAGAGATAATTAAATTACAGAAACAACCACATTAGTGTAATCAGTTTAGAAGAACCCATGTACAGACAAAGGATTTTTCAAGATCCATCTATAAGGAGAAAAAAAAGCTCCATTTAAACTGCTTTCTTTCTTCCTTTGTTACATGCACTCATGTACTTTCTTTTAAAGGAAAGAAGATCCTAACTCCAATTCAGTTTAATCAAATCCTTGAAAGGCTACCGCAACTTCTGAGCCAGTTCTTCAGATATTTTCTGGTTTTGAGATTATTTTTCTTTTTATTCATGCAATTACTCAGGGATCTCACCTTTCACTTCAGCTAGGTATATCTCCCATCCTTTCAGTTGCACAGTAAGACTGACAACATCACGAGGGCTCAGAACGTCAAATAAAAAAGTAACAAGCAAGAACTAGTTCTGCCCACTTACATTCAAGTCAGCACATTGGGCATGAGTTAATTTTTGGAAGGATGCAGCTCATGACTTAAGATCTTCAGGGCTTGATAATGGGGGGTCTTCCCAATCACTTCACAAGTGAATACATTTATTTGGATTAGCTCATCTCTATCAAATGAGGGATCTGCACTGCTTGAGCTGCAGTATCCTTTAGCCAAAAAAACAAAAAACAAAAAAACAACAACAAAAAAAAAAACAGTCCACCTCTCTAGTATGTAAAAGTAACTCACAGCTTGATCCCTGACAGTCCAGCAAAGAACTCATATCAGGTTCAAGCACAAAGGAACACCTTCAACAGGACCATTCATATCCTTAAGGTAAGCATCTGTTGAAGTACTTGGAAAACTGATCCAAAATACCCTTATCTTACCCTTAGCAGCTTGTGTTAACAGAAGCTCTGGCAAGGAAAAGCGACTCTAGTGCTGGTGTCCTTCTTGAGGTCTTCCTGCACAGCAGTTACAGGCTCTCGGAGCAGAGCTCCTCCAGGAGCAGCCACAAAAACCATGCACGCACCTCCTGGGATGAATGATTAGGTGGGTGACGGGAAGGAGGCATTTTCCATCTGAAGCAATGGAATTATTCTGGAACAGCATCTGCAAGCTTGTAATAGCCCAAATAGAGACTGGCACAACCACCAGCTCCTTTTGCCCTTAATAAACGCCACACAAAAGCATGAATGACATAGAGCTGACAGCACCACATCCTTCCTGCATCCATGATTTTCTGCCCAGAAGTTCTCCTGCTATCTGTATCATACAGGTGCACTGATTATTTTTTTTTAATCCCAAATACCCTCACTGCAGTTTTCTCCTAGCAATTTAAGGCCTCTTCTGGGGGTAGGTTTTGTATGAGCAGCAAGTTCTACTTTTTGGTTTAAGAGGTCAAAAAGCATCATAAGGCTCCACACAGTTTACAGTCAAGTGGAGGTGTTATATATACATATAAGCTTTCTTTTCCCCTAACATGGTGTTCATTTCCTCCACAAGATGGCTCACGTTATTTCACAAACAAGCAATAGTTAGTGTTGCCCAAACCCTGAATGCGATGCCAAGCAGAAACCTTCAGTGCTTGCTGAGCCCAAAGCTCTACTTAAGTGGAAAGAAACGTCATCCTTTGCACTCCTCTGGCAGGGGAAAGCAGACATACCAGCACGGATCTCACTCCTACCACAAGGCAAGTGCAAGCAAAAACCCAGACAGGAAAAGCAAACTTTCCACAGAATCCTAAACAGGAAGCATGTCATCTGCCCTAAAAATTAATCATGTAGATGTGTACTTAAAGCTGTTTCACCCTATGTCCGTCCCATTCTCCTTTAGCAGCAGGTGGTACGGCACATGTCAGCAGCTAACATGACTAAGAAGGCCACCAGACATCCCCTTCCTATGCTGCAGTCCCATTCCCGAGTCCTGCGTCCCCTGTTAACAAGGCTGCAGTGGCACCTGCTGGTCACAGCCCAGCAAGGCAAGCGGTACTTTAGGCTGCTTCCAGAGTTTCTCGTATGACAGAAGAGCATGAGTTTTTAAGGCTTCTTAATTTTTTGTTGTTTTCACTGTTAAGTTGCTTTGGAAACATTTTTTAGAAAAAATACATACATACAATCAAGGGCAGTGTCACGACAATTCACATGCATCTTTTTGCATTTTTGAATGCATTTTTTAATAAACATCATCATTTTGATGTTTATTAAAGTTCATGCTGACTAACTCCTAAAAAATTGCATTAGAATAGAAAACTGGTACCTACACATCCTCAGTCATCCCATCCTCCGTAGGGAAGGCAGGCATGAGCATCTTCAGCCCTGGTCAGCAAATTTGCCAAGAAAATTTCATTGAAATTCTTTAGACAGAAAGTTATCCACCCCCCTTCCACCAAATCAAGTGCTTACGAAGCAGTTTCTGCTTTGTGTAATGTATAATTTTTTATTACTGTTTTATCAGAGCACACGCATGTATGTATGGCTATGAGGACACAGAAACCTAGCTGTTCCAGCAGCAAGTTATTTCAATTCTCATACTAACCTCTGATAGTAACCACAGCTGGAGTTTGGTTTTCCTTTGTTCCCCTTCCTACAAACCTCAGTTCCCTAGGCAGGGCACACATACGACACTGCACCTCAACCAGCATTCACTTGGTTCAGTCACATTTTCTCCTTACGAGGCTGAGCACAGAAAGCTATTCCAGATGATCTTGAAGGCCTTTTCCAACCTTAATGACTCTATTGCAGATAGGTCGATTCCTCTTCCGAGGAGCCCCGCCTATATTTAAAATACACACACCACAAGAATGATCCGAGCCGTACACTGCAACACGGTAAGACTTGCATTTAGAAGAAAAATTAATTTACAACTGAGTTCCTGCCAATGGAAAAAACCTTCCTGGGTTTCCCCATGAAAGAAGGGAAAAATAGCTCAACCAACCGAGTCAAGTTCTACGGCCCACGCAATGGGGAAGCCACCACAGAACTGCCTTCCTGCAGGGCAATGACATCTTGCAGCTGACTGCCATCAACAACCAGAGGAATAAAAAAACCTCAGGAGTATGAATGTAGCGCTCCGACCAACCCCCAGTTACCAGCAGCATAACTGGAGTCAGGGCTGTTTGATGCCTGTGTTAGCCAGGCTGCTGAGGCCAGGCAAGGCTGATTATTTCCAGCAACTCAGCTGGGATGTTTGGACCTCCCTTAGGATTTGTTTACCATATCGTACAATATTTGTATTTCCTCAGGTACTAAGAACGACCTGCATGGGTGAGACAGGATGTGATTCAGTTAAAGGTAATAAGAAAAGCTGAAGCCAGGCTGGAGTGAACGATTAAATGGGGCTGACTGTGTACATACATGTTGCGTATGTGTGCGTAACGCTAATGGTTGCCCTCACAGAGTTCCTCTTCTGTGAGTATTCGGCTCGAACTGCAAGGTGAAACCAAGCAAGGACCAAGTTTTAAGAATGCAGTTCTTAACTCACAGTTTGGAAATTGGAGAATCCAACACTCACTTGATCTCTCAAAGTTTCTTCTGTCACATGGGCTAAAAATAATAACTGGTCCAACCCCCAAATGCAAGCACAGGCAAGAAGTTCTGCTTTGGGTTAGGGCCAGAAAACAGAAGAGATGCAAGTAACCCCACTCTTATGACAACCCTTTTTAGTCATCTTTAAATATTTCTTTAAAAAGCAATCATCTTTGAAGCAGTACTTCAAGGTTGGAAAACTTTGCCAGTTTTCAGAGAGCTGTGCCCCAGATGAGTTTTTTCAATTAGTTTTTAAATGAGCAATACATTATTTGCTCCTTGGTTTGGAATGCGCTTGAATTGTCTTTTCAAATTTTCAAATCCAGACACTGATGTAGCCGCATGAATAGAGAAAGGGAAGTCTTGGTTAAACCTTCTATTTTTAAAGAGCTGGGTCAAGTATTGACCCAGAGTTACACACTGAGATGGGAGAAGCAAGTCTAGCAATATTCACAGTGCCTTCGTCACGAGTTACAGAGGGAGGAGAATTGCACAATTTCTCCTTGCCGTCCCTGCTTTCACAAAAGCACCATAAAATCCTGTTCCATGCAAAGTTGTACAATCTCTTTGCCTGAGATTTTCCCATGCAGTAGGTCTGTGGGCTTCATCCAGCCAGCAGGGCACAGCTACATGCTCCCCTCAGGGGCAGAGTCATTGCAGTGTTGCTCTCTCCAGTGCCCTGGCCAGGAAATGAGCAGAAGGGGCTCCCAGAGAAGTTGTTCCTTGGAGGCTGGCACAGACCCCACCACCAGCAGCAGCCCTCTGCGAGCCTCTGCTGCCCAAGAAGACAGCAGTGCTCGGCTCGCACCAACCTGAGCCAGAGCTGGGGGCTCTGGGAGACCTTCCTCAGCTCCACCCTGGGACACCTGCACAACCCTGCTCAAAACCCTGATTTACAGCTGAGCCGCTCCACAAACTCCAGTCATTCTTCTTTTTGTGCAAACAGAACAAGGACAACTTCTACATCCCCCTGTTTTTTCCTTGGGGCAAAAGACTGTCTTTAGTCAGGCTGCATAGACATATAAAGTTCAATTTCATTCAGATCTTGTAAGTACTGCTGTAATATTTTAAGTGTCTAAAAAGGATGAAGGATGACTTAGGGTAGTATTAATAAAAACAATCTTAAAATAAAGGGTCAAACAAAGGTAAGTCTATTTATCTTTACAGTTTTCATCCAAATAGCCTCAATCCAGCTTCAGATAATATCTCAGAATGTCTCTCCAACTGAGAAATAGTATCCTAAAGAAAACAGTTACAGTAAGACTATGCAATCAAACAAATTATTTTGAACCCATTCCTTTACATTCTAACTTTGGTAGGACTAGTAACAAATCCTGCGTTTGCCTCTGGGACTGTTTCTTCACCTGCTCCTATGGTTAAGAGCAGAACTGCAAGAAACGCCCATCAGACACGACAGAGTACATTAGCACCAGACACAGCCCAGCACACCACAAATATTATACTGCACAGTTTTGCTCACCCAAGGTCTCAGAATAATTTTCAACATTGAGGAATATTATTACCAAAATTTACAGATGGAAAGCATTTAGTTGTTTGGTAAGCAACAGACAGCAAATCAATACATGTAACCGACCCCACACAGCTCTGTAGGACACAGCCACTTATTACTGCAAAGAGAGAGTCAAATTACTGGAAGGCCATTACAAGCAAAAGGACATCAAATATTAGTTTTAAATACAAGAAGTATGATATGCTAGAGAGCATGGCCTTACAGCTAAAGCTCCAGACTTGACATCAGGATTTTAGCCTTGGTTCCATCCTCTGAGTGGTGTGTAACAGCACAGGCTTGTAGCCACTCAAGCCCTCATATTTCCTATCTGCCAAGAACTGCTACTTCCTTTTTCAAAGGAAACCATGTTAAAATCTGACATGGGATCTACAAGAAATACAACAGAACATGAATGCAGACTAAATCCACTAGCCAACGTCTTATATAAGGCTGTATTTCATAGCCCAGGCATAATACCTTGCAACTCCTAACTTTCACATCTCCACAGCAGGTCTTCAGGCTCTAAGAGTGGAGGAGACAAGTCTTTATTTAAAGGCAGAAGTTTGAAAATCAGCCTGCATTTACTTGGCACTGCCTCTTCGCAGCCCTGGCTTCACAGGAGCACAACAAAGGTAACACCATGCATTTCTGGCAGTCTGACAGCACCTACCATATTTGAAAACCAGGCACTAATCATCTGGGGGCAGGGAAAAGGGAGGAGAAGGCAAGACAGTCCAAACCAGGGCTTTTGCTCTGTTGCAATCACTGGGCTAAAGCAAGGCGAAAGGCTGAATGGAAGGCTTAACAGATTAGTTCATCCTCAGTCATTTAAAAAAAAAAAAAAAGTTTTACTTGCAAGTAAAGCTTTGCAGAGCTTCACTGCTTCAGCTAAAAGCAGTCTGACAGAGCTCTGAGTCATTAAATCAGCTGCCTGGGGAAATACACATTGTTATGGCTATTTATTGCCCTCAGCCTGTTGCGTGTGACAACACTGCTCCCACTCACCCCTCGCTATTCCTCATAGTCAAGGGGGTTCTGGCAACACTGGTAAATGACTCAGGCGTTGTGCTAGACATGCCAGTGTTTCATCACAGTCTGCTTTTCAAGCATGAGACAGCCAGAGAGAGGGGGTCAACTTTCAAAATCCTCCAGAAACACCTGCACCCAGAGGGCAGGTACACTCCATGCAGGATCACTGCTGTCTGCACCTCGGGAAACCCAGACGCACCACCAGACCCCTACCCAGATCCGCAACAGGAGCATAAACTCTCCTAAACAAAGACTAAGATAAGCATTTCATTATTTTTCCCTTTAACCCAAGTACTGCTTACAGGACTTGGGTTCAGAGCTGAAGTTTTCCAGCATTTCAGGTGTTTAGACCATGACTACCAATTTAATCAGCTGGGATATAGTCAAGGCATACCAACAGGTAAAGCATTACTACCTCTCACCTTGGCCGTTTATTACAGCAGACTCTAAACATGGAGGCCTACAGATCCACTGTGGTGAAGACCAGCTTTTCCTCAACAACTCTGTCATTACTGCCTAGTGCCCATTCCGGGGTTTACATTGATTTTTCTTCTCAGTAAGGAGAAGGTGGTGGGAAAATAGCAGATACCTACGTTACTTCTTTCCCTAGAGCAAATGAAAAATACTTCGCTGTTATTCAGCTCAACAAGAGCCAACTGCCTGCCTAGTAAGTCTGAAAGGCTGACTTCAGAAATCACGTTATAATGTAACACATTCTCTGGAGGAAGAGGGGACACGTCCTCAATTCCCCCACTTCGGTTTTGATGCTGTTACATGAAACAGTGATCCAGTGATGAGCTATAGGACTGGTGACAGGACCAATATTGTCTCCTCAGCTTTACCAGTGCTCACCTGGAACCTGAGCCAAGAATTTCAGCAACAGTGATAATAGCTCCTTACCTTCAAGGCTTCGGTAAAATCTAAGTTGCCAGATACCTACAGGGCCATCTGTAATACTTTACCAGAGTCTTCATGCAACTTTCACCTCAAAGGCTACCCTCAGGGTTCATCTACTGCCCTCCAAACTCAGGGCAGCTTTTCTCAAGTCATGAGACAGTGAAGTCAGCAAACGTCTACGAGGAACTAGGGAAAACCCACACTGGCAATGCACTGGTCATCTCCTCCACCCAAGCCCCCTCCGGATCCACTATTGACTCAGCCTGACACGCCCTAGTGGGAAAGCCCTTTTAAGGGGAAGGAAGTGTCAGATCTGTGGCAGCACTACAGATTAGTCTATGCTTGACCAATGCATGTGGTGAGCATGTCAATAGGAGAGAGATGCTTCCCCCACCCCCAGCTGTATGCCACTCTCCTGCTATTTATGTATCGCTGTCCTGCAGTTTGTTCACTCACTGCCTGCTCACATACCTACCAATAACAGAAGCTGCAGCATTAGCTGTGATCACACGTTTACAGCACTGTGTGGCTTGTGCTAACATACAAACATCAGCAGAACAGCTAACATAGCTTAGCTGACACTACAGAGTCACAGTTAAAAACTGACCTTCTTACAGCTAACAGAAGCTCTGCTATTCGTTACCTACCATTGCACCAAGGTTTCATTAATGAAATTAATCACAGGTTACTACCAACATTCACTGTCTGGAAAAAGATCCTGAATTAGCCACACACAAATGCTGCCACGACATATAATCTTTATATGGACATTCCCAGGAAGAACCACACAAAGAACTGAGCCACATTTCCAAAGTCTCTTTGGAGGCATCACGCAACATGCTGGTTCACTTACCTCTGCAATCTGATTCATTAATATCTTTAGGCACTTAAATGGCAGATGTGAATAGAACGTAAGGAAGGCAGAAAGGAAAGGAATGGGAATTTGGATAACAGACTCATCCATGAACTGAAATGACCCCAACAGTAATTGAAGTTTAATACTGAGCAAATTTTCTTTCCGTAAATAAAGTCAGATCATAACAGATATATAGAGGCCTACCAAGAAGAGAAGATGGTTCGTCTACACCTTGTGCTTGATAATGGGAACATGAACACAAGAAATAATATAATAGAACAAATCTTACACACCTGCTTGTTGTGTAATTTTAATAAATTAAGGAGGAGCTGTAAAAAGTATACTAGATGAAATACATTTCTAAAAATTGTAACATTCATTTTTCTGTTTTTGTCACATTACCTTCCCATGCTCTCAAAATACACACTTGTCGACTAAGAAACTCTGCTATAGCCATTTAGTAGACCCTACAGGAAAACGAATTAAACTCAGAGCTGATCAAGCTAAGTCTTAGCAGACTAACTCAAGCCAGTTAGTCACATGGTACCATCTCTGGTAAGCCCCATTTTTGACTAGCACGGGCTTTTAGCACGTAAACTGATTAAAGGGGTGCAAATGGAGGCTTGCTGTCATCTTCCATACAAACCCTGGCAGAGAACAGTTGTTGCTCGATTACAGTTTTCCCCACTCACTGTCTGAAAGGACAAATCGCAGTTCTCCAAATCCAATTTCCTCAGCCTCCTCTGAGACAGCTGAAAATGAGCACTCTGACTTCAAAATCTTACCTGAACTTTGCCACTCTTCGGAAAAGAAACATTGCTACCTCTTGTGATTGGGATATCGTTCAACGCTGACTGAAATCCACTTGTCTCCTAACACATATATCCTGGAAGAATTTATGCTAGACTCAAAGAGAACTTACCCAAACTCCGTTGTCTTCTGGCTTTTTTCCCGATCTCTTCTTCATCCAGCTCCTCCAGCTTCCCAGGAATGCACTTCCCTCTCAAAGGGATTGGGTGGATTGGTTACAGTTTTCTCCAGCAGTCCTAGAGCAGTCCAGGAAGAACATGCTCCATCCATAGCCCCCTGCAGAGCAGAAGGAGGCTGACATCAACCTCTACGTTCTCTTCCCTCAAGTCAGTCATTCACAAGGAACTGAAAAATAAAAAGAGGACACTTAGAAGAGGTCAAGACAGACCAACATGGGGAAAAAAAAAAAAGTCAGCATATGTAGATGCTTCTGGCTTAGCAGTTACCACTGTTTAGATCTATTATCACCTTTTTTTTCTCCTCTATTTAATAAGGGACTGAAGTTTTACCCAGAAAAGAGAAACTTAACCTTTTTTAAACACCAAATATGACTTTTTCCAAGTTGAGTAGCACCAGACCCAGCTGATTACAAGTTTCCCTAGACCTCTGCATCGTGTCTATGCTTAGACAACATGAAACACAAAGACAATCTTCCAAGCTTTGTATCTCAGACAAAGGTAAGACAATACAAGCTTACATAGCCAGGAAGAGCATTTATAAGAATATTCTGGCCCAGGGACAACCTTCCAGATTTCTCTGACTACTTTTCTAACTATTAACTATTAAAAGTGTCTCAGTTCTGAGCTTCATGTTTCCCAAAGACCTATTCCATGAAAAGTTATTTCCTCATCTATACCTGTATCTATACTTAAAACACAAATCGGTGGCTTGTCAAACCTCCCTACAAAGAGCTAAAAGCTAGCCAACCTTCAAGTGAAGCCACTGCCAAGGAACAGCAAAAGCAGGACTCCGCAAGCCAGGTGAGAGGAACAACCCCTCCAGCACCCTAACCAACTAGGGCAGCCACAAAATCACTCATGCAAGGGCTGAAGACCCCAACCTAAACCCACCTGGAGCTTACTAGGTCCATGTGCAGCGGCTGGGATGGTCCAGGTGAGGCTGGTCAGGGCAATTAAAGGCCTGACAGTGCTTCCAGGTGACAGGGCTTGGAAAGCCATGTGCTCTCGAGTCTTTGAGTCAAAGAATGTCTGAGGCTTACGCAGTCTTGACAACGCACGTGCAAACAACCTGAGGAAACAGGTACAGCCAAAGCAGGTCAGTGGCTTACTCCATGAGAGCAATAAAGGGAGCAAACAGGCTGTGATCTTATCTGTGGTTCTGCCGCTTCACATCTGCTTTGTTCTAGCGAGAGAAACTGTTTGCTCCAGAGAGTTTCAAAATGCTTCGTTTCTACCTCTCCAGCCTCTAGGACTGTGGGTCTAATTTGAAAGAACACTTCCCTTGATTTTCCCTGTTTCCCTCTCCTGTCATTTTTTTCACGTACTTTGTTTTACGTGGTCACGATGCCTACCAAACAGGTCACAATGCTTAAGGCAAGAAAGGATTTTTGTGAGAATTTACCTTTCGGAGAAGTACTTGCCCACTTCCAGTCAATCTAATGCACTTTTACTCTGTGCATTGTAACACATCCCTAAATCACAAATACACCTCTCTATTCTCTGGTACCTCACCCTCAGAACCAAACTTCTTTTTACTATGTTAACCACTGGTCTCAAATCCCTCAACAAGTTCATCCTAAAAGCAACAACGCTGCTATACCTGATGTGGCTCAACAGCCCTGGAGTTTGGGTATTCCAGTTAAATGAAAATTCAGCAGATCTCCCTAACAAGGAGGAGGAAAGGATACTTCAAACAGGAGGGAAGCTTTCAGCCCGAGTCACTGCAGAGCGGCCTATATCCGCGTTGCTACGTTTTCAAACAATCACTCACTCTAGAGTCATAACCACTACAAAGCTACCTGGTGTTAATCTTTAACCTTAACATCATGGTTATGCACACCGGCTTTTGCTTCCCAGTGGGAGATATGGAAGTATTTCCGATGTGGCTTTCCACTCTTTGTTCTGGAGGCTATCTACCACCTTCCCTGCGGCAGGTCTCCTCACGGTGCAGCCCCCTCTACCAGCAGGGACATTTTGTGCTGTGCCCAGACTGCTCCTGATGTGTCCAGCCCTAGGCCCGCAGTGGTCCCACTCAAGCGCAAGCACTTGGGGTGCGTTAGCAAGCTGAGCACCCAAAGCACGGTGACCAAAAACAGTCGGCGGAGCCCTGTTATGGCCACAGCTGTGTGCCTATCGCTTGTACTTCGTTGGCTGAGGTGCGAGGGGCTGAGCTGGGCGTTTGGGTGGGTTTCCCTGGTGTTCTCAGCACACAACCAGCCCTCACCCCACAGACAGCACCCGGCCCTGCGCCCCCCTCGCCGACCCGCAGGCTCCTCAGCCAGGAGGGCAGCGCAGGGCAGGGCAGGGCGGCGCTCCCCGGCTCCTCCTCACCCTCCCGGCGGCAGGAGCGGAGCAAAGGGAAGGGAGGGAAGGGAAGGGAAGGGCAAAGCAGCGAGGCGCGGCTCCCCGGCCCTGTGCTGCCTGCTGCGGCCGAGGGGCGGAGCGGGGCCGCTCCCTCAGCAGCGCAGCCCCCGGGCGTGCGGTGCGGTGCGGGGCAGGGCCGGGCATCGCGCTGCTCCTCCTCCTGTTTCCCTTCCTCCTCCTCCTCCTCCTCCTCCCTTCCCGAGCTGCCAGGTACAGGCGAAGGGCGCAGGAACCGGGCGGGAGGCCAGGGACGGCCCGGCTCGGAGCGAGAGGTGGGTGAGTGAGTGAGGGGCTGGGGCTGGGGCTGGGGCTGGGACACGGACACGGGCAGGGGCAGGGGCACGGACAGACACACGCGGGGCCAGCGGGCAGGCTGCTGTCCTTATCCCTCCCGGCACTTCCTCACAGGCCCGGGCCCGCCCTGGTGCCGATTTATTCCTTCTCCTCTCCTGGCAGCAGCCGCAGTGCCGCCTGCCCCACAACCGCCCCGAGGCGCCGCCATCCCCGGCGGTTTCTCCCCGCGGCGAGCCCTTTCCTGCCCTCACACCCTCACACCCGCCTCTGTTCCCGTGCTCAGTGTGACCCCGGGGGCTGTAAGGGCTGCAGTTTGGGCAGAGCTGCCCTGCAGATACCCCGAGCAGAGGCACCTCAGGGACGTCCCGGTGCCAGCCCCGCAGCTCCACGCTTGGTGTGAGGGTCTGAAGGCGTGCGGCGTGCCCTGGCACCTTGGTGGTTTTTGCTTTTAATGCACCACGGTTCCTTGTCCTTGTTGCCTCTTTTTCAAGCCGAGGCGGTGTTTGTGCGGTGCCCTCCAAGAGGCTGGGTGCTGGTGGTGTTTGAGCAGCAGACTGAAAGCCCTGCTTCTGAAGAGGAAGCGGGGCCGGGAGCAGTTTTGGGGAATGCCCAAGGGCCACAAGTGGCGGTGCCAGGCCTGTGGCTTTCCGAGCCCTGCGAGCCAGCGGTGTCGAAGAGAGCTTCGCCCACGCCTTGGGCTGCTCGCTTTCACCCGTGTCAGCACAGGCATTTGTACGCAGAATTGTATCCACGAGGGAAACCGAAGAAGAAGAGAAAAAATGTACCCAGGTGGTTTTGCTGACACGAGGACAGAGGAGATACTAAATAATGATACTGCCTTGTGGTGAAGTGCAGACACAGGTATCGTTCTGCTAGATTTCATACATGTGCTCTCAAAGTGAAATCGCATGCACATGTTTTCATGCTTAGCCAGCTATAGATTTTTTTATTTTTTTTTATGCGGTTATTGATGCTTAGGAGTGACTGGTGGCGTTCTGACTTTCTTAAAGCCAGGGTTTTTGTTTTGCTGTGCTTAAAGAGTAATAACAACTGACCTCTACGAGTTGTGCTGCCCTTGTACCGCCTCAGCAGCTCTGCCTCCTGGGCACTGAGCCTTCAAGAGAGGCACAGCCCTTGCCCTCCACGACCCCTTGGTCTAAAGCACGCCACAGTAAATCCACGTGGTGCACAGCAGCACAAATTCAAAATCCCAGCTCCATCCCTGAGGCAGTACAGCCGTAGTTTTTTCCAGTGTACAACACAATGTCTTTATCTACCAAGAAAAAACAGGCTTTTTGGATAAGTACCAGCCCTTGTTAGTTGAGCAACTATTTGGTGAGAAGGTGTAGGCTGGCACATGCAAGAACATAGGAACCACGTTTGTTCCTCAGTGTAAACTGGCCTTTTGGAGTCCTCTGTTGTTTTTGTTGGAGCTCTATTGTAAGTTGTCACGATTTTAGACATTCAGATTACCAGCACTCCTAGAGCAAAACTCAGTGGTAAGGTGATTATCCCCCTAAAGGGATGGTTTTGAGCTGGACAGATTGTTTCATTTCTGTTGCTCTTCATTTTTTTTGCCTCAGTCGAATCTTTAACACACACGCACACACTTTCATTGCCTTTAGGTTTGGAATCATTTTTCCTTATTAGTAGACTGTCGTTACCACCATACCTGTATTATTCCTTTGATACCCAATTTTGTACCAATAGGGTTGACAACAGACGTGGCCCTGATCCAAAGGAGTTCAAGGAACCAAGTCTGCAGCATTCTGAGAACAGCTTTTCAAAGAACTTGACTGAAATGGTTAGATGACATTACGGCTTACTCCACAATAAAAATACTGAATGATCCGTAATTTAACAAAATACCAGAAGTCTTCCTATTGAAATTCTTAAGCTGTAGGAAGTTAAGAAGCACTAATAACATTTGAAAGTTTGGGGAAGATTAAGCTGTAACAGGCTGGCTGTTGAGCCTCTGGAAGGGAACCTCTGAACATTGAACTGGGCTTTGCTCTCAAGTAGTATCTTTTGGCCCAAATCCCTCTTCTGTTATCTAATCGGTAACGTAAAGTTTCATAATTACATTAAATTTGGTGCATAGGTGGACTGAAAACTAGAAAACCCTGTTTCTAGGCATGAGGTCCTTAACCCCTAGTTTCATTTTATGTTCACATAACCTAATCTAGTCTGCTCTGTGGTCAGTCCTAGAAAGGGTCATCACCTCTTCTGTCATTCCTTGCGTATGGGAATGGTCCTTGACTTTCTGTTTTGACATAACTACTTTTTTAAAAGACCTGCAAACGTCTGTCAACATTGAGTCGTTTACAAAGAATGCTAGAGGGGATATAACATAGTTATTTTTCATGTTCAAGCAGTCTGTACTGTGCCAAAGACCAGGGTGTCTGTGACTTGGGTTCTCAGATGCTGTTGAAAGTCTGTAGTAAGTGGAAGTCACCCACTTCATTGCCTAAGCTTGCACTGCAAAGGTGAGTTTCTTAGGGTTTGGTTTGACCAGACACTGAGTGCTGATCTGGTGTCTTCTTTCAGTGCTCAAATATCCCAAATCCTTCCTGCAGCATCAGTCACTGTATACCTACAGAGATGCCTACCTCCTGCTTCAGTAATTCACAGAACTCTACTGATCACAACCAGAGCTTCTACTTTGAGCATCCTCTGTAGTTTGTCTTGGCACAATTGCTGTTTACCTGTCCTGGCAGGAGCCTGGTGGGATCTCAGGTGATATGTGCCGAGACAGGATAGGTGCTTACATCCCTGGGCAAGCAGACAGTCAGCTGGAACTGCCGTTACGTGCCTCGATGTTGCTGGCAGAGACACATTGCAGTTACTTGTCTCCCCCTTCGTGTCTACCCAAAGAAGTAAATCTGTTCTGGTTTTGGTCTCATGGGATCAAGCTAGCAGAACTCATCTGCCTTTTGCTGCAAGTATAAACTTCCATTTACAGTGAAAATTACAATTATAAGCGTACAAGTCAAGGAAATTCTTCTGTTCACTGGATAGATTGCAAAAACAGATCCCACCCACAGCTGCAGGCGTTACGGTGTCCTGACTGACTGATTCGCATTGCAGAGTGGGGAAACCTGGGTGAAACTGGGCTTTCTCTACCAAACAGGAGATGCTTGATTTAGGGAAAAAAATACATCCAGAATTAAAAAAAAAAAAAAAATCCTGCATGCCTGTCTTGTAACAGTAATCACAAGAACAGAGTCTAGTTCAGAGGTAACAAGGTAACACATCAGAAGTCCTGCCAAGGCTGTTGTGAAGTCTTGGCAGCATGGATGTGCTTTGAGACTGGAGAGAAAACAACATGCATTGGCTTCAAAGTATAGAGTAAAAGCATATATATATCGCTTTTGTTTGTATTTGTTTTTGCAGAGCTTACACAGATCTTTGGAAAATGACTTCCTTGGGTGCATATGGGTCTAACTCCTGGGAGCTCTTGGTGTCAGTTGATCACCAGAATGAAGAGAAGCAAAAAGAATTTACACTACAGGTCACAGGCGACCTTCACATTGGAGGAGTGATGCTGAAATTAGTAGAGCAGATCGGTGAGTAAAGACCTGTTTCATCTACACAGTGTTATTAAAATAAAACATGCAGCTTTCCCTCTACAAAAAGGCTTCAGCACATTTAGAAATGGCACTGCCTCACTTATGTCTTAAAAACAGTACACCCAGCACGTAGGTGCTGCAGGCTTAGGATTGCTTTTCATGTGGACATAACCCCGGTTTGTGATTAGAGCCCCTATACTATCATAATGCACACAAAACTTTGGTGTTTTTTTTCTTTCAGTTAGACAAATACAGTAACTGTTCAGCTCCCGTTCCAGATAGACTTTCTAGGTGGCTAGTTTGAGGGCAATACCAGTAGCTGATACCTGGTTTATCCATCTGTAGCCATCACAGAGAAAGGATTAGTTGTTACAAGTGCGTTTAGAAAGATAGTTTACTGTGCTATAGTAGTACCCTACCCAAAATCTGAGCTACATTATCCATTTCATATATCCAGTAGGGAACAGCCGCTCAGAGCAGAGACTGGCTGAGACTGGCTGAGTCAAAATTGTAAGGAGATGAAAAGTTAAACGCCATGTGTACAGTCAGAGTACATCAGCCCTACAGGCAACCAGGGAATCAAAGTTTCTTTAACTCAAAGCCACCAAATGGAGCCTCCTCCCAAAATAATCATCTGTACTCTGACACTGCAGAATGCTGGATACAGACAAGGTAGTACGGCATTTGATCATTACACCAATGTCACAGGGTCCCATATGCAATGCATTCTTCAAGTGCTATTCTTTTTCTTTTTCTGGAAATCTATACCTAGAAGTCTTCGATCACCAAGTTCACACAGAAATGAACACTTTTGCTAGACTAGACTCATCAAATGGGAGTGCCACGAGCTTTGAGTTTCTACACGCTGCTCTAGAAATACTAGATCTATGGCAACAAAAAACTATCCGTCAAAAAAGAACCTCCTTGAAACTTTAGTCTTTTTTACATGGCTTGACTTTTTACAAACAAGAAAAGAAAAACTGAACTATAAGAAAACCCCTCAGCAAAAGTCTTAAGAAATTTAAACTCAGCAACTCAAGAATTTCAGAGCTCTTACTGCCAGATGAAATTTTTTGTTTTGAAACATGGGGTTTGACAGAAACAAAAGGGAGACACAAGATATTTTTTTCAGAAGTCTCCTATTCAATGGAAGGACATTTGTACACAACAATCGTTTGTAATGGAAAAACTCCAGTTGGAGATAGTGATTTTATTAAGGGATCCCTTTCCCAGCGTAAGAGCAGGTAGGAAATCTGTGATGAAGAAAATCTAAAAAGCAAGATACATTTCTATTGACTTCTCCATTTACTTAAACACATGATTCAGCCAGCATAGCAAAGGTAGCCTGAGTTTCACTGTGTCATGATGCTAACTTTTCACAGCATTTTTGTAACTAGAAGAAGCTAGTGTACTCAATTAGTGCAAAAAGCTTTCTATTTTAAATAATAGTTAAAGCAAATCTTTAACTAAGTGATTTGCACCAACACTTCTCTTGAGAGACAATTTTCCCAAGAAATTCCAAGACAGGACAGGGCTCTACTGTGCTATAGACACGGAGGAACGCTCTGCCTGGGCGAGCTGGTGAGGAGGAACAAGAAATGGCTCAGAAGACTGAAATGACTTAACCAAGATGACACAAACTTTAGCTGACAATACACATCATTGGTATCTGGAAGTCATTTAATTTTGGAATTCCTCACAGAACTGTAAGCAGCAATGTTTCATATCCTTCCTTATGTGTGTACTCTTCAAGCTGATCTAGCCAAGGTTTTATACCTTTCAGGTCAGGATACTTAGTGCCCAAGAGTCATCAGACAAAAGACACTGCTCTTTTCCCTCCAAAGTTATTTGTGTAGCACATGAACAAAGTCTTCCATCTGTTCTTGACTCGCAAGCGCTTCTCTATCTGCAAGTTTTCAAAGTACAGAATTCCCATTTTTACTTCATCAAAACACAGGCAAGTCGAAATCAGTGAAATAAGACAGTTATCTCTTTGCAGCCTATCTGTTTTTCTGAGAAGCTTCTGTAGGCAACTCTTGTCAGTCCCTGGTCAGTCACACCAGCCTGCCCGTCTGCACAGACCATTAAAGGATTACCTGTACCATATTGCATCTTATTCGTTCTACCTCACTTACAAGCTTCTACCTCTGCTGCAAGTTTCTGCATCTTGTGTGATAGAGAAGGTCATCTTATTTGTTAGAGCTTGTTAACCCTTTCCTGATTGTTACAGGGCTTACTCCCAACTTAATAATTCTCTTCCTTGATTATTTAAAGTATGTTGCCATCCTTCTCAGTCTAACGGTGCAGCCACAGAGAAGAGCTGAATTACCATGTCTTTCCTGGAACAGCCCTTGGCTGTGTATCACCGAGACTTCAAGGACTTGGGAGATGTGCTTTCCCTGTGGATACCTGCAAGATAAAGGCAATGTGACAATCACCGTCTGGGTTAGAACAGTTAAATCCCAGCAACTGCCACAAGTGTTCAGCAGATGGGGTCTAGATCTGAGGAACTGTAGTCACTACTTTAATGTAAATAAATTCTATGTGCAGAGTGCTGTTTCCAAAGCTGATTTTTTAGCATATTTGCTATATAATGTATTAATAGCCTTTTTTTTTTTTTCCTAGAAATGACACAAGATTGGTCAGACTATGCTCTTTGGTGGGAGCAAAAAAAATGCTGGCTCCTGAAAACCCACTGGACTCTTGATAAATGTGGGGTGCAGGCAGACGCTAAGCTGCTCTTTACTACTCAGCACAAAATGCTGCGGCTTCGCTTGCCAAACATGAAGACCGTGAGACTGAAAGTCAGCTTTTCTTCTGTGGTGTTCAAAGCTGTCAGTGACATCTGCAAAATCCTCAGTAAGTAAAGCTAAATCCCCTCTGGCAGCTACATTGGAGCATTTTATTAGGTGACTTTGTTTTGATGTGAAGTCCTTACTCCCCTTTTAGCTCAAGGAAGAATTTGATCGGGTTGACCTGGGATGAAAAGACAAAGATTTTTTTTTGCTGTTGTTTTTAGTATCCAGTGCATGTCAGTGTTTCTCCGTCACTGTGATAACTCTGATGAAGAATTATCAGTAATGCTTCCCATGAGCCGCAGGGAGACTGGATAATCAAAGCCCTTTTGATGGTTTTGTAGAGATGTCTGGACTGAATCCAGCTTATTTTATGCCACTGAGTAAGAGCTCGAGCTTATCAATCTCCTGCAGCATCTTTCAGCATGGGCAATCTTACTGATGCCAACTGATTTATCACCTATCTGCACCAATGTCAGTAAGATGATATTCAACTTGGTTGAATATGTATTCATGTAAATATGTGAATATGTATTCTAAAGTAAACATGTATTTACTTTAGAGGGAGCATGTTTTGAGTGTTCAGAACTGTCATAAACCTCTTTGGGTCAGGGCATACCTAGCTACCTTATAAAAGCCTGTGGATGTGTTGCAGCTCTTTCCCAGGATGGAGCACCAAAGCAGAAATGAGGTTTTGCAGCATGCCAGACCTGTGTTCCCGTGATCAATAGGAATAAGTTGAGTCTGCAAGGCATCTTCAGAGTCTTTTGATTTTAGGGCACACCTGATACTCATTTTCCTTTAGATCTTCAAAGCTTAGCCCATCAACACATTCATCTTCAGAAGGAATTTCAAGATACACTGACCACAATGTAGCTTTCAATTTCATCCTTTAGCAGTGGGTTGTGGAAAGGATAGTATGTCTTGATTACATTTAATAGCTCTGATAAAAATAATGCCATAATTGTTCAACTGACATTAGGTTGAATTAAATAGTTGTACTTTCAGACTGTGTTAGTACAAGGACCCTGTAACTTTTCTCAGGAGTGAACAGCATCAGAAATGTCTTTGCTTGCTCCAAGATACAAATATTTTGCAGATTTTTCTGATTTGCAATTGACAATACATGTCTGAACCAGTAGTGCAGCAGTGAAAAGTGTACTGCCAAGACAGAATCTTTTAGGGGAAACACAAAATTCTTAACTGAAAAATAAAAGGCATGAACTTCAAATACAGTGGTTCCATTTCCATTCTTGCTTATGAATAAGTCAGACATTTCATTGAGATTATTACACTCAAAGGTGATTGCATAGCCCTTAGGAAGAATTTTTCCCATCCTAAAATACAATGATGTTTGCTACAAAAGAGGCTTAAATCGTGGCAAAACTCACTTTCAGAGCCCAAAGTCTTTGGCCTTGTCATCAAATGACTGGATTTTCCATGGGTACTCTTTTCTGATTCCTAAAACTAAGGTTCAAACTGCAACATGGAGCTTCCCCAAATGCTGTTACAAATCATGGTTTTTTTTGGGTGTAATCTTGTAAGTTTCAAATGTTTCATCTTACTTTACTTCCCAAATTGCCATTGTAGATATCAGACGGTCAGAAGAACTCTCTTTGCTGAAGCAGTCAGAAGATGCAATTAGAAAGAAGAAGAAAAAAGACAAGAACAACAAAGAACCAGTTACAGAAGATATTTTAAACTTGTGCAACTCTCCAGTGAGTTCTGGATTATCAGGTAAAAACTAGAATGACTTTATTCTTCAAACTAAAAGTCAAAAAGAGGAAGAAATTCTTCATTATGCAATTAAAAACAAGGAGAACAGTTTAATGTAGGATGATGGTCAGAGACACTGCTGAGTTGAAATTAGTAGCTTCAAGAAGTTACTGAAATCCCCGATACATCAATATTTTTCTCTTGTTTTTTAAATGTTTTCCTTTCCATTGTTGTGTGAAAGGCCATACCAGAAAACAGGTGATCAGCTGTGGCCCTGCACAAAGGATGTGCTGCAGCTTTTTGAAAACATAAATGGAAAGTGGTAAACTACCTATAAGTCTGAAGTCTTATTCTGTGGAATAAGACTTTACTGTTTTAACTTGCAGCAAGTCCAGGTTTGTATAGTAAAACCATGACGCCCACCTATGATCCTATCAGTGGGACACCAGCTTCTTCTACAATCACTTGGTTCAGCGACAGTCCCTTGACTGAGCAGAACTGCAACATCCTCGCCTTCAGTCATCCCATCTGTTCTCCAGAAACACTAGCAGAGATGTACCAGCCTCGGACGCTAGCTGACAAAGCCAGACTCAATGCAGGGTAAGAAGCCTCTCTGAGTTCTTCGTAAGCTGGCTGAACAGGGGTGGCATTCATCCAGCTTTTAAGTGCAGACCAGAACTTGAAAACAAAACCGTGATAGATGGATATATTGATACTTAAAAACATGCTTTGATCTAGGTGGGTGTTTTTTGGAAATACTTAGACTCTTTTTGATGTTTTTTCCTTTTTTCAGCAGTCTTGGTTAGACAATTTTGTTTGAAGTGATGAATGATGTAATTGTGCAGGCTCTGGACTAAATTCTGTTGTTAAATGAAGACAGATCCAGTGAAGTGAGTCGCATTGTGGGCAAAGCTAAAGGACAGTTTGGATAGCAAACTGAATTATGCACAAACAAGTGCAACTTATTGAACACTATAGAAGAATACAGAACGCTAGGGGTTTAGTGATGAAGGCTTTTAAGAGGATCGTCTCTGGGACTGAAATACAGACTGCCATCTTTCAGGTCTATGGAGCATTTAACAGTAACTTTAACATTGTCAATGAATTTCACTAAAGACAAAAGTAGCTGGAATTATAAAACAGCAAATACTGAAGTGAAAAGCAAGAGCTCTAATGATACATGGGAAGTTAAATTAACATCCTATTTCTGGAGAGCAATTAGAAAGAATCTTGCTAGCACAGGTCACCCTGTAGCTATTTACTGCTCAGTTTCTGTCTTCTATTCCTGATGTTCTGAATAGCGCTGGAGAACAAGAACTGAAAGATTTTAGGTATTGTGTTTGTACAGTAAAAGTTGGAAATCCATGTGAATGTTCCTCTTTCTCCAAATATGTGAATTTTTCCCAGACTTGCAGTAATTAGAGCTGTTCATCCCCATTTCTGTTTCACAATTACATTAGAACACTGCAGATGTGATAGTTTTTCCTGTACAAATGATTTTGTGGGTGTTTTTTTTTCTGCAGCTGGCTAGATTCATCCCGATCACTTATGGAACAAGGCATTCTGGAGGATGATCAGCTTCTTCTACGCTTTAAATATTACACTTTCTTTGATTTGAACCCAAAAGTAAGAGCTTCGTTTTTATAGTTGCTCACTGTCTGCCTGCTTTCATGTCAAGGATCTGTAGCATAAGGATACAGAATTTTAGTGAGGATTTGTTACAGGCCCTTCAGAGATCAAATTCTAATTCTTCCCCATAGCTAAGACTGCACTTTTCCCCTCTGGATGTTGAATCACCATTCCTTACCTGAGATAAGATCTTAAGTATAAAGATGAGATCTGAAGAGCACCAGAAACAGTATCCAGAGGGGGTAGTTCACTTTCTGCTTCACGTTTAACATGACAAACTAAGGGGAAAAGTAAATCAACAGTATCCTAAGTGATGTAAAGGTATAAGCCCTATTTTGAAAATCGACTTAAAGTGGTAGTTACATTTCACTGCCATTCACTGAATGTTCAGCTTTTCTGGGCTCAAGCACTCAGAAGCACTCAACAAAAGTGTTTGAGTCCTATTTGAAAAGCGAAGACTGCATTTTCTCAAGTTGCCTCTTATTGGGCCTTTATTTTCACTACAAGTCAGTCACTGTGGTTTTGTTAAGCCTGCATTTTTAAGGCCTGGGTGGTGACATTTACAGAAATTTAAAGCGTGACCATTGACCAGTATAAATCAACAAG